>NC_060191.1:70599032-70604032 GCF_021184085.1 Oncorhynchus gorbuscha | reverse complement strand
AGGAGGGAGAGGTAGAGGTAGAGGGAGAGGGAGAGGGAGAAGTTGAGGGAGAGGAAGAGGGAGAGGGAGAGGGAGAGGGAGGGGGATAAGAGGAGATAAGCGAGGATAAACTAGTAGGTACAGGGGGGACAAAAAGTACTCTATTTTAGAGAAGTAATATCAACACGTCACATAAATAACCTACCAATAACCTACTCTTCCAGGTGGAAATGATTGTGGCCTCTCGTTCTATCTCTTATTTTTCTCTCTCTCCCTCTTTCCTCTCTGTTACGGTTTAGAGTGATGCCCTCTCCTGGAGCCGGTTGAATTTCGATCCTGCGTGTCTATTCCATGGAAAACACTAGCGAGAAATGAAGAATTCCCCTGATCGTGTTGATGCTTCGCTCTGACAAGAACTACCCCCAGCAGATGGTCTGAACACACACTGACAGACAGACACAAACACAGAGCCAAGTCTCTGTGTCGCGCTCCAATGCAATGGAACGGCAATCATGCTCCTTGAAGTGGTCGGAAGAGTAATAATTAGGAGAGAAGCTATGCTGGGCACCAGAGTCTCAGCCAGGCTGTGTCATACACTGGTAGCACTCCATTACATGCACGCACACACGCACGCACGCACGCACACACACACACACACACACACACACACACACACACACACACACACACACACACACACACACACACACACACACACACACACACACACACACACACACACACACACACACACACACACACACACACACACACACACACACACACACACACACACGTAACCGAGCCGGGCTGTGTGGTAAAAGAATGGTCGGTCTCCATTTCAAACACATTACAGGTGAGAGAGGCGGGGGTAATGACATTTACAACTTGCTCTTACGGAGACAACAGGTCTCCTATGTCAACTCTTACCCTCTCGTAATCTCTTACCCTCTGCCTCCTCCCTCCCTCAGTCTATCTACCCAATCTCATAATTTCCTTCCAATCACCTCTCCTCTGTCTCCCGATCCATCTCCCCCTCTGTCTCCTGCCCCCTCTCCCTCTCTGTCTCCTACCCCCTCTCCCCCTCTGTCTCCTGCCCCCTCTCCCTCTCTGTCTCCTACCCCCTCTTCCCCTCTCCTCCTGCCCCCTCTCCCTCTCTGTCTCCTACCCCTCTCCCTCTCTGTCTCCTGTACCCTCTCCCTCTCTGTCTCCTATCCCTTCTCCACCTCTGCCCCTCTCCACTTTATCTCCTGCCCCCTCTCCCCCTCTCCTCCTGCCCCCTCTTCCCCTCTGTCTCCTATCCCCTCTCCTCCTGCCCCACTCCCCTCCATCTCCTGCCCCCTCTTCCCCTCTGTCTCCTGCCCCCTCTCCCTCTCTGTCTCCTACCCCCTCTCCCCCTCTCCTCCTGCCCCCACTCCCCTCCGTCTCCTGCCCCCTCTCCCTCTCTGTCTCCTGCCCCCTCTCCCTCTGTCTCCTGTACCCTCTTCCTCTCTGTCTCCTGTACCCTCTTCCCCTCTGTCTCCTGCCCCCTCTCCCTCTCTGTCTCCTGTACCCTCTCCCTCTCTGTCTCCTGTACCCTCTCCCTCTCTGTCTCCTGTACCCTCTTCCTCTCTGTCTCCTGTACCCTCTTCCTCTCTGTCTCCTGTACCCTCTCCCTCTCTGTCTCCTGTACCCTCTCCCTCTCTGTCTCCTGCCCCCTCTCCCTCTCTGTCTCCTGTACCCTCTCCCCCTCTGTCTCCTGTACCCTCTCCTCCTCTGTCTCCTGTACCCTCTCCCTCTCTGTCTCCTGTACCCTCTCCTCCTCTGTCTCCTGTACCCTCTCCCTCTCTGTCTCCTGTACCCTCTCCCTCTCTGTCTCCTATACCCTCTCCCTCTCTGTCTCCTGTACCCTCTCCCTCTGTGTCTCCTGTACCCTCTCCCTCTCTGTCTCCTGTACCCTCTCCCTCTCTGTCTCCTGTACCCTCTCCCTCTCTGTCTCCTGTACCCTCTCCCTCTCTGTCTCCTGTACCCTCTCCCCTCTGTCTCCTGTACCCTCTCCCCCTCTGTCTCCTGTACCCTCTCCCTCTCTGTCTCCTACCCCCTCTCCCTCTCTGTCTCCTGTACCCTCTTCCCCTCTGTCTCCTGCCCCCTCTCCCTCTCTGTCTCCTACCCCCTCTCCCTCTCTGTCTCCTACCCCCTCTCCCTCTCTGTCTCCTGTACCCTCTCCTCCTCTGTCTCCTGTACCCTCTCCCCTCTTCCTCCCACCCGTCCCCTCTCCCCCTCCGTCTCCTGCCCCCACTCCCCCTCTGTCTCCTGCCCCCACTCCCCTCTGTCTCCTGCCCCCACTCCCCTCGGTCTTCTGCCCCCTCTCTCCCTCTTTCTCCTATTCCCTCTCCCCCGGATGTATCCTCAGCGTTCCCTTCCCCTCTGTCTCCTATTCCCTCTCCCCCGGATGTATCCTATTCCCTCTCTCCCTCTGTCTCCTATTCCCTCTCCCCTGGATGTATCCTCAGCGTTCCCTTCCCCTCTGTACTGCATTCCCATAAAAAGCTTGCCTCACTTCGACTTTTCCTATCAGCAGGAAGTTGATTAGCAGAGTAATAAAACCTCAGTCAGACACGTGTTTCATATTGCAGAGGACCAGAAGACCAGAGGACCAGAGTACCAGAGTGCAAGGGGACCAGAGGAATAGAGTGCAAGGGGACCAGAGGACCAGAGTACCAGAGGACCAGAGTACCAGAGGACCAGAGTACCAGAGGACCAGAGGACCAGAGTACCAGAGGATCAGAGTAGCAGGAGACCAGAGGAGCAGAGTACCAGGAGACCAGAGGAGCAGAGTACTAGAGTACCAGAGTACTAGAGTACCAGAGGTCCAGAGTACTAGAGTACCAGAGTACCAGAGGATCAGAGTACCAGAGTACCAGAGGACCAGAGTACTAGAGTCCCAGAGTACCAGAGGACCAGAGTACCAGAGAACCAGAGTACCAGCGTGCAAGGGGACCAGAGGACCAGAGTACCAGAGGACCAGAGTATCAGAAGACCAGAGTACCAGAGTGCAAGGGGACCAGAGGACTAGAGTGCAAGGGGACCAGAGGACCAGAGTACCAGAGGACCAGAGTACCAGAAGACCAGAGTACCAGAGGGCCAGAAGACTAGAGTACCAGAGTACCAGAGGACCAGAGGACTAGAGTGCAAGGGGACCAGAGTACCAGAGGACCAGAGTACCAGAGTGCAAGGGGACCAGAGGACTAGAGTGCAAGGGGACCAGAGGACCAGAGTACCAGAGTACCAGAGGACCAGAGGACTAGAGTGCAAGGGGACCAGAGGACCAGAGGACCAGAGTACCAGAGGACCAGAGTACCAGAGGACCAGAGGACTAGAGTGCAAGGGGACCAGAGGACCAGAGGACTAGAGTACCAGAGTACCAGAGTACCAGAGGACCAGAGTACCAGAGGACCAGAGTACCAGAGGACCAGAGGACCAGAGTACCAGAGTACCAGCGTGCAAGGGGACCAGAGTACCAGAGGACCAGAGTACCAGAGTGCAAGGGGACCAGAGGACTAGAGTGCAAGGGGACCAGAGGACCAGAGTACCAGAGGACCAGAGTACCAGAAGACCAGAGTACCAGAGTGCAAGGGGACCAGAGGACCAGAGTACCAGAGTACCAGAGTACCAGAGGACCAGAGTACCAGAGGGCCAGAGGACTAGAGTCCCAGAGTACCAGAGGACCAGAGGACTAGAGTGCAAGGGGACCAGGTGACCATGGTGAATGGCTCTAACTGGTGATCCATGCTGGAAGAGGCCCAGAGTGTGCCCCATGTTGTTTATATGGTCCACAGTGGTTGAGTTTTAAGAATGCTCAGATCTGTTCCACATGTGGACTGGAACTGCTGGGTTCTTTACGAGCAGGTAAAACCCAGAACCAACCAGACTGGGGCATCAGCATGGTATCCAGAGAACACTTCTTAGTGTTGTGTTGTTTGTCTGATGTACAGTTGAAGTCGGAAATGTACATACACCTTAGCCAAATACATTTAAACTAAGTTGGTTTTTTAATTTTTTTATTTACAATTCCTGACATTTAATCCTAGTAAAAATTCCTTGTCTTAGGTCAGTTAGGATCACCACTGTATTATAATAATTTGAAATGTCAGAATAATAGTAGAGATAATTATTTATTTCAGCTTCTATTTCTTTCATCACATTCCCGGTGGGACAGAGGTTTACATACACTCAATTAGTATTTGGTAGCATTGCCTTTAAATTGTTCAACTTGGGTCAAAAGTATCAGGTAGCCTTCCATAAGCTTCCCACAATAAGTTGGGTGAATTTTGGCCCATTCCTCCTGACAGAGCTGGTGTAACTGAGTCAGGTTTGTAGGCCTCCTTGCTCACACACGCATTTTCAGTTCTGCCCACAAGATTTTCTATGGGATTGAGGACAGGGCTTTGGGATGGCCACTCCAATACCTTGACTTTGTTGTCCGTAAGCCATTTTGCCAAAACTTTGGAAGTATGTTTGGAGTCATTGTCCATTTGGAATACCCATTTGCATCCAAGATCCAAGATGTCTTCAGATGTAGCTTCAATTTATCCACATAATTGTCCTCCTCATGATGCCATCTATTTTGCGTAGTGCACCAGTCCCTCCTGCAGCAAAGCACCTCCACAACATGATGCTGCCACCCCCATGCTTCACGGTTGGGATGGTGTTCTTCGGCTTGCAGGCCCTCCTCCCTTTTCCTCCAAACATAACGATGGTCATTATGGCCAAACAGTTCTATTTTTTGTTTCATCAGACCAGAGGACATTTCTCAAAAAAAGTACAATTTTTGTCCCCATGTGCAGTTGCAAACCATAGTCTGGCTTTTTATGGCGGTTTTGGAGCAGTGGCTTCTTCCTTGCTGAGCGGCCTTTCAGGTTATGTCGATATAGGACTCATTTTACTGTGGATATAGATACTTTTGTACCTGTTTCCTCCAGCATCTTCAAAAAGGCCTTTGCTGTTGTTCTGGGATTTATTTGCACTTTTCACACGAAAGT
>NC_060191.1:70576532-70594032 GCF_021184085.1 Oncorhynchus gorbuscha | reverse complement strand
GAGAGAGACAACGACTGTTAACCCAGAGAGAGACAGGGACTGTTAACCCAGAGAGAGACAACGACTGTTAACCCAGAGAGAGACAGGGACTGTTAACCCTGGGATAGACAGGGACTGTTAACCCAGAGAGAGAACTGGACTGTTAACCCTGGGATAGACAGGGACTGTTAACCCAGGGAGAGACAGGGACTGTTAACCCTGGGATAGACAGGGACTGTTAACCCAGGGAGAGACAGGGACTGTTAACCCAGGGAGAGACAACGACTGTTAACCCAGAGAGAGACAGGGACTGTTAACCCAGAGAGAGACAACGACTGTTAACCCAGAGAGAGACAACGACTGTTAACCCAGAGAGAGACAGGGACTGTTAACCCAGAGAGAGACAACGACTGTTAACCCAGAGAGAGACAGGGACTGTTAACCCAGAGAGAGACAACGACTGTTAACCCAGGGAGAGACAGGGAGAGACAGGGACTGTTAACCCAGAGAGAGACAGGGACTGTTAACCCAGAGAGAGACAACGACTGTTAACCCAGAGAGAGACAGGGACTGTTAACCCAGAGAGAGACAGGGACTGTTAACCCAGGGAGAGACAGGGAGAGACAGGGACTGTTAACCCAGGGAGAGACAGGGAGAGACAGGGACTGTTAACCCAGGGAGAGACAGGGACTGTTAACCCAGGGAGAGACAGGGAGAGACAGGGACTGTTAACCCAGGGAGAGACAGGGAGAGACAGGGACTGTTAACCCAGGGAGAGACAGGGACTGTTAACCCAGGGAGAGACAGGGAGAGACAGGGACTGTTAACCCAGAGAGAGACAACGACTGTTAACCCAGAGAGAGACAGGGACTGTTAACCCTGGGATAGACAGGGACTGTTAACCCAGAGAGAGAACTGGACTGTTAACCCTGGGATAGACAGGGACTGTTAACCCAGGGAGAGACAGGGACTGTTAACCCTGGGATAGACAGGGACTGTTAACCCAGGGAGAGACAGGGACTGTTAACCCAGGGAGAGACAACGACTGTTAACCCAGAGAGAGACAGGGACTGTTAACCCAGAGAGAGACAACGACTGTTAACCCAGAGAGAGACAACGACTGTTAACCCAGAGAGAGACAACGACTGTTAACCCAGAGAGAGACAGGGACTGTTAACCCAGAGAGAGACAACGACTGTTAACCCAGAGAGAGACAGGGACTGTTAACCCAGAGAGAGACAACGACTGTTAACCCAGAGAGAGACAACGACTGTTAACCCAGAGAGAGACAACGACTGTTAACCCAGAGAGAGACAGGGACTGTTAACCCTGGGATAGACAGGGACTGTTAACCCAGGGAGAGACAGGGACTGTTAACCCAGGGAGAGACAGGGAGAGACAGGGACTGTTAACCCAGAGAGAGACAACGACTGTTAACCCAGAGAGAGACAGGGACTGTTAACCCTGGGATAGACAGGGACTGTTAACCCAGAGAGAGAACTGGACTGTTAACCCTGGGATAGACAGGGACTGTTAACCCAGGGAGAGACAGGGACTGTTAACCCTGGGATAGACAGGGACTGTTAACCCAGGGAGAGACAGGGACTGTTAACCCAGGGAGAGACAACGACTGTTAACCCAGAGAGAGACAGGGACTGTTAACCCAGAGAGAGACAACGACTGTTAACCCAGAGAGAGACAGGGACTGTTAACCCAGAGAGAGACAACGACTGTTAACCCAGAGAGAGACAACGACTGTTAACCCAGAGAGAGACAACGACTGTTAACCCAGAGAGAGACAGGGACTGTTAACCCAGAGAGAGACAACGACTGTTAACCCAGGGAGAGACAGGGAGAGACAGGGACTGTTAACCCAGGGAGAGACAGGGACTGTTAACCCAGGGAGAGACAGGGAGAGACAGGGACTGTTAACCCAGGGAGTGACAGGGACTGTTAACCCAGGGAGAGACAGGGACTGTTAACCCAGGGAGAGACAGGGAGTGACAGGGACTGTTAACCCAGGGAGAGACAGGGAGAGACAGGGACTGTTAACCCAGGGAGAGACAGGGACTGTTAACCCAGGGAGAGACAGGAAGAAGAGAGGGACTAGCTGGGCCTCACTCTGGCCTACTTTACAGATGGAGGGAGTCGAATGGACTGGGGTAGAATGGACTGGGGTAGATTGGACTGGGGTAGATTGGACTGTGGTAGATTGGACTGGGGTAGAATGGACTGGGGTAGAATGGACTGGGGTAGAATGGATTGGGGTAGATTGGACTGGGGTAGAATGGAGAGGGGTAGATTGGACTGGGGTAGAATGGATTGGGGTAGATTGGACTGGGGTAGAATGGAGAGGGGTAGATTGGACTGGAGTAGAATGGAGAGGGGTAGATTGGAGAGGGGTAGAATGGATTGGGGTAGATTGGACTGGGGTAGAATGGAGAGGGGTAGATTGGAGAGGGGTAGAATGGAGAGGGGTAGAATGGAGAGGGGTAGATTGGAGAGGGGTAGATTGGACAGGGGTAGAATGGAGAGGGGTAGAGTGGAGAGGGGTAGATTGGAGAGGGGTAGAGTGGAGAGGGGTAGAATGGAGAGGGGTAGAATGGAGAGGGGTAGAATGGAGAGGGGTAGAGTGGAGAGGGGTAGAATGGAGAGGGGTAGAGTGGAGAGGGGTAGAATGGAGAGGGGTAGAATGGAGAGGGGTAGAGTGGAGAGGGGTATAATGGAGAGGGGTATAATGGAGAG
Source organism: Oncorhynchus gorbuscha (assembly GCF_021184085.1). Classification (NCBI taxonomy): domain Eukaryota; kingdom Metazoa; phylum Chordata; class Actinopteri; order Salmoniformes; family Salmonidae; genus Oncorhynchus; species Oncorhynchus gorbuscha. Next base: position 70,591,308 of record NC_060191.1, on the reverse strand, counting down.
GGGTAGAATGGAGAGGGGTAGAATGGAGAGGGGTAGAGTGGAGAGGGGTAGAATGGAGAGGGGTAGAGTGGAGAGGGGTAGAATGGAGAGGGGTAGATTGGAGAGGGGTAGAGTGGAGAGGGGTAGAGTGGAGAGGGGTAGAATGGAGAGGGGTAGAGTGGAGAGGGGTAGAGTGGAGAGGGGTATGGGGTGTAGGGTGTTTTATTTGGGGCTGCTGACCCTGAGTCTGTACCCCCAGAAGGAGAGGGGTAGAGTGGAGAGGGGTAGAGTGGAGAGGGGTAGAATGGAGAGGGGTAGAATGGAGAGGGGTAGAATGGAGAGGGGTAGATTGGAGAGGGGTAGAGTGGAGAGGGGTAGAATGGAGAGGGGTATGGGGTGTAGGGTGTTTTATTTAGGGCTGCTGACCCTGAGTCTGTACCCCCAGAAGGAGAGGGGTATGGGGTGTAGGATGTTTTATTTGGGGCTGCTGACCCTGAGTCTGTACCCCCAGAAGGAGAGGGGTAGAGTGGAGAGGGGTATGGGGTGTAGGGTGTTTTATTTGGGGCTGCTGACCCTGAGTCTGTACCCCCAGAAGGAGAGGGGTATGGGGTGTAGGGTGTTTTATTTGGGGCTGCTGACCCTGAGTCTGTACCCCCAGAAGGAGAGGGGTATGGGTGTAGGGTGTTTTATTTGGGGCTGCTGACCCTGAGTCTGTACCCCCAGAAGGAGAGGGGTATGGGGTGTAGGGTGTTTTATTTGGGGCTGCTGACCCTGAGTCTGTACCCCCAGAAGGAGAGGGGTATGGGGTGTAGGGTGTTTTATTTGGGGCTGCTGACCCTGAGTCTGTACCCCCAGAAGGAGAGGGGTATGGGGTGTAGGGTGTTTTATTTGGGGCTGCTGACCCTGAGTCTGTACCCCCAGAAGGAGAGGGGTATGGGGTGTAGGGTGTTTTATTTAGGGCTGCTGACCCTGAGTCTGTACCCCCAGAAGGAGAGGGGTATGGGGTGTAGGGTGTTTTATTTAGGGCTGCTGACCCTGAGTCTGTACCCCCAGAAGGAGAGGGGTATGGGTGTAGGGTGTTTTATTTGGGGCTGCTGACCCTGAGTCTGTACCCCCAGAAGGAGAGGGAGACTGTTTTAACCCTCAACCCTCATCCTTTTCTGGTCAGACTGGACTCTGTATAAGTCCTAATTAAACAGTACAGCATTACATACATACAGCAGCCCGGCCGGCCACAACATTTACTGCAGACCTGCACATTCAGTCATTTAATTCATGTCTGCCATTATGCTCCTTTATGAATTTTTCGGCTCTTTATTTATTTTTCAACATCACCTTCTGGTGACTGAAATACATCAATTCATTGGTATCTCTGTTACTACAGGCATGTCTGAGCTCTGTACGGGAGATGGAGGGGGCGAGAGAAGGTGTGTGAGTGTGTAGGTGGGGTGTGTGGGGGGTGATTACACAATGTGTGTGTGTGTGTGTGTGTGTGTTAGGGTGTGGGTCGGGTCAGGGTCCAGCATGAATTATTTCCCTTCCACTGCCCTTGTCAAAACACAGACCTCCTCTAGGAGACACTAATCACACCTTAAGCCCCCTCACACTCTGCTGGGAAACAGAATGTGTGTGTGTGTGTGTGTGTGTGTGTGTGTGTGTGTGTGTGTGTGTGTGTGTGTGTGTGTGTGTGTGTGTGTGTGTGTGTGTGTGTGTGTGTGTGTGTGTGTGTGTGTGTGTGTGTGTGTGTGTGTGTGTGTGTGTGTGTGTGTTGACTCCTTGAGTGACCACATCCTGTACAGCTGAGTTGGCACAGATTGCTTTACACTGTCTCTACTGTACTGTGTGTGTGTGTGTGTGTGTGTGTGTGTGTGTGTGTGTGTGTGTGTGTGTGTGTGTGTGTGTGTGTGTGTGTGTGTGTGTGTGTGTGTGTGTGTGTGTGTGTGTGTGTGTGTGTGTGTGTGTGTGTGTGTGTGTGTGTGTGTGTGTGTGTACTGTACTGCTCAGTGTTACATAACGATCAAACCCATTACCACCATGATCACTGATCAGATAATGTGTATGAATCATGATAATGTGTGTGAATCGTGATAATGTGTGTGAATCATGATAATGTGTGTGAATCATGATAATGTGTGTGAATCATGATAATGTGTGTGAACATCGTGATAATGTGTGTGAATCATGATAATGTGTGTGAACATCATGATAATGTGTGTGAATCATGATAATGTGTGTGAATCATGATAATGTGTGTGAATCATGATAATGTGTGTGAATTGTGATAATGTGTGTGAATCGTGATAATGTGTGTGAATCGTGATAATGTGTAGGGATCATGATAATGTGTGTGCATCATGATAATGTGTGTGAACATCATGATAATGTGTGTGAATCGTGATAATGTGTGTGAATCATGATAATGTGTGTGAACATCATGATAATGTGTGAATCATGATAATGTGTGTGAACATCATGATAATGTTTGTGAATCATGATAATGTGTGTGAATCATGATAATGTGTGTGAACATCATGATAATGTATGTGAACAGCATGATAATGTGTGTGAATCATGATAATGTGTGTGAATCATGATAATGTGTGTGAATCGTGATAATGTGTGTGAACATCATGATAATGTGTGTGAACATCATGATAATGTGTGTGAATCGAGATAATGTGTGTGAACATCATGATAATGTGTGTGAACAGCATGATAATGTGTGTGAATCGTGATAATGTGTGTGAACATCATGATAATGTGTCTGAATCATGATAATGTGTGTGAATCATGATAATGTGTGTGAACATCATGATAATGTGTGTGAACAGCATGACAATGTGTCTGAATCATGATAATGTGTGTGAATCATGATAATGTGTGTGAATCATGATAATGTGTCTGAATCATGATAATGTGTGTGAATCATGATAATGTGTGTGAATCATGATACTGTGTGTGAATCATGATAATGTGTCTGAATCATGAGAATGTGTGTGAATCATGATAATGTGTGTGAATCATGATAATGTGTGTGAATCATGATAATGTGTGTGAACATCATGATAATGTGTCTGAATCATGATAATGTGTGTGAATCATGATAATGTGTGTGAATCATGATAATGTGTGTGAATCATGATAATGTGTCTGAATCATGATAATGTGTGTGAATCATGATAGTGTGTGTGAACATAATGATAATGTGTGTGAATCATGATAATGTGTGTGAATCATGATAATGTGTGTGAATCATGATAATGTGTGTGAATCATGACAATGTATGTGAACATCATGATAATGTGTGTGAATCATGATAATGTGTGTGAATCATGATAATGTGTGTGAACATCACGATCATGTGTGAATCATGATAATGTGTGTGAACATCATGATAATGTTTGTGAATCATGATAATGTGTGTGAATAATGATAATGTGTGTGAACATCATGATAATGTGTGTGAACAGCATGATAATGTGTGTGAATCATGATAATGTGTGTGAATCATGATAATGTGTGTGAATCGTGATAATGTGTGTGAACATCATGATAATGTGTGTGAACATCATGATAATGTGTGTGAATCATGATAATGTGTGTGAACATCATGATAATGTGTGTGAACAGCATGATAATGTGTGTGAATCATGATAATGTGTGTGAACATCATGATAATGTGTCTGAATCATGATAATGTGTGTGAATCATGATAATGTGTGTGAACATCATGATAATGTGTGTGAACAGCATGATAATGTGTGTGAATCATGATAATGTGTCTGAATCATGATAATGTGTCTGAATCATGATAATGTGTGTGAATCATGATACTGTGTGTGAATCATGATAATGTGTCTGAATCATGATAATGTGTGTGAAACATGATAATGTGTGTGAATTATGATAATGTGTGTGAACATCATGATAATGTGTCTGAATCATGATAATGTGTCTGAATCATGATAATGTGTCTGAATCATGATAATGTGTGTGAATCATGATAATGTGTGTGAATCATGATAATGTGTGTGAATCATGATAGTGTGTGTGAACATAATGATAATGTGTGTGAATCATGATAATGTGTGTGAATCATGATAATGTGTGTGAATCATGACAATGTGTGTGAACATCATGATAATGTGTGTGAATCATGATAATGTGTGTGAATCATGATAATGAGTGTGAATCATGATAATGTGTGTGAACATCATGATAATGTGTGTGAATCATGACAATGTGTGTGAATCGTGATAATGTGTGTGAACATCATGATAATGTGTGTGAATCATGGTAATGTGTGTGAATCATGATAATGAGTGTGAACATCATGATAATGTGTGTGAATCATGACAATGTGTGTGGACATCATGATAATGTGTGTGAATCGTGATAATGTGGGTGAACATCATGATAATGTGTATGAATCATGATAATGTGTGTGAATCATGATAATGTGTGTGAATCATGATAATGTGTGTGAACATCATGATAATGTGTGTGAATCATGGTAATGTGTGTGAATCATGATAATGAGTGTGAACATCATGATAATGTGTGTGAATCATGACAATGTGTGTGAATCATGATAATGTGTGTGAATCATGATAATGTGTGTGAATCATGATAATGTGTGTGGACATCATGATAATGTGTGTGAATCATGATAATGTGTGTGAATCATGATAATGTGTGTGAATTGTGATAATGTGTGTGAATCATGATAATGTGTGTGAACATCATGATAATGTGTGTGAATCATGACAATGTGTGTGAACATCATGATAATGTGTGTGAATCATGATAATGTGTGTGAATCATGATAATGTGTGTGAATCATGATAATGTGTGTGAATCATGTGTGTGAACATCATGATAATGTGTGTGAACATCATGATAATGTGTGTGAATCATGATAATGTGTGTGAACATCATGATGTACTGTACCGATCGGATAATGTATGTGAACAGCATGATAATGTGTGTGAATCGTGATAATGTGTGTGAATCATGATAATGTGTGAACATCATGACAATGTGTGTGAACACCATGATAATGTGTGTGAATCATGATAATGTGTGTGAATTATGATAATGTGTGTGAATCATGATAATGTGTGTGAATCATGATAATGTGTGTGAATCATGATAATGTGTGTGAATCATGATAATGTGTGTGAACAGCATGATAATGTGTGTGAATCATGATAATGTGTGTGAACATCATGATAATGTGTGTGAATCATGATAAGGTGTGTGAATCATGATAATGTGTGTGAATCATGATAATGTGTGTGAACATCATGATAATGTGTGTGAACATCATGATAATGTGTCTGAATCATGATAATGTGTGTGAACATCATGATAATGTGTGTGAATCATGATAATGTGTGTGAATCATGATAATGTGTCTGAATCATGATAATGTGTGTGAATCATGATAATGTGTGTGAACATCATGATAATGTGTCTGAATCATGATAATGTGTGTGCACATCATGATAATGTGTGTGAATCATGATAATGTGTGTGAACATCATGATAATGTGTGAATCATGATAATGTGTGTGAACATCATGATAATGTGTGTGAATCATGATACTGTGTGTGAATCATGATAATGCGTGTGAACATCATGATAATGTGTGTGAATCATGATAATGTGTGTGAATCATAATAATGTGTGTGAATCATGATAATGTGTGTGAATCATGATAATGTGTGTGAACATCATGATAATGTGTCTGAATCATGATAATGTGTGTGAATCATGACAATGTGCGTGAATCATGATAATGTGTGTGAACATCATGATAATGTGTGTGAATCATGATAATGTGTGCGAATCATGATAATGTGTGTGAATCATGATAATGTGTGTGAACATCATGATAATGTGTGTGAATCATGACAATGTGTGTGAACATCATAATAATGTGTGTGAATCATGATAATGTGTGTGAATCATGATAATGTGTGTGAATCATGATCATGTGTGTGAACAGCATGATAATGTGTGCGAATCATGATAATGTGTGTGAATCATGATAATGTGTGTGAATCATGATAGTGTGTGTGAACATCATGATAATGTGTGTGAATCATGACAATGTGTGTGAACATCATGATAATGTGTGTGAATCATGATAATGTGTATGAATCATGATAATGTGTGTGAATCATGATAATGTGTGTGAACATCATGATAATGTGTGCGAATCATGATAATGTGTGTGAACATCATGATAATGTGTGTGAATCATGATAATGTGTGTGAACATCATGATAATGTGTGTGAACATCATGATGTACTGTACCGATCAGACTTTTCATTTCGAGACAAATCCTTAAATAAAAACACATTGCCGACTCTCCTTCTTTCAGACGTAAAGGGAACTGTCAAAATAAAGGAAACACTTGAGTAAATGAGGGGCACGAAGAACATTGAAAACAGGTGCTACTGTCACTCCATCTCAAACCAATTGAACACTTATGGGAGACTCTGAAGCGGCGCCCGAGACAGCGTTTTCCATCACCATCGACAAAACATGGAAGGATGGGGCCGGCAGGGTAGCCTAGTGGTTAGAGCGTTGGGCTAGTGAACTGAAAAGTTGCAAGTTCAAACCCCCGAGCTGACAAATATGTGGTTCTGCCCCTGAACAGGCAGTTAACCCACTGTTCCTAGACCAGCTAACCCACTGTTCCTAGACCAGTTAACCCACTGTTCCTAGACCAGTTAACCCACTGTTCCCAGACCAGTTAACCCACTGTTCCCAGACCAGTTAACCCACTGTTCCCAGACCAGTTAACCCACTGTTCCCAGACCAGTTAACCCACTGTTCCCAGGCCAGTTAACCCACTGTTCCTAGGCCAGTTAACCCACTGTTCCTAGGCCAGTTAACCCACTGTTCCTAGGCCAGTTAACCCACTGTTCCTAGGCCAGTTAACCCACTGTTCCTAGGCCAGTTAACCCACTGTTCCTAGGCCAGTTAACCCACTGTTCCTAGGCCAGTTAACCCACTGTTCCTAGGCCAGTTAACCCACTGTTCCTAGGCCAGTTAACCCACTGTTCCTAGGCCAGTTAACCCACTGTTCCTAGACCAGTTAACCCACTGTTCCTAGACCAGTTAACCCACTGTTCCTAGGCCAGTTAACCCACTGTTCCTAGGCCAGTTAACCCACTGTTCCTAGGCCAGTTAACCCACTGTTCCTAGGCCAGTTAACCCACTATTCCTAGACCAGTTAACCCACTGTTCCTAGGCCATCATTGAAAATAATAATTTATTCTTAACTGACTTGCCTGGTTAAATAAATGGTAAAATAAACAAATCCAATGTAACAGGGTGGTGTCGTATCCCTCCAGTATAGTAGAATCCATACCAAGGCACACTGAAGTTTCTCTGTCAGCTCTGAACAGCTCTGTCAGCTCTCTGTCCTATTAAGACATATGGGCTCTAATATCGTCAAACACACACTTGTTTGCCATTTTGACATGTTAAAGACGGTGCTCAACTATTTTCAAATCCCAAGTGGGAGGATTAGTAATTGACCTGTCTTATATGAGCTTGCAATATGCTACGCTGCAAGTGGGAGGGGAGCAGTGGCCATATCTGAGGTCCTTAAAAACATATACGCCAAAGTGCAAATTTCAGCATGCGCTGTTGGTGTTATTTAAATCATTTCTAAACATTGACTATAAACGACAGAAGACGTGAGAAGTCAAATCAGAAAGTTTGTAAGTTATGATGCTATTCTAAAGCAGAACTTACAAACGTTTGTGTGGGATGTATTGTAGCATTTGGAGGGGCGTGGCCACCAAGCGCAGGTGACCATGGTCTGCGCATTAATTAAGTGACACTCCCATACTAATTAGGGGGAGAAGGGGTTCTGCTCTAGTCCAGTTCTTTAACAGGATTCTATAGATGTTGGTATCGTACATTTAACAGGATTCTATAGATGTTGGTATCGTACATTTAACAGGATTCTATAGATGTTGGTATCGTACATTTAACAGGATTCTATAGATGTTGGTATTGTACATTTAACAGGATTCTATAGATGTTGGTATCGTACATTTAACAGGATTCTATAGATGTTGGTATCGTACATTTAACAGGATTCTATAGATGTTGGTATCGTACATTTAACAGGATTCTATAGATGTTGGTATCGTACATTTAACAGGATTCTATAGATGTTGGTATCGTACATTTAACAGGATTCTGTAGATGTTGGTATCGTACATTTAACAGGATTCTATAGATGTTGGTATCGTACATTTAACAGGATTCTATAGATGTTGGTATCGTACATTTAACAGGATTCTGTAGATGTTGGTATCGTACATTTAACAGGATTCTATAGATGTTGGTATCGTACATTTAACAGGATTCTATAGATGTTGGTATCGTACATTTAACAGGATTCTATAGATGTTGGTATCGTACATTTAACAGGATTCTATAGATGTTGGTATCGTACATTTAACAGGATTCTATAGATGTTGGTATCGTACAGATTATAGTATCTAAAGTGTTATTGTAGAGTTGTTAACTTCGCTAAGTGTTTATTGGCTTTGTGCTATCTATTACTACGAGTGTTTCCTGTCACCTGGTCTCTGCCAGGGTATATATGTTCAGGTGTGGATCTTTATGGAAGTTAAAGATGGCTGCCTGGCTCTGCAGGGGTTTGCGAGGGTTGTTCTGAGCCCTAGAGGCTAGTCAGACTGTCCAGCACCTTATTGGATGATTTGAATACTTTGTAAATATTTGCACCTGCTCCAATAAAACTAAAATAAAAAGTATGCTCTGGATCTTCTACTTCCTGCCTCTCCCTGCTCACCAACATCAGCCAGACAGCTCCAACCATCTCTGCTTCCTGCCTCTCCTAGCTCACCAACACCAGCCAGACAGCTCCAACCATCTCTGCTTCCTGCCTCTCCTAGCTCACCAACACCAGCCAGACAGCTACAACCATTTCTGCTTCCTGCCTCTCCTAGCTCACCAACATCAGCCAGACAGCTCTAAACATCTCTGCTTCCTGCCTCTCCTAGCTCACCAACACCAGCCAGACAGCTACAACCATCTCTGCTTCCTGCCTCTCCTAGCTCACCAACATCAGCCAGACAGCTCCAACCATCTCTGCTTCCTGCCTCTCCTAGCTCACCAACATCAGCCAGACAGCTCAAACCATCTCTGTTTCCTGCCTCTCCTAGCTCACCAACATCAGCCAGACAGCTCAAACCATCTCTGCTTCCTGCCTCTCCCTGCTCACCAACATCAGCCAGACAGCTCCAACCATCTCTGCTTCCTGCCTCTCCTAGCTCACCAACATCAGCCAGACAGCTCAAACCATCTCTGCTTCCTGCCTCTCCTAGCTCACCAACACCAGCCAGACAGCTACAAACATGCAAGGCAAGTAAGAGGCCTTTACCATCCACCCACAATTTGGGAGGGTAATGGGCTGATAACGGCAGGGTGATGAGCTGGTAATGGCAGTGTAATGAGCTGTCAATAGCAGGGTATTATCAATAGCAGTGTAATGTCAATAGCAGGGTAATTAACTGGTAATGGCAGTCTAATGAGCTAGTAATGGCAGGGTATTGAGCAGTTAATGGGTAGGTAATGAACTGGTAATGGGAGGGTAATGAGCTGGCAATGCTATTCATTGACTACAGCTCAGCGTTCAACACCATAGTGCCCTCAAAGCTCATCACTAAGCTAAGGACCCTGGGACTAAACACTTCCCTCTGCAACTGGATCCTTGACTTCCTGACGGGCTGCCCCCAGGTGGTAAGAATAGGTAACAACACATCTGCCACGCTGATCCTCAACACAGGGGCACCTCAGGGGTGCATACTTAGTCCCCTCCTGTACTCCCTGTTCACTCATGACTGCATGGCCAGGCACAACTCCAACACCATCATTAAGTTTGCCGATGACAAAACAGTGGTAGGCCTTGTCACCGACAATGATGAGACAGCCTATAGGGAGGAGGTCAGAGACCTGACCATGTGTTGTAAGTACAACAGCCTCTCCCATTATCAAGACAAAAGAGATGACTGTGGACTACAGGAAAAAGAGGACTGAGCACGCCCCCATTCTCATCGACGGGGCTGCAGTGGAGCAGGTTGAGAACTTCAAGTTCTTTGGTGTCCACATCACCAACAAACTATCATGCTCCAAACACATTAAGACAGTCGTGAAGAGGGCACGACAAAGCCTATTCCCCCTCAGGAGACTGAAAAGATTTGGCATGGGTCCTCAGATCCTCAAAAGTTTCTACAGCTGCACCATTGAGAGAATCCGGACTGGTTGCATCACTGCCTGGTATGGAAACTACTAGGCCTCCGACTGCAAGTCACTACAGAGGGTAGTGAGAACGGCCCAGTACATCACCGGGGCCAAGCTTCCTGCCATCCGGGACCTCTTTACCAGGTGGTTTCAGAAGAAGGCCCTAAAAAATGTCAAAGACTCCAGCCACCCCAGTCAACGGCTGTTCTCTCTGCTACCGCACGGCAAGCGGTACCGGAGCACCAAGTCTAGGTCCAAAAGGCTTCTGAACAGCTTCTACCCCCAAGCCATAAGACTCCTGAACAGTTAATCAAATGTTTAAAAAAATGTACTTATCTATTTTTTACTCAACACGTGTTTCTTCTTAACTTCGTAAAGTAATATTGGTTTAAAGGGCTTTCACTGTAAGTATTGTATTCGGAGAATGTAACATTTTGATTTGATTTGATTAATAGCAGGGTACCTTCTATGACACAGTGCTCTGGTATGGGGATCTGTTGAACCATCTCAGAACAGAACTCTTTGATCTTCTCCATGTTGTCCCTCAGGTGGCTGTACAGCTTGTCCTCTTTCCCCTCTCCTATTCCTCCTCCTCTCCCTCCTTCCCCCTCTCCCTGTCCATCCCTCTGTTCCTCACAGGGAGTGGCTGGAGGGGTGGAGGGAGACAGGGAGTTCTCATTGGTTAGTTTCCTCTCAGTGGGAGAGGTATCTAAGGCTTCTGTTTGCTGATTGGGTGGGGATTCTGAGAGGAATGCGTCAGGTGTTAGCTCCACCCCTTCTCCATCCTGATCGCTGTCAGAGTTGACGGACCGTGACCTCACAGCTTGCAGAGCCAGACTCTTTGACCTGAGGAAGACACACACACACACACACACACACACACACACACACACACACACACACACACACACACACACACACACACACACACACACACACACACACACACACACACACACACACACACACACACACACACACACACACACACACACACACACCAACCTCACTTATGGTGTAATCAATCAAATCAATCAAATGTATTTATAAAGTTATTTTTACATCAGCCGATGTCACAATGTGCTGTACAGTAACCCAGCCTAAAACCCCAAACAGCAAGCAATGCAGATGTAGAAACACGGTCACAGCATATTCATAAGGTGATGTAGTATACTGTAACAACTTATACAAGACATTTAGAAGTGATGTTAACCTGTAAGACACTTGAATTCATTTTTGCCACACAGTGTTACGTGGGAGAGAGTGAATTAGTACTACATAAATAAGTTGTTTTTTTCCACGGGAATCTCGGGGGACTTGATGAGCAGGAATTGAATGGTCTCACTGTGATTCCCTGACACAAGTAGGTTGATGGGAGTGGTGTTATGGGTGACCCGACCTTAAGAGTGCCCGTCTAGCGATCTAACATCCATGGGAATGGGGAGGGGCTGAGTGGGGATGTTCTGCTCAGAAGCCATTGTGGCGTCCAAAAAGCTCTCATCGGCCCCTGAGTCAATGAGGACCTGGAGAGATTTGGACTGGTTTCCCCACTGCAGAATGACATGAAAAGGGGTGTGAGTAAGGGAAGCAGAAAAGTTCTCCCTATGGCCATATCACCAGAGTACTCGCTCCTATCGGTACGCCTGGTCTTGTAGTGGGCAAGAGGACACACGGGACCGCCGGGGACTTCCGGGATGACTTGGAGGCGAGGTGGAATCCTTGTACGTGCGATATTCCTCTCCATCCGTCATTCCCGCAATCGCACATCGCCGCAGATGGTCAAAGCGATGAGGGAGTCAAGATCCGTGGGTAACTCCCGAGCAGCAAGCTTGTCATTAACCTTCTCCGAGACGCCGTGCAGGGACATGTCAAACAGGGCTTCCTGGTTCCACCCACTCTCCGATGCCAAAGTGTTTCCTGGTTCCACCCACTCTCCGATGCCAAAGTGCTTCCTGGTTCCACCCACTCTCCGATGCCAAAGTGTTTCCTGGTTCCACCCACTCTCCGATGCCAAAGTGCTTCCTGGTTCCACCCACTCTCCGATGCCAAAGTGCTTCCTGGTTCCACCCACTCTCCGATGCCAAAGTGTTTCCTGGTTCCACCCACTCTCCGATGCCAAAGTGCTTCCTGGTTCCACCCACTCTCCGATGCCAAAGTGCTTCCTGGTTCCACCCAATCTCCGATGCCAAAGTGCTTCCTGGTTCCACCCACCCCAAAGTGCTTCCTGGTTCCACCCACTCTCCGATGCCAAAGTGCTTCCTGGTTCCACCCAATCTCCGATGCCAAAGTGCTTCCTGGTTCCACCCACTCTCCGATGCCAAAGTGCTTCCTGGTTCCACCGACTCTCCGATGCCAAAGTGCTTCCTGGTTCCACCCAATCTCCGATGTCAAAGTGCTTCCTGGTTCCACCCACTCTCCGATGCCAAAGTGCTTCCTGGTTCCACCCACTCTCCGATGCCAAAGTGCTTCCTGGTTCCACCCACTCTTTGATACCAAAGTGCGGAAATCCACCGCACATTAGCTTCTCTCCCGGAGAACGGGGCATCAAAAACCTTCCTCACCTCTCCCACGAACCCCTCCAGACTCACGCACATGGTCGGCTGTTGTTCACCATACGGTGGTAGCCCAGGTGAGAGCCCTCCCAGACATCAGTGTGATGAGGTAGGCTATCTTGGAGCGATCCGAGGGGAAGGAGGAGGGCTGAATCTTGAAATTGAGGGCACACTGAGCTAAAAACGTCCGACAGGTGTGTTGCTATAGACTCACCTGTTAAACCTGATAGTGATGAATGTTGCTATAGACTCACCTGTTAAACCTGATAGTTATGAATGTTGCTATAGACTCACCTGTTAAACCTGATAGTGATGAATGTTGCTATAGACTCACCTGTTAAACCTGATAGTGATGAATGTTGCTATAGACTCACCTGTTAAACCTGATAGTGATGAATGTTGCTATAGACTCACCTGTTAAACCTGATAGTGATGAATGTTGCTATAGACTCACCTGTTAAACCTGATAGTTATGAATGTTGCTATAGACTCACCTGTTAAACCTGATAGTGATGAATGTTGCTATAGACTCACCTGTTAAACCTGATAGTGATGAATGTTGCTATAGACTCACCTGTTAAACCTGATAGTGATGAATGTTGCTATAGACTCACCTGTTAAACCTGATAGTGATGAATGTTGCTATAGACTCACCTGTTAAACCTGATAGTGATGAATGTTGCTATAGACTCACCTGTTAAACCTGATAGTTATGAATGTTGCTATAGACTCACCTGTTAAACCTGATAGCGATGAATGTTGCTATAGACTCACCTGTTAAACCTGATAGTTATGAATGTTGCTATAGACTCACCTGTTAAACCTGATAGCGATGAATGTTGCTATAGACTCACCTGTTAAACCTGATAGTTATGAATGTTGCTATAGACTCACCTGTTAAACCTGATAGTGATGAATGTTGCTATAGACTCACCTGTTAAACCTGATAGTGATGAATGTTGCTATAGACTCACCTGTTAAACCTGATAGTGATGAATGTTGCTATAGACTCACCTGTTAAACCTGATAGTGATGAATGTTGCTATAGACTCACCTGTTAAACCTGATAGTGATGAATGTTGCTATAGACTCACCTGTTAAACCTCATCTCTCTGTGTTTCTCTCTAGTGGCTTGTCCCATGCTGTTTCTGCGTTGGGGTGTAGGTGACCCCTCTCCCCCCTCCTCCCCCATCTTCTCCTCAAACGCCTGGATCTTCACTTGCAGTCGCTGCTCTGATCCCCCTCCACACACCCCCGCACCCCCACCCCCACTGGCCTCTGAGATACAAGGGGAAGGAGGGCCTTCTGATCCCCCTCCACACACCCCCGCACCCCCACTGGCCTCTGAGATACAAGGGGAGGGAGGGCCTTCTGATTCCTCTTCAACCCTGAAACATGCAGAGAGGGGAAGATGTGTAAAGTAACAAACTTATCTTAGCCAGTGTTTTCTCTCTCTCTCTCTCTCTCTCTCTCTCTCTCTCTCTCTCTCTCTCTCTCTCTCTCTCTCTCTCTCTCTCTCTCTCTCTCTCTCTCTCTCTCTCTCTCTCTCTCTCTCACACACACACACAAAACACACACACACACACACATACATACACACACTAGACCGGATAGGACTGGTGCAGGGCTGGAATGCAGCAGAGACAGATCGGACCGGAGAGAACTGGGCAGACTACCACACCTCTGGACATATTTCAAAACCCTCTCACACACACGCGCACAAATACAAGCACACACACACACACACACACACACGCACGCACGCACGCACGCACGCACGCACGCACGCACACACACACACACACACACACACACACACACACACACACACACACACACACACACACACACACACACACACACACACACACACACACACACACACACACACACACACACACACACACACACACACACAGAGAGAGAAGAGGCCACTCTCTCTAACCA
>NC_060191.1:70569032-70571532 GCF_021184085.1 Oncorhynchus gorbuscha | reverse complement strand
CAGGAGTCCACCACATCATCAAACATTCTACCACACTATTAGAGATACCAAGATAGAGACAAACACACAAGGAGTCGAAGAGAGATAGAGACAAAGTGATAAGTGGAGAGTCAATAACCAGCAGAGAGCTGCCCAAGCTAGGACACACACACACACACACACACACACACACACACACACACACACACACACACACACACACACACACACACACACACACACACACACACACACACACACACACACACACACACACACACACACACACACACACACACACACAAACACACACACAAACACACACACCAGACACAGAAAGATTTGCCATATGGAGAGGGAGATGACTGTCCCACCTGACTCCTTCTGTGTTCAACCCCTAAGTCGACACACCAGCACACACATCCCATTATTATTCAGTATACTGGTATTATGGTATTCTGTTGTTGAGTTGACACACATAGTAGTGCGGTCTAAAATGAATCTATGATCGTATGCTGTCCATTTGCTTTTTGTATGCTGTTCTTTGTTTGCCATTTTAATATTTGAGAATTAACCAATGATAAGAGGCCACTCTTGGCCATGATTACAGACACCTGTGTGTGTCTTTTGACACTATATAAACAAGTCATCCCGCTGTGTTTGTGATTATACCCTGATGAAGACAGCTTGACAGCTTTTTGCATCTGAGCTCCAGCTCTCCTTTAATTTAAAGTTTTCTACTCCGCTACTAACCTGGCCTAAATAGTTGTGCGTTTCTTTTCCTTCTAGAGTTGACACGCATAAACATCATATCACCATTTACGTTAACTCAAAAAAGGCGTGTATCCCAGTTCTGAAACCCGGAATAAGACGCCTGGGTTACGCTGACCTAAGACAGGACACCGTTGCCATGTCAACAACATCTTGTTCGGTTTACTGTTGTTTCTGCGGTCAGTTTCACCTATCACGAGTGCTGTGTCATGACGTTTTCATCTGAAAATCACTTCAAAACGTAGGCTACCTGTGCAATTTTTTTTTTAAAGAATTGTAACCTTTATTTAACTAGGCAAGTCAGTTAAGAACAAATGATTATTTACAATGACGGCCGACCCCCGGCCAAACACGGACGACGCCGGGACAATTGTGCACTACCCTATGGGTTAGATTCACCGTAATCATTTAGCCTACTATAATGAATTTACTATAATTTAATACGGGCTACTTTCACCCCTAATTTAAACACGTTTCTTCTGATCATGATTTGGTAGACCATTTGTTGGTAGACCATTTGTTGGTAGACCATTTGTTGGTCAACTTCAGCCCCAGAAGACAGTTCACCAGAATAATGTTTTACATCGATAGAACAAATGAATTAGTAATCTAGTTAACACAGGTTAAGTGTTACCTTTAGGGACCGGGGATAAAGTACAATACCTCCAAAAACAGTGGAAAGATTGGTCTTGTACAAAATGTCCAAATGTCAACGGTTTGACCGGTTTCAAGGAAATGAAATGCTGATGAGACTACTGTTGCATTTTCTCAAGAGATGTTGAACTAAATAAATCATATTTCTCCACTCTGTTCTCGAGACAAAAATGAACATTTGTTGTATAATTGGTCCCATGTTTCAAGATCCATACTCACAAAACGCTTATTTTCTCAAAAATGTTGTGCACAAATTTGAATACATCCTGTTAGTGATAATTTCTCCTTTGCCAAGATAATTCATCCGCCTGACAGGTGTGGCATATCAAGACGCTGATTAAACAGCATTATCATTACACAGGTGCACCTTGTGCTGGGGACAATAAACAGCCACTCTAAAATGTGCAGTTTTGTCACAAAATACATTGCCACAGATTTCTCAAGTTTTGAGGGAGTAATTGGCATGCTGACTGGAGGAATGTCGTGTGAGTGAGTGGTTTGCTGAAGTCAATGTTGTGAACAGAGTGCCCCTTGATGATGGTGGGGTTATGGTATGGGCAGTCATAAGCTACGGACAACGAACACAATTGCATTTTATCAATGGCAATTTGAATGCCCAGAGATACCGTGACGAGATCCTGAGGCCCATTGTCGTGCCATTCATCTGTTGCCATCACCTCATGTTTCAGCATGATAATGCACGGCCCCGTGTCACAAGGATCTGTACACAATTCCTGCAAGCTGAAAATGTCCCAGTTCTTCCATGGCCTGCATACTCTCCAGACATGTCACCGATTGAGCATGTTTGGGATGCTCTGGATTGACATGTATGACAGCGTGTTACAGATCCCGCCAATATCCAGCAACTTCGCACAGCCATTGAAGAGGAGTGGGACAACATTCCATGGGCCACAATCAAGATGACAACCAGCTACATGAGGTAAACCTGGAATGCATTTCAAATAAACAGGTGTGCCTTCTTAAAAGTTCATTTGTGGAATTTCTTTCCTTCGTAATGTGCTTGAGCCAATCAGTTGTGTTGTGACAAGCTAGGAGGGGTATACAGAAGATAGCTCTCTTTTGGTAAAATACCAAG
>NC_060191.1:70539032-70564032 GCF_021184085.1 Oncorhynchus gorbuscha | reverse complement strand
GCCCTAGCTGGCTTGAGAGGTTTCCTTGCCCCGGTTGGCTCGCATCCCACGTTGGGCCTCAGCCAGACCGTCGGGTCTTGTTCGCTCTGCCGGTCCAGGAGTTTATTGTTTTGTTGATGACGTCGGTGTGGATTCCGCTGCCGATGGAACCAACTAAGCCGGCTCATCGGGCTTCCAGGACCTAGCTGACTCATCGGGCTTCCAGGACCTAGCTGGCTCATCGGGCTTCCAGGACCTAGCTGGCTCATCGGGCTTCCAGGACCTAGCTGGCTCATCGGGCTTCCAGGACCTAGCTGGTTCATCGGGCTTCCTGGACCTAGCTGGCTCATCGGCTTCCAGGACCTAGCTGGCTCGTCGGGCTTCCAGGACCTAGCCGGCTCATCGGGCTTCCAGGACCTAGCCGGCTCATCGGGCTTCCAGGACCTAGCCGGCTCATCGGGCTTCCAGGACCTAGCCGGCTCATCGGGCTTCCAGGACCTAGCCGGCTCATCGGGCTTCCAGGACCTAGCCGGCTCATCGGGCTTCCAGGACCTAGCCGGCTCATCGGGCTTCCAGGACCTAGCTGGCTCATCGGGCTTCCAGGACCTAGCTGGCTCATCGGGCTTCCAGGACCTAGCCGGCTCATCGGGCTTCCAGGACCTAGCTGGCTCGAGAGGTTTCCTTGCCTCGGTTGGCTTGGCAGGTTTTCCATTCCACGTCATGCTCAACCGGATCATCGGGCTCCCTCGCCGCAGCTGGATCGACAGGCGTTCTTGCCTCAGCCGGATCGTCAGGCTCAGGTGGCGCCCCTAGAGGGGGGGGATACTGTCATGCCTGCTCCCACTCTTCCCCCCTGGCGCTCGAGGGCGCTAGGCTGCCCTGCATTACACACTCCTGCCACCATCATTTAGGCACACCTGCCTTCCCTCGTCAAGGTGCATCAGCGATATTGGACTCACCTGGACTCACTCAATCACCTGTTTATTACCTCGACTATATTTGACTATATTTGTCAGTTCCCTGATGCTGCATTGATTGTACTTTGTCTGTGTGCTGACGCTGCTCCCCATTAAATGTTTGTACTTGCTTCTCCTCTCCCTTGACAAGGAGAGAAGGTGGGGAGGTGGGGATGAGGGGAGAGAAGGAGACGCTGGAGGAGAGGAGAGAAGGAGAGTAGATAAGGAGAGGAGAGAAAAGAGGAGAGAAGTAAAGGATACAAGGAGAGTAGTGAAAGTGATGAGAAGGAGAGGAGGGGAGAGAACGAGAGGAAAGGAAGATAGGAGAGAATGAGAGGAGAGAAGGAGAGGGGAGAAGGAGAGGAGAGAAGGAGGATGTTGGACAGAAGAGGAGAGCGAAGAGGCTGGAAGGTTTGTTGAGGTACAGAAGGAAGGAAGCAAGGAAAGAAGGAAAGAAGGAAGGAAGGAAGGAAGGAAAGAAGGAAGGAAGGAAGGAAGGAAGGAAGGGGAGGAGGCTGGATAGTGTGACTGGGGTTAGAGTAGGTGACACCAGGACAGGGTGTGTAGAGGTAGCAGTCTCTTAATAAGTGGCTGTTTAAGCCTGTTTAACGACAATTGCGGGAAATTAAAGAACAATATGTCATGACTTTATGTGTGTTGTGTGTGCGTTTATGTGTGTGTGAGCCATGGGGTGTGAGGGCTCCCCTCTGACTTTCTCAAACACACACACACATAAACGCACACACACAACACACATACACACGTAACATACACATACGCACATGCAGGCACACACACACACACACACACACACACACACACACACACACACACACACACACACACACACACACACACACACACACACACACACACACACACACACACACACACACACACACACACACACACACACACACACACACACACACACACACACACACACACACCACTAAAATATGGCGGCTACCAAGCAATGATTCTGTTTTATTATTTTTATGAAATCATCTCTTCCACAAGGCTTTCAACTGTCAACTGGCCCCCAAAGCAGTGTCCTGTCTTTCCTCACTCTCTTACCAAGGGGAAAACAAGCAGTGATTCTGGGAAACGTCTCCACTAAGTGCCTACTGGTTGATGGTAAGGGAGTACCCTGTGCCCCACTCCTGTTAACACACTGAAATGCACGCACACCATTCATTCTTCCTGCTATTGCACAACATCCACTAGCTCCCAGTCAACCAATCTCTGTCAATCTGGCTCACCTTCAAAGAGCACAACCATCCCCATATCCCTGTAATCATCCCTTTAAATGAGGCAATTACCCTCTACCCCCGGCGAGAGGCTACATGCCAGTGGTCACGCACACACACACCCTCATAAACAAACGGAAACGCATCCTGGTGGCCATTTTAGAGAGAAGTAGGAGATTCAGAGGAATGCCCAGTTTTCCTGAGATCCACTCGGTGAAGAGAGGAGAGCGGGAATATCAGATTCAGTGTCGGATTCAGCAGGCACACACACACACACAAACACACACACACACACACACTTCTGGGACTTTAGTGGGACCAGGTGGCTTGTTACATTAAGAGAGTGGAGGACATTTTGTACCAGATCTCATCAGCAGAGGAATCCGTGTGCTTGTCCAATCAGGAGGCAGGGAGACAGAACATACAGAAAAGGAGGAAGTCAAACAGGTTGCTTCATTCAAAACCTTCTCTGGCTCCTAACTGTAACATCAGACATATCTACTGCCCAGAAACATTCAAAACACACACACACACACACACACACACACACACACACACACACACACACACACACACACACACACACACACACACACACACACACACACACACACACACACACACACACACACACACACACACACACACACACACACACACACACATATATACACACATACACACACACATATATACACACACATACACACACTACTGCTGGAGCAGATAGGTTTGGAGTAGTGTCGGAATAATAACAGAGGAGTGATTGAAGCTGACAGGCCAAATCTTTCTTCCTCTCCTGGGAAGCGTGTGTTTGCGTGAGTGTATGTGTGTGTATGTTTGCGTGTGTAAGTGTGTGTCCCGGAAAGAGTAGAATCCTGCTGAGAATCCGCATTTATCCTGTCAAACCCCACAGTGAGGCTTTGCCTTTCCTTAACTTCTAGGGAAACAATGACAATGAATAATCAAACACACCAGCTAGTTTGTTGAAGGAGAGAAGGAAGGATAGAGAGAGGAGGCTGGAGCTAGTTTGTTGAGGTAGAGAGGGAGAGAGGGAAGGATAGAGAGAGGAGGCTGGAGCTAGTTTGTTGAGGTAGAGAGGGAGAGAGGGAAGGATAGAGAGAGGACACTGGAGCTAGTTTGTTGAGGTAGAGAGGGAGAGAGGGAAGGATAGAGAGAGGACGCTGGAGCTAGTTTGTTGAGGTAGAGAGGGAGAGAGGGAAGGATAGAGAGAGGACGCTGGAGCTAGTTTGTTGAGGTAGAGAGGGAGAGAGGGAAGGATAGAGAGAGGAGGCTGGAGCTAGTTTGTTGAAGGAGAGAAGGGAGGAAGGAGAGAGGAGGCTGGAGCTAGTTTGTTGAAGGAGAGAAGGAAGGATAGAGAGAGGAGGCTGAAGCTAGTTTGTTGAAGGAGAGAAGGAAGGATAGAGAGAGGAGGCTGGAGCTAGTTTGTTAAGGGAGAGAAGGGAGGAAGGAGAGAGGAGGCTGGAGCTAGTTTGTTGAAGGAGAGAAGGGAAGGATAGAGAGAGGAGATGGACAGGGTGTGCTGGAGAGAGGTGGCTGTTACAGGAGATAGAACCAGGACAGGGTGTGCTGGAGAGAGGGGTGTTACAGGAGACAGAACCAGGACAGGGTGTGCTGGAGAGAGGGGTGTTACAGGAGACAGAACCAGGACAGGGTGTGAGGGGTAGAGGGGTGTTACAGGAGAACCAGGACAGGGTGTGAGGGGTAGAGGGGTGTTACAGGAGACAGAACCAGGACAGGGTGTGAGGGGTAGAGGGGTGTTACAGGACAGGGTGTGAGGGGTAGATCACTAGCTGTAGTTCTAAACTTTTCCCCTCTCAAGTGTCTTTTAAAACAGGAGAGCAGAGTCATTCCAAAAGCAAGCAGAGGGCTACAACATACCCATGTCCTCGTAACATGGTGTTGGAAGTCATATAACCACTAGGCACCGTGTGTCTCTCTCCATCAATCACTCAGGTTTTATCGTTGTGAGGAATGGACTGGTGACCTCAGCACAAATCGGTTTCAACATGTGTAACCCCGACCTCCACCTGCAGGAGGACATTTTGTACCAGAACGCTCACCAGACGTCAACTATGAGGGTGAAGTGTGACTCAGTATTGACCAGTGGTTAAATTGAGCCGGAGCTACCGGAGATACCCAGAGCCGGACCCCCTTTCCAGCACCTTACAGGTCCCCAAAACAAAGTATGTTTAAAGTATGATAAACCAAAATTAGTGTTAGGGTTATGGCTAGTGTTGAGTGAGGGTGTAGACATGAATATAGGGTTAGGGTTGAGTCAGGGTGTGGATGTGGACATGAATATAGGGTTAGGGTTGAGTCAGGGTGTGGATGAGGACATGAATATAGGGTTAGGGTTGAGTCAGGGTGTGGACATGAATCTATTAGGGTTAGTGTGTGGACATGAATCAGGGTTAGTGGACATGAATATAGGGTTAGTGTTGAGTCAGGGTGTGGACATGAATCTAGGGTTAGGGTTGAGTCAGGGTGTGGACATGAATATAGGGTTAGTGTTGAGTCAGGGTGTGGATGTGGACATGAAGCTAGGGTTAGTGTTGAGTCAGGGTGTGGACATGAATATAGGGTTAGTGTTGAGTCAGGGTTTGGACATGAATATAGGGTTAGTGTTGAGTCAGGGTGTGGATGTGGACATGAATATAGGGTTAGTGTTGAGTCAGGGTGTGGACATGAATATAGGGTTAGTGTTGAGTCAGGGTGTGGACATGAATATAGGGTTAGTGTTGAGTCAGGGTGTGGACATGAATATAGGGTTAGTGTTGAGTCAGGGTGTGGACATGAATATAGGGTTAGTGTTGAGTCAGGGTTTGGACATGAATCTAGGGTTAGTGTTGAGTCAGGGTGTGGACATGAATCTAGGGTTAGGGTTGAGTCGGGGTGTGGATGTGGACATGAAGCTAGGGTTAGTGTTGAGTCAGGGTGTGGACATGAATCTAGGGTTAGGGTTGAGTCAGGGTGTGGACATGAATCTAGGGTTAGGGTTGAGTCAGGGTGTGGACATGAATCTAGGGTTAGTGTTGAGTCAGGGTGTGGACATGAATCTAGGGTTAGGGTTGAGTCAGGGTGTGGACATGAATCTAGGGTTAGGGTTGAGTCAGGGTGTGGACATGAATCTAGGGTTAGTGTTGAGTCAGGGTGTGGACATGAATCCAGGGTTAGGGTTGAGTCAGGGTGTGGACATGAATCTAGGGTTAGGGTTGAGTCAGGGTGTGGATGTGGACATGAATATAGGGTTAGGGTTGAGTCAGGGTGTGGACATGAATCTAGGGTTAGGGTTGAGTCAGGGTGTGGATGTGGACATGAAGCTAGGGTTAGTGTTGAGTCAGGGTGTGGACATGAATCTAGGGTTAGGGTTGAGTCATGATGAATCTAGGGTTAGTGTTGAGTCAGGGTGTGGACATGAATCTAGGGTTAGTGTTGAGTCAGGGTGTGGACATGAATATAGGGTTAGGGTTGAGTCAGGGTGTGGACATGAATCTAGGGTTAGTGTTGAGTCAGGGTGTGGACATGAATCTAGGGTTAGGGTTGAGTCAGGGTGTGGACATGAATCTAGGGTTAGGGTTGAGTCAGGGTGTGGACATGAATCTAGGGTTAGGGTTGAGTCAGGGTGTGGATGTGGACATGGGACGAGAGGAAAGTGTGGAGAAACAATGGCAGATGACCGTGAGCATGGCTCAACCCTAGTCGAACCCCTGGCGCTAACCTCTTTGGGATGACAATAGGACAGGCTGAGATATGCCTCTCGTCTCAGGGATCCTTCAGAAGGACACATTCACTAATCACCTCCTCTCAGTGATCCACATTCACTAATCACCTCCTCTCAGTGATCCACATTCACTAATCACCTCCTCTCAGTGATCCTTCAGAAGGACACATTCACTAATCACCTCCTCTCAGTGGTCCTTCAGAAGGACACATTCACTAATCATCTCCTCTCAGTGGTCCACATTCACTAATCATCTCCTCTCAGTGATCCACATTCACTAATCACCTCCTCTCAGTGATCCACATTCACCAATCACCTCCTCTCAGTGGTCCACATTCACTAATCACCTCCTCTCAGTGATCCACATTCACTAATCACCTCCTCTCAGTGGTCCTTCAGAAGGACACATTCACTAATCACCTCCTCTCAGTGATCCACATTCACTAATCACCTCCTCTCAGTGATCCACATTCACTAATCACCTCCTCTCCGTGATCCTTCAGAAGGACACATTCACTAATCACCTCCTCTCAGTGATCCACATTGACCAAACACCTCAATAGACTATCATGTCCATTAACAGTCTCTGCAGAACTATTCCAGGCCTTGACCCCAGAAGAAAATGTTCACCTGAACAAACACTTCCACTGAATGAGACCACACGGAGGGCTGGAAAAGCATGCAGCTCTTACACACACAGGCATACAGAGGGCTTAGCGTGTTACCGACGCGTCTTAGCGTTGGCCCACGCATGTGAGATGACGTGATCCTAGAACATACTGTGATTAAGAAGCTAAATAAACTGCTGTGACAGATTTGATGCTGTGGTTACAAGCATAACTATACAGGCCTGCAGCTATGGGCTTGTTTACTAGGCAGCAACTATGGGCTTGTTTACTAGGCAGCAACTATGGGCCTGTTGACTAGGCAGCAACTATGGGCTTGTTTACTAGGCAGCAACTATGGGCCTGTTGACTAGGCAGCAACTATGGGCCTGTTGACTAGGCAGCAACTATGGGCCTGTTGACTAGGCAGCAACTATGGGCCTGTTGACTAGGCAGCAACTATGGGCCTGTTGACTAGGCAGCAACTATGGGCCTGTTGACTAGGCAGCAACTATGGGCCTGTTGACTAGGCAGCAACTATGGGCCTGTTGACTAGGCAGCAACTATGGGCCTGTTGACTAGGCAGCAACTATGGGCCTGTTGACTAGGCAGCAACTATGGGCCTGTTGACTAGGCAGCAGCTATGGGCCTGTTGACTAGGCAGCAGCTATGGGCCTGTTGACTAGGCAGCAGCTATGGGCCTAGTAAACCTAAGCTTTAGATGAGAAGGATTAGGTTCACGTGAAAGCTCAGGCTAATGAAGATTGGGAATGAGGAATGTAAGGATGGGTTTCACTGTGTCCCTGTGTTTTGATTGGCAGGTGACCGACAGCGGTCCATGACCAGTGTGTGTGGACGGACCTAGCCAGGCTGACTAAGTGATACTGGCACAGTGAGTTCCGCTCTGAGTCTGAGTCAACACCGACACACTACCCAGCACTGATCAAGAGATACAAGTGGACAATGACATGGGAAAGGGGGAATGAGAGAGGAGGGGAGAGAGAGAGAGAGAGAGAGAGAGAGAGAGAGAGAGAGAGAGAGAGAGAGAGAGAGAGAGAGAGAGAGAGAGAGAGAGAGAGAGAGAGAGAGAGAGAGAGAGAGAGAGAAAGAAAGAAAGAAAGAAAGAAAGAAAGAAAGAAAGAAAGAAAGAAAGAAAGAAAGAAAGAAAGAAAGAAAGAGGAGATAAATGGAATGCAAGACAAGAGAGAGAGACAGAAAGAGACCGAGACAGAGACAGAGACCGAGACAGAGACAGAGGCAGATGCAGAGATAGAGACAGAGACAGAGAGACAGAGACAGAGACAGAGAAAAGGTACTGACAGAAGAGGGAGACATTGGGCGATCTATTTGTGGGATCTCTCTTTGTGGAATCTCTATTTGTGGGATCTCTGTTTGTGGGATCTCTGTTTGTGGAATCTCTGTTTGTTGGATCTCTGTTTGTGGGCTCTCTATTTGTGGGATCTCTGTTTGTGGGATCTCTATTTGTGGGATCTCTGTTTGTGGGATCTCTGTTTGTGGGATCTCTGTTTGTGGGATCTCTATTTGTGGGATCTCTGTTTGTGGGATCTCTGTTTGTTGGATCTCTGTTTGTGGGATCTCTATTTGTGGGATCTCTGTTTGTGGGATCTCTGTTTGTGGGATATCTGTTTTTGGGATCTCTGTTTGTGGGATCTCTATTTGTGGGATCTCTGTTTGTGGAATCTCTGTTTGTGGAATCTCTGTTTGTGGGATCTCTATTTGTGGGATCTCTGTTTGTGGGATCTCTGTTTGTGGAATCTCTGTTTGTGGGATCTCTATTTGTGGGATCTCTGTTTGTGGAATCTCTATTTGTAGGATCTCTGTTTGTGGGATCTCTGTTTATTGGATCTCTGTTTGTGGGATCTCTATTTGTGGGATCTCTGTTTGTGGAATCTCTGTTTGTGGGATCTCTATTTGTGGGATCTCTATTTGTGGGATCTCTATTTGTGGGATCTCTGTTTGTGGGATCTCTGTTTGTGGGATCTCTGTTTGTGGGATCTCTATTTGTGGGATCTCTGTTTGTGGGATCTCTGTTTGTGGGATCTCTGTTTTTGGGATCTCTGTTTGTGGGATCTCTATTTGTGGGATCTCTGTTTGTGGAATCTCTGTTTGTGGGATCTCTATTTGTGGGATCTCTATTTGTGGGATCTCTATTTGTGGGATCTCTGTTTGTGGAATCTCTGTTTGTGGGATCTCTATTTGTGGGATCTCTGTTTGTGGGATCTCTGTTTGTGGGATCTCTGTTTGTGGGATCTCTGTTTGTGGGATCTCTGTTTGTGGGATCTCTGTTTGTGGGATCTCTGTTTGTCTGTTTGTGGGATCTCTGTTTGTGGGATCTCTGTTTGTGGGATCTCTATTTGTGGGATCTCTGTTTGTGGGATCTCTGTTTGTGGGATCTCTGTTTGTGGGATCTCTATTTGTGGGATCTCTGTTTGTGGGATCTCTATTTGTGGGATCTCTATTTGTGGGATCTCTGTTTCTGGGCTCCCGAGTGGCGCAAAGGTCAAAGGCACTGCATCTCAGTGTTAGAAGCGTCACTACAGACCCTGGTTTGATTCCAGGCTTTATCACAACCAGCCGTGATGGGGAGTCCCATAGGGCGGCGCACAATTGGCCCACCTTCATCTTGGTTAGTGTTTGAGTAGACCGTCATTGTAAATAAGAATGTATTCTTAACTGACTTGCCAAGTTAAATAAAGGTTAAATACAATGTTAAAAAGAGGAGGAGAGATCTTCCTCTCCACCCTCTCGGGGCTGGGTGTCTCAGGCTCTGTCAGGTCCTCTTCGCCACCCTCTCAGGGCTGGGTGTCTCAGGCTCTGTCAGGTCCTTTTCGCCACCCTCTCAGGGCTGGGTGTCTCAGGCTCTGTCAGGTCCTCCTCTCCACCCTCTCAGGGCTGGGTGTCTCAGGCTCTGTCAGGTCCTCTTCGCCACCCTCTCAGGGCTGGGTGCCTCAGGCTCTGTCAGGTCCTCCTCTCCACCCTCTCAGGGCTGGGTGCCTCAGGCTCTGTCAGGTCCTCCTCTCCACCCTCTCAGGGCTGGGTGCCTCAGGCTCTGTCAGGTCCTCCTCTCCACCCTCTCAGGGCTGGGTGCCTCAGGCTCTGTCAGGTCCTCCTCTCCACCCTCTCAGGGCTGGGTGCCTCAGGCTCTGTCAGGTCCTCCTCTCCACCCTCTCAGGGCTGGGTGCCTCAGGCTCCATCATATCCTCCTCTCCACCCTCTCAGGGCTGGGTGTCTCAGACTCTGCACACTCTTGGATTGCATCCTACCTGCCAGGTGACGTGGAGAGGATATGTATCTGCACAACGTACTCTCACTGGTATACCCCAGGGCTTGGTTTTTGTCCCTCTCCTCTTCCTCACATGGTCTCTCCTATCGTTGCTATGCGTATGACACTCAACTACTTTTCTCCTTCCCCCCCTTCTGACACACAGTTGGTGACACGCATCTCTGCGTGTCTGACAGATATCTCAGCTTGGATGTCGGCCCACCACCTCAAGCTCAACCTGGACAAGACGGAGCTGCTCTTCCTCCTGGGGGAAGGCCTCTCCATCACGGTTGACGACACCACAGTGTCGCCCTTCCAGTGTGCAAAGAACCTTGGCGTGACCCTGGACAACACCCTGTCATTCTCTGCTAACATCAAAGCAGTAACTCGCTCTTGCAGGTCCATGCTCTACAACATCAGTAGAGTACGACCCTACCTCAAACAGGAAGAGGCACATCCGTAGAGTACGACCCTACCTCAAACAGGAAGAGGCACATCCGTAGAGTACGACCCTACCTCACACAGGAAGAGGCACATCCGTAGAGTACGACCCTACCTCACACAGGAAGAGGCACATCAGTAGAGTACGACCCTACCTCATACAGGAAGAGGCACATTCGTAGAGTACGACACTACCTCACACAGGAAGAGGCACATCCGTAGAGTACGACCCTACCTCACACAGGAAGAGGCACATCAGTAGAGTACGACCCTACCTCACACAGGAAGAGGCACATCCGTAGAGTACGACCCTACCTCACACAGGAAGAGGCACATCCGTAGAGTACGACCCTACCTCACACAGGAAGCGGCACATCCGTAGAGTACGACCCTACCTCACACAGGAAGCGGCACAGGTCCTAATCCAGGCACTTGTCCTCTCCCGTCTGGACAACTGCAACTCACTGTTAGCTTGGCTCCCTGCTTGTGCCATTAAACCCCTACAACTCATCCAGAACTCTGCACCTGCCTGGTGTTCACAATTCCCATGTTCTCTCACGTCACCCCACTCCTCCTCACACTCCACTGGCTTCAAGTCGAAGCTCGTATCCACTACAAGACCATGGTGCTTATTTATGGAACAGCAAGAGAAGCTGCCCCTCCCTGCCTTCAGGCTACGCTCAAACCCTACACCACAACCCGAGCACTCCGTTCTGCCACCTCTGGTCTACTGGCTCTCCCACCATTACGGGAGGGCAGAATCCCTCCCCATCTTCCCCCTGAAGCTAGGACAGCAGAGTCCCTCCCCATCTTCCCCCTGAAGCTAGGACAGCAGAGTCCCTCCCCATCTTCCCCCTGAAGCTAGGACAGCAGAGTCCCTCCCCATCTTCCCCCTGAAGCTAGGACAGCAGAGTCCGTCCCCATCTTCCCCCTGAAGTTAGGACAGCAGAGTCCCTCCCCATCTTCCCCCTGAAGCTAGGACAGCCGAGTCCCTGTCCATCTTCCCCCTGAAGCTATGACAGCAGAGTCCCTCCCCATCTTCCCCCTGAAGCTAGGACAGCCGAGTCCCTGTCCATCTTCCCCCTGAAGCTATGACAGCAGAATCCCTCCCCATCTTCCCCCTGAAGCTAGGACAGCAGAGTCCCTGTCCATCTTCCCCCTGAAGCTAGGACAGCAGAGTCCCTCCCCATCTTCCCCCTGAAGTCAGCAGAGTCCCTGTCCATCTTCCCCTGAAGCTAGGACAGCAGAGTCCCTGTCCATCTTCCCCCTGAAGCTAGGACAGCAGAGTCCCTGTCCATCTTCCCCCTGAAGCTAGGACAGCAGAGTCCCTGTCCATCTTCCCCCTGAAGCTAGGACAGCAGAGTCCCTGTCCATCTTCCCCCTGAAGCTAGGACAGCAGAGTCCCTCCCCATCTTCCGAAAGCACCTGAAACCCTAACTCTTTACAGAGTATCATAAATCATCCCCCTCTAAAAAGCTCTGACTTTGCTGATAACTACTTTATTAAGACAAAGTGTACTTACTCTGCCTGTGATATGTAGTTGTCCCACCTAGCTGTCTGAAGATCAATACACTAACTGTACGTCTCTCTGGATAAGAGTGTCTTCTAAATTACTAAAATCTCAAATGGAAATGAACGTGAGAGAAGAAGAAAGGTAAATGTTGATGTCTTCTCACCTCACTGGTCAAGCCCACAGCTCTGTGTATTTTAACCACGTGTCCCAGCAGGACTGGGTACTGCTGACCCACAACCCTCAGCGTGGGCAGGAAGGGGGCCATGGAGGCGGGGCTAGCCTGTGACACGTACACCAGTGCACCCAGTAGGGTCTCGTTCAGAGAGGCATCGCCTAGGTAACCAACCAGGGAGGGCACCAGGGGGCTCAGCACCTGGAGGGAGGAGAGAGGAGGGAGAGAGGAGGGAGGGGGGAGAGAGGAGGGAGAGAGGAAGGAGGGGGAGAGAGGAGGGAGAGAGGAGGGAGGGGGAGAGAGGAGGGAGGGAGGAGAGAGGAGGGAGAGAGGAGGGAGGGGGAGAGAGGAGGGAGAGAGGAAGGTGGGGGGAGAGAGGAGGGAGAGAGGAGGGAGGGGGAGAGGGGAGAGAGGAGGGAGGAGGGAGAGAGGGGGGAGATTAAACCAGAGACTAGCATTGAGTTGAAAGATGGAAAATATTCTAAAAGGTGCCATGAGAATATGTAGTATTTCATTAGGTTCCCCAGTAGCTACAACCAAAGCTGCAGCTACTCTTTCTGGGGTCCACACAAAACATAATACATAACATGACATAATACACAACATGACATAATACACAACATGACATAATACACAACATGACATAATACATGGCATAATACACAACATGACATAATACATGACATAATACATGACATGACATAATACATAATACATGACATAATACACAACATGACATAATACACAACATGACATAATACATGACATAATACATGACATAATACACAACATGACATAATACATGACATAATACACAACATGACATAATACATAATACATGACATAATACACAACATGACATAATACATGACATAATACACAACATGACATAATACATGACATAATACATGACATAATACACAACATGACATAATACATGACATAATACACAACATGACATAATACACAACATGACATAATACATGACATAATACACAACATGACATAATACATGACATAATACATGACATAATACATGACATAATACACAACATGACATAATACATGACATAATACACAACATGACATAATACACAACATGACATAATACACAACATGACATAATACATAATACATGACATAATACACAACATGACATAATACATGACATAATACATGACATAATACACAACATGACATAATACATGACATAATACACAACATGACATAATACATAATACATGACATAATACACAACATGACATAATACATGACATAATACATGACATAATACACAACATGACATAATACATAACATGACATAACAACATGACATAATACATGACATAATAAACAACAACATAATACATGACATAATACACAACATGACATAATACATGACAAATACATGACATAATACACAACATGACATAATACACAACATGACATAATACATGACATAATACACAACATGACATAATACACAACATGACATAATACACAACATGACATAATACATAATACATGACATAATACACAACATGACATAATACATAACATGACATAATACACAACATGACATAATACATAATACATGACATAATACACAACATGACATAATACATAACATGACATAATACACAACATGACATAATACATAATACATGACATAATACACAACATGACATAATACATAACATGACATAATACATAACATGACATAATACATAACATGACATAATACTCAACATGACATAATACATAACATGACATAATACACAACATGACATAATACATAATACATGACATAATACATAACATGACATAATACACAATACATGACATAATACACAACATGACATAATACACAACATGACATAATACATAATACATGACATAATACACAATACATGACATAATACACAACATGACATAATACATAATACATGACATAATGCACAATACATGACATAATACACAACATGACATAATACACAACATGACATAATACATAATACATGACATAATACATAACATGACATAATACATGACATAATACACAACATGACATAATACAAAATACATGACATAATACACAAAACATGACATAATACATAACATGACATAATACACAACATGACATAATACATAACATGACATAATACACAATACATGACATAATACACAAAACATGACATAATACACAACATGACATAATGCAAAATACATGACATAATACACAAAACATGACATAATACACAACATGACATAATACAAAATACATGACATAATACACAAAACATGACATAATACATAACATGACATAATACACAATACATGACATAATACACAATACATGACATAATACACAACATTACATAATACACAACATGACATAATGCAAAATACATGACATAATACACAATACATGACATAATACATAACATGACATAATACATAACATAACATAATACATAATACATGACATAATACACAAAACATGACATAATACACAAAACATGACATAATACATAATACATGACATAATACACAACATGACATAATACACAATACATGACATAATACATAACATGACATAATACATGACATAATACACAACATGACATAATACAAAATACATGACATAATACACAAAACATGACATAATACATAACATGACATAATACACAACATGACATAATACATAACATGACATAATACACAATACATGACATAATACACAATACATGACATAATACATAACATAACATAATACACAATACATGACATAATACACAAAACATGACATAATACACAATACATGACATAATACACAATACATGACATAATACACAAAACATGACATAATACACAATACATGAAATAATACACAATACATGACATAATACATAACATAACATAATACACAATACATGACATAATACACAAAACATGACATAATACACAATACATGACATAATACACAATACATGACATAATACACAAAACATGACATAATACACAATACATGACATAATACACAACATGACATAATACACAACATGACATAATACATAACATGACATAATACACAACATGACATAATACATAATACATGACATAATACATAATACATGACATAATACACAACATGACATAATACACAATACATTACATAATACACAACATGACATAATACACAACATGACATAATACATAACATGACATAATACACACCATGACATAATACATAATACATAACATAATACATACATGACATAATACACAATACATGACAAAACATAATACACAACATGACATAATACATAACATTACATAATACATAACATGACATAATACATAACATGACATAATACATAACATGACATAATACACAACATGACATAATACATAACATGACATAATACACAACATGACATAATACATAACATGACATAATACATAATACATGACATAATACATACATGACATAATACACAACATGACATAATACATAACATGACATAATACACAACATGACATAATACATAACATGACATAATACATAACATGACATAATACACAATACATGACATAATACACAACATGACATAATACACAACATGACATAATACATTATACATGACATAATGCACAATACATGACATAATACACAACATGACATAATACACAACATGACATAATACATAATACATGACATAATGCACAATACATGACATAATGCAAAACATGACATAATACACAACATGACATAATACATAATACATGACATAATACATAATACATGACATAATACACAACATGACATAATACATAACATGACATAATACATAACATGACATAATACATAACATGACATAATACATGACATAATACACAAAACATGACATAATACACAACATGACATAATGCAAAATACATGACATAATACACAAAACATGACATAATACACAACATGACATAATACAAAATACATGACATAATACATGACATAATACACAAAACATGACATAATACACAACATGACATAATGCAAAATACATGACATAATACACAGTACATGACATAATACATAACATGACATAATACATAACATAACATAATACATAATACATGACATAATACACAAAACATGACATAATACACAAAACATTACATAATACATAATACATGACATAATACACAATACATGACATAATACACAATACATGACATAATACATGACATAATACACAACATGACATAATACACAATACATGACATAATACACAATACATGAAATAATACACAATACATGACATAATACATAACATAACATAATACACAATACATGACACAATACACAATACGTGACATAATACACAATACATGACATAATACACAAAACATGACATAATACATAACATGACATAATACACAAAACATGACATAATACATAACATGACATAATACACAAAACATGACATAATACATAACATGACATAATACACAAAACATGACATAATACATAACATTAACAGACAGGTACAGCTGAAGGACAGAACTAAATACAATGACATAATATTAACAGACAGGTACAGAACTACATACATTTTAAATAAGAATTCACACTTTCATGTTCTCATGTGTTAGCAATCCATGCAACATGTTCTCCTAATAACGGCTACAGTGCAGTCCTGCATTTTGTTACAGTTGCATACTGATACAGGAATCAGAGGATGAAGAGTAGGAAGAGGAGTAGAGAACATAAAGTTAAAAGAGGAGGACGATGAGAAAGGGAACATAAAGAGGAGGAAGATGAGAAAGAGAACAGAAAGAGGAGGAAGATGAGTAGAGAACAGAAAGAGGAGGAAGATGAGTAAGAGAGCAGAAAGAGGAGGAAGATGATTAGAGAACAGAAAGAGGAGGAAGAGGAGAAAGAGAGCAGAAAGAGGAGGAAGATGAGAGAGGGAACAGAAAGAGGAGGAAGATGAGAAAGAGAGCAGAAAGAGGAGGAAGATGAGTAGAGAACAGAAAGAGGAGGAGGATGAGTAGAGAACAGAAAGAGGAGGAAGATGAGAAAAAGCAGAAAGATTTGATTTTGAGTTAGAGAACAGAAAGAGGAGGAAGATGAGTAGAGAACAGAAAGAGGAGGAAGATGAGTAGAGAACAGAAAGAGGAGGAAGATGAGTAGAGAACAGAAAGAGGAGGAAGATGAGAAAGGGAACAGAAAGAGGATAAAGATGAGAAAGAGAACAGAAAGAGGAGGAAGATGAGAAAGAGAGCAGAAAGAGGAATATGAGAAAGAGAGCAGAAAGAGGAGGAAGATGAGTAGAGAACAGAAAGAGGAGGAAGATGAGAAATAGAGCAGAAAGAGGAGGCAGATGAGAAAGAGAGCAGAAAGAGGAGAAAGATGATTAGAGAACAGAAAGAGGAGGAATATGAGAGAGGGAACAGAAAGAGGAGGAAGATGAGTAGAGAACAGAAAGAGGAGGAAGATGAGAAAGAGAGCAGAAGGAGGAGGAAGATGATTAGAGAACAGAAAGAGGAGGAAGATGAATAGAGAACAGAAAGAGGAGGAAGATGATTAGAGAACAGAAAGTTAAAGCTGAGGAAGATTAGTAGAGAACAGAAAGTTAAACTGAGGAAGATGAGTAGAGAACAGAAAGAGTAGGAAGATGAGTAGAGAACAGAAAGTTAAGCTGAGGAAGAAAAGTAGAGAACAGAAAGTTAAAAGAGGAGGAGGATGAGAAAGAGAAGTGTTGGTAGAATGATAGTAGAGTTGAGATTAGGAGAGAAAAGGAGCAGAGTTGAGATTAGGAGAGAGAAAGAGCAGAGTTGAGATTAGGAGAGGGAAAGAGAGAGAGAAAGAGCAGAGTTGAGATGGAGAGAGAGAAAGAGCAGAGTTGAGATTGGGAGAGCGAAAGAGAGAGAGAAATAGCAGAGTTGAGATTGGGAGAGAGAAAGAGAGAGAGAAAGAGCAGAGTTGAGATGAAGAGAGAGAGAGAGAGAGAGAGCAGAGTTGAGATGAAGAGAGAGAGAGAAAGAGCAGAGTTGAGATTAGGAGAGAGAAAGAGAGAGAAAGAGCAGAGTTGAGATGAAGAGAGAGAGAGAAAGAGCAGAGTTGAGATAAAGAGAGAGAGAGAGAAAGAGCAGAGTTGAGATTAGAAGAGAGAAAGAGAGAGAAGGAGCAGAGTTGAGATGAAGAGAGAGAGAGAAAGAGAAAGAGCAGAGTTGAGATGAAGAGAGAGAGAGAAAGAGCAGAGTTGCGATTAGGAGAGAGAAAGAGAGAGAAGGAGCAGAGTTGAGATTAGGAGAGAGAAAGAGAGAGAAGGAGCAGAGTTGAGATGAAGAGAGGGAGAGAAAGAGAGAGAAAGAGCAGAGTTGAGATGGAGAGAGAGAGAGAGCAGAGTTGCGATGGAGAGAGAGAGAGAAAGAGCAGAGTTGAGATGGAGAGAGAGAGAGAGCAGAGTTGAGATGGAGAGAGAGAGAGCAGAGTTGAGATGGAGAGAGAGAGAGAGCAGAGTTGAGATGGAGAGAGAGAGAGGCCTGGTGGTGACAGCAGTCCTAAAATCACTGAGATCTAAAACAGGACATCAGGCAAGACTGTTGAGGGGTCTGGGAGGAACACAGAAGAAAGAAGGGATCTGAGGGGAATTGAAAAGGAAGTGGGAACAGAAAAGAGGGGTGAAGCCTGAATATCATTACGTTCCCATGGAGACCTTAACCATCAAAGACATGGACACATACGGATACACACAGTGACGATGCGTCACGAGAGGCAGGTTGAGCGGAG
The DNA here is from genome assembly GCF_021184085.1 of Oncorhynchus gorbuscha. Lineage (NCBI taxonomy): Eukaryota > Metazoa > Chordata > Actinopteri > Salmoniformes > Salmonidae > Oncorhynchus > Oncorhynchus gorbuscha. Next base: position 70,545,292 of record NC_060191.1, on the reverse strand, counting down.
CCCCACCAATACCCAGCATGCAATTCTGGTATTTCACGTCACAACAACATATTGTATCAGTTAACAAACAATTTTTTATTTTTTTTTAAATTGTTTGATCTAATAAGCGTATGAGGTCGTATATCCATAGTTTTTTTCCGTTGAGTAAGTGATTGAGTAAGTCAGACTCGCTCTGTGTTTTCTGTTGAGGAGGGGCAGACAGAGAAAGTACAGTGAGTGGGCGTCGTCCATCTTCTCTGGTTGCGCATGATTGGCTCATGGTACTGTCGCTCATGGGCACACGACGTCAGCACAGGACCTGCTGGGAGAGACAGCTAGCAAAAGCCACTCTTCGGTGCTCTCAGATAAATCAACGTCTTGCGCCCAAGTAACTTTGATTGGACTGATGTGTCAACTTTGTAGCTAGCTAGTTGTTTACCAGGCACTGTTACCACGTCTTCAAGCTAGGTAGATTAGCTAGCTGAAACATGTCGACTAGCTTAGCTATATCCTGGCAAATCCTTTTCAAACGTAGCATTATTAAGGAAATGTAGACATAAAACGTTTCGGTGTTCATTAGCCATCTAAACTTTAAAACATAGCAAGCTGGAAAAGAGGATTCACGTCGAATGGTTGGTTGGTGGATCACGGAGCAGTGGCTAACATCTGTTTTGAGGTCGGCTAGCTAATATTGTTGATGTTTGATGGCAGACTGTAATACACATGGAGCCACATGTAGAAGAAGGGTTAGTTATAAATATATTGTATTGATGGAAGCGCATCTGTGAGTTTACCCCATCAATATTTTCAACTTTAAATCGCCACGGGACACCCGCAAGCACGCACGCACGCACGCACGCACGCACACACACACACACACACACACACACACACACACACACACACACATACACATACACATACACACAGACACAGACACAGACACAGACACAGTGCATACACGATCACCGATTCAAGGTCTCCCATTGGTCTCCCCTTAGTGTCCCTTAGTCTCCATTACTCTCCCTTAGTCTCCAATACTCTCCCTTAGTCTCCATTACTCTCCCTTAGTCTCCAATACTCTCCCTTAGTCTCCATTACTCTCCCTTAGTCTCCAATACTCTCCCTTAGTCTCCATTACTCTCCCACAGTCTCCATTACTCTCCCTTAGTCTCCATTACTCTCCCTTAGTCTCCAATACTCTCCCACAGTCTCCATTACTCTCCCTTAGTCTCCATTACTCTCCCTTAGTCTCCATTACTCTCCCACAGTCTCCATTACTCTCCCTTAGTCTCCATTACTCTCCCTTAGTCTCCATTACTCTCCCACAGTCTTCATTACTCTCCCTTAGTCTCCATTACTCTCCCTTAGTCTCCATTACTCTCCCTTAGTCTCCATTACTCTCCCTTAGTCTCCATTACTCTTCCTTAGTGTCCATTACTCTTCCTTAGTCTCCATTACTCTCCCTTAGTCTCCATTACTCTCCCTTAGTCTCCATTACTCTCCCTTAGTCTCCATTACTCTCCCTTAGTCTCCATTACTCTCCCTTAGTCTCCATTACTCTCCCTTAGTCTCCAATACTCTTCCTTAGTCTCCATTACTCTCCCTTAGTGTCCATTACTCTCCCTTAGTCTCCATTACTCTCCCTTAGTGTCCATTACTATTACTCTCATTACTCTCTCTGGAGTGCAGTACAGTATTAATTCACCCATTACCCTCCTCATCCTAGACCCCACTCTCTGGAGTGCAGTACAGTATTAATTCACCCATTACCCTCCTCATCCTAGACCCCACTCTCTGGAGTGCAGTACAGTATTAATTCACCCATTACCCTCCTCATCCTAGACCCCACTCTCTGGAGTGCAGTACAGTATTAATTCACCCATTACCCTCCTCATCCTAGACCCCACTCTCTGGAGTGCAGTACAGTATTAATTCACCCATTACCCTCCTCATCGTAGACCCCACTCTCTGGAGTGCAGTACAGTATTAATTCACCCATTACCCTCCTCATCCTAGACCCCACTCTCTGGAGTGCAGTACAGTATTAATTCACCCATGTATGAATTATGGACTTTCTCTTGACTAATGTGTTCTCTGAATGCGCTCCATTCCTCCAGCATCAGATGCCATTTTGACAGGGGTTTTGTTACAGGCAAGTCACTCACACACACACTCATATAAATGACACACACACACACACACTCATATAAATGACACACACACACACACACACACACTCATATAAAAGACACACACACACACACACTCAAATAAATTACACACACACACACACTCATATAAATGACACACAAACACACACACTCATATAAATGACACACACACACACACACTCATATAAATGACACATACACACACACACACTCATATAAAACACACACACACACACACACACACACACACACACACACACACACACACACACATATAAATGACACACGCACACACACACACACACTCATATAAATGACACACACACACACACTCATATAAATGACACACACACACACACTCATATAAATGACACACACACACACACTCATATAAATGACACACACACACACACACACTCATATAAATGACACACACACACACACAGGCACGCACTGAGCAATCGCACACATACCTGTGGCTGTTGCTCGGCGACCATCTGGATCAGCCTCAGCAGGTGTTGTTGCTCCGGTGACTCGAGCTGTGACATCATGGCCGTCAGGTTGCCTAGGTGACGATGGATGGCATGGGGCAGTTTGGGGTAGACGGACGGCAACACGCGTAGGAGCATGTGGTTACCTAGACGACACGGCAAGAGACAGGGTTCAGGTTAAATTATATTTGTGACAACAGTTTCAAGGTCTCACAGATTCAAGGTCTCACAGATTCCAGGTGTCACAGATTCCAGGTCTCACAGATTCCAGGTCTCACAGATTCAAGTTCTCACCGATTCAAGGTCTCACAGATTCAAGGTCTCACAGATTCCAGGTCTCACAGATTCCAGGTCTCACAGATTCAAGGTCTCACAGATTCCAGGTCTCACAGATTCCAGGTCTCACAGATTCAAGGTCTCACAGATTCCAGGTCTCACAGATTCAAGTTCTCACCGATTCAAGGTCTCACCGATTCAAGGTCTCACAGATTCCAGGTCTCACCGATTCAAGGTCTCATAGATTCAAGGTCTCACAGATTCAAGGTCTCACAGATTCCAGGTCTCACAGATTCCAGGTCTCACAGATTCAAGTTCTCACCGATTCAAGGTCTCACTGATTCAAGGTCTCACAGATTCCAGGTCTCACAGATTCAAGGTCTCACAGATTCAAGGTCTCACAGATTCCAGGTCTCACAGATTCAAGGTCTCACAGATTCAAGGTCTCACAGATTCCAGGTCTCACAGATTCAAGGTCTCACAGATTCAAGGTCTCACAGATTCAAGGTCTCACAGATTCCAGGTCTCACAGATTCAAGGTCTCACAGATTCCAGGTCTCACAGATTCAAGGTCTCACAGATTCAAGGTCTCACAGATTCAAGGTCTCACAGATTCCAGGTCTCACAGATTCAAGGTCTCACAGATTCAAGGTCTCACAGATTCCAGGTCTCACAGATTCCAGGTCTCACAGATTCCAGGTCTCACAGATTCCAGGTCTCACAGATTCCAGGTCTCACAGATTCCAGGTCTCACAGATTCCAGGTCTCACAGATTCCAGGTCTCACAGATATTTCTTCACTGACGGTCATCTTTCAGGAAGAATGTAAAATGTTGCTGTATAAATGGAAGAAAATAGACATGTGTACCAGAAACATTCAATATTTCCCAAGAGACATATCTAATATCTCATGCATCTGAACAATGACTTTGTCTTCAAGTACTAGCTTTATTCCTTATGACATTACATGAACACAAACAATGACTTTTTTGTTAAATTCGTAGCTTTTTCAATAAAGTCAATCGGGCTTGATTTATGTCCCCACAGTAAAAGGCTGGATTTCATAGAATGAGTGAACCTGTGGGGTAAACCTGGTCATGATTTACTCTATCGGGGGCAAAACTATGTGACGTTCCTACAGAATGACCGTGTCCTCCTAATCAAAGGCCTATGATGTTGTTGATGTTGTTGTTGTTGTTGATGTTGTTGTTGTTGTTGATGTTGTTTGTGTTCTTTTCCATTGTTTTTGGGTTTCATCAGTTATTTCATTTTGTTTTAAATGTCAAACCACATCATCTGCAGGACATATGGCATTAGTGAGACCGAGAGAGAAAGAGTGAGAAAGAGAGAGACAACGAGAGAGAGAGAGAGAGAGAGAGAGAGAGAGAGAGAGAGAGAGAGAGAGAGAGAGAGAGAGAGAGAGAGAGAGAGAGAGAGAGAGAGAGAGAGAGAGAGAGAGAGAGAGAGAAAGAAGAGAGAGAGACAGAGAAAGAGAGAGAGAGAGGAGAGAGAGGAGAGAGAGGAGAAGTTAGGAGGTGTGTATAGTTTATCAGGGTTAGAAGTAGAGAACAATAGACAGATGATAACTTTGTCCTTTGTCATCTATGATAGTTTAGAACTGTTCTGCTTTGGTAAATCAACATGCACTTCTTGCCTATACAAATGTTATGAATTGGATTTAATTGATAACAAGGAGTCCAAAATAGAGTGTCAGACTGAGAGAACAACAGAGGAGACAAAGAGACAGGAACAAGAGAGGCCTCCAGTCTTCCTGCCCGCTGAATGTCTGTCGTTATCTACTGAGTCATCTGGAAGTAATCCCTAGGTTCCTTCCTGGGACTCTCCTATGAATGGAACACACACACACACACACTGTGGAGGTGATTCTCATTTTGTGAATTGAGTTCTATTTGCAGTCGAACCTCGCTCTGATTGGCTAAGGAAACGGGCGGTACCACAGAGACATGGGATAATAAACACGTGTTGGAAAACAAGAAGTAGTGAGAGTCTTAACAGCTGTGGGCCAGCAATGTGAGAGGCGTTTAGAATGAGGTGAAGAGGGAATGGACAAAGGTTATGTCATATAAAGAAACCAGGAAGTACACATGGGTCCAATCATTTGAATTAGTTCTGTTAAATTGACTGGGAGTTCCATTTGGCCCCACTGTGTACATTTACTTCCTGGAGAATCTGTAGATTTCTGACATCACTGTCCAATCCTCCTTCATTCTATTTTCTAGTGAGGAGCCAGTAACTGTCTGGACACCAATAAGATGACTAAGGATATACTCAAGGAACATATTACAAATTCAATACTTTATGTTACGCTTTTAATTTTAACTTGAATGGGTTGTATTTAGTGTGTGTTGTGTGTGTGTGTGTGTGTGTGTGTGTGTGTGTGTGTGTGTGTGTGTGTGTGTGTGTGTGTGTGTGTGTGTGTGTGTGTGTGTGTGTGTGTGTGTGTGTGTGTGTGTGTGTGTGTGTGTGTGTGTGTGTGTGTGAGATAGTATATGTGTATTGTCAGGATTTGGCCAGGGTTGTTCCGGTTTTTGGTCACTAGATGCCCCCATTGTGCCTTTTGACCTTTTGTTTTCCCTTGATCCCCATTATTATTTGCACCTGTGCCTCGTTTCCCTTGATTGTATTTAAACCCTTTGTTTTCCTCAGTCCTTTGCTCTGTGTTTGTATGTTAGCACCCAGCCCTAGTATTCTGTGAACTCTTGTTGATCCCGGTGGACTCTCTTGTGGAATTCTGTTTTTTGTTCTTGTTTGTTTGTTTTTGAGTATTTTTTGAGGCTTTTTGTGCTTTACCTTTCACCTTGTGGATTTACCTTTTTGTCTTGGAGGATTACCTTTGTTCTTGTGAAATTCCTTTTGAGGTTGTGGAGTTACATGTTTTCCTGAAGAACTTCCCTTTTTACTTCATTAAATACACCATCTCAAGTACTGCTGTGTCTGCCTCATCTTCTGGGTTCTGCCAACTATTCGTGGCTCAGTTGGTTAAGTGACTGTTTCTCACTCCGGAGACCCGGGTTCGTAACCGGGTCCTGACATGTATATAGCATGTTTTGCTACCTCGTGTTGTTACCTGCTATGCGGACAAGAATAATCTGATAGCCATTACTGCTATCAACAAGATAAATGTCCAGCCAACATCTGTCTACAGTTTACCTGGAATGGATTGACTTCCATCTATGGATTGATTAAAATGTTAACGTTCTTCTGAAAGCTCGTCCTCATACATCATAACACTGGACACTACAACTCTACAACAGTAGGTACAGGTGCACCCTGGGTAGCACATCCAATAGATAACATTTACACTGGCCACCATGGCAACT
>NC_060191.1:70514032-70534032 GCF_021184085.1 Oncorhynchus gorbuscha | reverse complement strand
AGAGGCTGTAGGGATGACCAGGGATGTTCTCTGTTTAGTGAGTTCACCAGATCAGAGGCAGTGGTGATGACCAGGGATGTTCTCTGTTTAGTGAGTCCTCCAGATCAGAGGCAGTAGAGATGACCTCCAGATCAGAGGCAGTAGAGATGACCAGGGATGTTCTCTGTTTAGTGAGTCCTCCAGATCAGAGGCAGTAGGGATGACCAGGGATGTTCTCTGTTTAGTGAGTCCTCCAGATCAGATCAGGCAGTAGACCAGATGACCAGGGATGTTCTCTGTTTAGTGAGTCCTCCAGATCAGAGGCAGTAGGGATGATGACCAGGGATGTTCTCTGTTTAGTGAGTCCTCCAGATCAGAGGCAGTAGGGATGACCAGGGATGTCTCTGTTTAGTGAGTCCTCCAGATCAGAGGCAGTAGGGACCAGGGATGTTCTCTGTTTAGTGAGTCCTCCAGATCAGAGGCAGTAGGATGACCAGGGATGTTCTCTGTTTAGTGAGTCCTCCAGATCAGAGGCAGTAGGGATGACCAGGGATGTTCTCTGTTTAGATCCTCCAGATGAGGCAGTACCAGGGATGTTCTCTGTTTAGTGAGTCTCCAGATCAGAGGCAGTAGGGATGACCTCTGTTTAGTGAGATATGATGTTCTCTGTTTAGTGATTTTACGGCTCTATGGGATCTGAGATATGAATATTTTACGGCTCTATGGGATCTGAGATATGAATAATTCCACTATGTTCTTAGCACTACATTGAGTCTTACTTACAGTAAGTCAAGGTATCCTGTGTAATCCTTTATGGTCGGTGAGCAGACCCCAGACCTCACAACCATAAAGGGCATAGGGTTATACAAGAATTTTTAGCCAGATCCTAATTGGTATGTTTAATTGTATGTTCTTATTGGTGGCATAGAAGACCCTTCTTGCCTTGTCTCTCAGCTCGTTCACAGCTTTGTGGAAGTTGCCTGTGGTGCTGATGTTTAGGCAGAGGTATGTATAGCATTCTGAGATTTACTGTCAGGGCCCAAGTCTGACAGAATCTGTGCAGAAGATCTAGGTGCTATCTTCTGATAGATCTTCCCCTATCTCTCTCTCTCTCTCTCTCTCTCTCTCTCTCTCTCTCTCTCTCTCTCTCTCTCTCTCTCTCTCTCTCTCTCTCTCTCTCTCTCTCTCTCTCTCCTCTCTCCCTCTCTCCCTCTCCCTCTATCTCCCTCTCTCCCTCCCTCCCTCTATCTCCCTCTCTCTCTCGCTTTCTCCCTCCCTCTCTCTTTCTCTCTATGTCTTTCTCAATATCCCCCAGTCACCTCCGTTAAGTTGTGTGTTAGGAGGTCAAGACAGGGAGGTCACTCTCCCCTCTCCCATGTGTTATTAAATAAAGGAGGTAAGTGCTTTCATGTTTTTAAGACCTCAGGGTAGCACGTCCACCCACTTGCTTCAGAGAACGAGAGAGAGAGGAAGAGAGAGAGGGAAAGAGACAGGGAAGGAGAGAGGGAGAGAGGGGCAGGGAGAGAGATAGATAGAAAGAAAAGCAGGGAGAGAGACAGGGAGTGAGAGAGGCAGGGAGAGATAGAGATAGGCAGGGAGAGAGATAGGGAGTGAGAGAGGCAGGGAGAGAGAGAGGCAGGGAGAGAGACAGGGAGTGGGAGAGGCAGGGAGAGAGAGGCGGGGAGAGAGAGAGGCAGGGAGAGAGACAGGGAGTGTGAGAGGCAGGGAGAGAGAGAGGCAGGGAGAGAAACAGGGAATGAGAGAGGCAGGGAGAGAGAGAGGCAGGGAGAGAGAGAGGCAGGGAGAGAGACAGGGAGTGAGAGAGGCAGGGAGAGAGAGAGGCAGGGAGAGAAACAGGGAGTGAGAGAGGCAGGGAGAGAGAGGCAGGGAGAGAGAAAGAGAAATAGAGAGGCAGGGAGAGAGACAGAGAGTGAGAAAGAGAGGCAAGGAGAGAGACAGGGAGATAGAGAGGTAGGGAGAGAGACAGGGAGTGGGAGAGGCAGGGGGAGAGACAGGGAGAGAGAGAGGCAGGGAGAGAGACAGCGAGTGAGAAAGAGAGAGGCAGGGAGAGAGACAGGGAGAGAGACAGGGAGAGAGAGAGGCAGGGAGAGAGACAGGGAGTGGGAGAGGCAGGGAGAGAGACAGGGAGTGAGAGAGAAAGACAGGGAGAGAGACAGGGAGGGAGAGAGACAGGGCGAGAGAGAAAGAGAGAGAGACAGGGACAGAGACAGGGAGAGAGAGAGGCTGGGAGACAGACAGGGCGAGAGAGAGAGAGACAGGGAGAGAGACAGAGAGAGAGACAGGGAGTGAGAAAGAGAGAGGCAGGGAGAGCTCTGGATAAGAGCGTCTGCTAAATGACTTAAATGTAATGTAAATGAGAGAGAGAGGCAGGGAGAGAGAGACAGGGAGAGAGAGAGGCAGGGAGAGAGAGACAGGGAGAGAGACAGGGAGTGAGAAAGAGAGAGGCAGGGAGAGAGACAGGGGAGGGGGACAGGGAGAGAGGCAGGGAGAGAGAGAGAGAGGGAGAGAGAGAGACAGAGAGAGAGAGAAACAGGGAGAGAGACAGGGAGTGAGAAAGAGAGGCAGGGAGAGAGAAAGAGTCATGGAGAGAGACAGGGAGTGAGAAAGAGAGGCAGGGAGAGAAAAAGCGTCATGGAGAGAGACAGGGAGTGAGAGAGGCAGGGAGAGAGACAGGGAGTGAGAAAGAGAGGCAGGGAGAGAGAAAGAGTCGTGGAGAGAGACAGGGAGTGAGAGAGGCAGGGAGAGAGACAGGGAGTGAGAAAGAGAGGCAGGGAAAGAGACAGGGAGAGAGAGAGGCAGGGAGAGAGACAGGGAGAGAGAGAGGCAGGGAGAGAGACAGGAAGAGAGAGAGGCAGGGAGAGAGACAGGAAGAGAGAGCGGCAGAATACCTGACCACTGTGACTGACCCAAAATTAAGGAAAGCTTTGACTATGTACAGACTCATTGAGCATAGCCTTGCTATTGAGAAAGGCCGCCGTAGGCAGACATGGCTCTGAAGAGAAGACAGGCTATGTGCTCACTGCCCACAAAATGAGGTGGAAACTGAGCTGCACTTCCTAACCTCCTGCCCAATGTATGACCATATTAGAGAGATATTTCCCCCAGATCACACAGATCCACAAAGAATTCGTAAACATATCCAATTTTGATGAACTCCCATATCTACTGGGTGAAATTCCACAGTGTGCCATCACAGTAGCAAGATTTGTGACCTGTTGCCACGAGAAAAGGGCAACCAGTGAAGAACAAACACCATTGTAAATACAACCCATATTTATGCTTATTTATTTTATCTTGTGTCCTTTAACTATTTGTACATTGTGTGTATATATATATATATATATATATATATATATATATATATATATATATATATATATATATATATATATATATATATATATATATATATATATATATAATATGACATTTGTAATGTCTTTACTGTTTTGAAACTGTTGTATGTGTAATGTTTACTGTTAATTTTTGTTGTTTTTCACTTTATATATTCACTTTGTATGTTGTCTACCTCACTTGTTTTGGCAATGTTAACACATGTTTCCCATGCCAATAAAGCCCTTGAATTGAATTGAATTGAGAGGCAGGGAGAGAGAGAGACAGGGAGAGAGAGACAGGGAGAGAGAGAGACAGGGAGAGAGAGAGACAGGGAGCGAGACAGGGAGAGAGACAGGAAGAGAGGGAGGCAGGGAGAGAGACAGGGAGAGAGACAGGGAGAGAGAGAGGGAGGGAGAGAGTCAGGGAGAGAGACAGTGAGAGAGAGAGGGAGGGAGAGAGTCAGGGAGAGAGACAGTGAGAGAGAGAGGGAGGGAGAGAGTCAGAGAGAGAGACAGGAAGAGAGAGAGGCAGGGAGAGAGACAGGAAGAGAGAGAGGCAGGGAGAGAGACAGGGAGAGAGAGAGACAGGGAGAGAGAGAGGCAGCAGGAGAGGGGGCATGTGGGGGTGGGAGGGGTGGAGTCAAAGTCTTAAAAATCCCATGAGGAAGTAATTACGCCATCCCCCCTGAATACACACACACACACACACACACACACACACACACACACACACACACACACACACACACACACACACACACACACACACACACACACACACACACACACACACACACACACACACACACTTTGAGTCAGTTGGAAGAATAAATAAATAAACTAAAGTGAGAGCGAGAACAATATCCCCATTTAGAACCCCCCCCAAATGAGTCCCATTCACGCCCACTCACCCCTATCCTAACCCACCCACTCACCCCTATCCTAACCCACCCACTCACCCCTATCCTAACCCACCCATTCACCCCTATCCTAACCCACCCACTCACCCCTATCCTAACCCACCCACTCACCCCTATCCTAACCCACCCACTCACCCCTATCCTAACCCACCCACTCACCCCTATCCTAACCCACCCACTCACCCCTATCCTAACCCACCCACTCACCCCTATCCTAACCCACCCACTCACCCCTATCCTAACCCACCCACTCACCCCTATCCTAACCCACCCACTCACCCCTATCCTAACCCACCCACCCACTCCTACCCACACACCCACCCCTATCCTAACCCACCCACTCACCCCTATCCTAACCCACCCACCCACTCCTATCCTAACCCACCCACCCACTCCTACCCACACACCCACCCCTATCCTAACCCACTCACCCCTATCCACACCCACTCACCCCTATCCTAACCCACCCACCCCTATCCTAACCCACCCACCCCTACCCACACACCCACCCCACCGCTATCCTAACCCACCCAAACCTACCCACACACCCACCCCACCCCTATCCTAACCCACCCACACCTACCCACACACCCACCCCACCCCTATCCTAACCCACCCACCCCTATCCTAACCCACCCACTCCTACCCACACACCCACCCCACCCCTATCCTAACCCACCCACCCGCCCCTATCCTATATTGTTTGGTTAAAAAGCCCTCCAACACACATGCCTACCCTAAAGCCCTCCAACACACATACTCTCCAACACACTCTCCTTCCATCTCCCTCTATCTCTCCCTCCCTCTAGCTCTCTCCCTCCCTCTCTCTATCTCCCTCCCTCCCTCCCCTATCTCTCTCTTTATCTCTCACTCCCCTTCTCTGTCTTTTCCCCCACCTCTCTTGATTAGGACATATACCTCCAACGATGCATTACTCATTGGTTGTGCTGGACTACGTGTGTGTGTGTGTGTGTGTGTGTGTGTGTGTGTGTGTGTGTGTGTGTGTGTGTGTGTGTGTGTGTGTGTGTGTGTGTGTGTGTGTGTGTGTGTGTGTGTGTGTGTGTGTGTGTGTGTGTGTGTTTGTGTGTTTCTGTGTGTGTGTGTGTGTGTGTGTGTGTGTGTGTGTGTGTGTGTGTGTGTGTGTGTGTGTGTGTGTGTGTGTGTGTGTGTGTGTGTGTGTGTGTGTGTGTGTGTGTTCCTGTTTGTGTGTGTGTGTGACATTGTGGCTGGGGCATGAGCAAGGCTAGGACAGAGCTGGGATAGAATGGGCTGGGCTGGGCTGGTGTGGGGCTTGGCTGTGTACTGGGCTGTGCAGAACTAGGGGTAGGATCTGTGTTTATATAGCCCAGGCAGACCCTCTCTCCGACCCATTCCCTCTCAGCCGGAGAACACAACTATACCAGGACCGATGCCAAGGGATTGCTCAGCATTTAACGAGAGAGAGACAGAGAGACAGAGACAGAGAGAGAGAGAGAGAGAGAGAGAGAGAGAGAGAGAGAGAGAGAGAGAGAGAGAGAGAGAGAGAGAGAGTGAGAGAGAGAGAGAGAGTGTGTGAGAGAGAGAGTGAGAGAGACAGAGAGAGAGAGACAAAGAGAGAGAGAGAAAGAGGAGAGGAGGGGAAACAGCTCTGACATATTTAACACAGACTCCCATTCTCAACATACTCACACACACTGAGACAGACAGCAGACAAAACTCACAGCACAGTCTCTGACAGGTAGGTAGACTTCAACACAGACAGACAGACTCTCTCTCTGAGACGGTCGGCAGGCAGCATGTTTCTGTGGTGGCTCCCCCAGGCAGTGTGTCTGGTGTCACTGACTCTTGGGTACGAGGACGATATCGAGGTGAACTATGGTGACAGTTACTACAACGAGATCACAGAGGGAGAGCCACTGGAGCGTAAGTCACGTGTGTGTGTGTGTGTGTGTGTGTGTGTGTGTGTGTGTGTGTGTGTGTGTGTGTGTGTGTGTGTGTGTGTGTGTGTGTGTGTGTGTGTGTGTGTGTGTGTGTGTGTGTGTGTGTGTGTGTGTGTGTGTGTGTGTGTGTGTGTGTGTGTGTGTGTGTGTGTGAACCAAGTTCTGAATGCTGAGTTAGTAATATATAGACTGTGTCTGGAACTCTCATATGGACACATTTTCAACGGGATTAACCCACCATTCTTTCTGTTTATGCTTTTGCCATGTCTTTGGTTCCTTAGCCTCTCATACTAGAATAGATAACATCTTCTATGTGTTAGGAGAGATAACATCTTCTATGTGATAGGAGAGATAACATCTTCTATGTGATAGGAGAGATAACATCTTCTATGTGTTAGGAGAGATAACATCTTCTATGTGATAGGAGAGATAACATCTTCAATGTGATAGGATAGATAACATCTTCTATGTGATAGGATAGATAACATCTTCAATGTGTTAGGAGAGATAACATCTTCTATGTGATAGGAGAGATAACATCGTCAACGTGTTAGGAGAGATAACATCTTCAATGTGATAGGAGAGATAACATCGTCAACGTGTTAGGAGAGATAACATCTTCTATGTGATAGGAGAGATAACATCTTCTATGTGTTAGGAGAGATAACATCTTCAATGTGATAGGAGAGATAACATCTTCAATGTGATAGGATATATAACATCTTCTATGTGATAGGAGAGATAACATCTTCAATGTGTCTTCTATGTGTTAGGAGAGATAACATATTCAATGTGATAGGAGAGATAACATCTTCAATGTGATAGGAGAGATAACATATTCTATGTGATAGGAGAGATAACATCTTCAATGTGATAGGAGAGATAACATCTTCAATGTGATAGGAGAGATAACATCTTCAATGTGATAGGATAGATAACATCTTCAATGTGATAGGAGAGATAACATCTTCAACGTGATAGGAGAGATAACATCGTCAACGTGTTAGGAGAGATAACATCTTCAATGCTGACCTGTGATGTTAATTTGTGGAACAACAAGTTGATCAAGAATTTGAACCGACTGAAACAATTAGGATTGAATGGAACATTAGTAAATTGACTAAGTTCAGTCACAGCCCAGTGAAAGCCAGTCGTGAGTGAATGAAGGTTTTAGTGTCAGGCTTGTTACTGACTTAAATCGGGCTGGTCAAGAAGTCCAGGGTTTGAGTTAGAGTACAGAAATCTGCACGTTCAAAACCAGTGGAGGCTGCTGAGGGGAGGACGACTCACAACAGTGGGCTGAAACAGAGTACATGGAATGGCAACAAACCATGGAAACCACAGACACCACGGAAACCATGGAAACCACGGAAACCACGGAAACCACGGAAACCACAGAAACCATGGAAACCACAGAAACCATGGAAACCACAGAAACCATGGAAACCTTGTGTTTGATGTATTTGATACCATTCCACTCATTCCCGTCCAGCCATTACCACGAGCCTGTCCTCCCCAATTAACGGTGCCACCAACCTCCTGTGTTCAAAACGCAGAGCATTAAAAAAAAACTATTTTGAGTTTTCAACCATTTTTACCTTTTATATTAAAAGGAAACAAAGTTGTTTTTCTTCAGTAGAGTGATATGAGGCGGGCATCTCTAGTTTTTCATCACACAAAATAAATTCATATTTTACTTGAAGTTAATCTTGCATTTTTAACTTGCTAAAAAAAACTACAGGAGAAAAGTTACCATCGCGTCTTCCTCTGCAATCAATCACGTCGCTGTCTGCTGACCTATAACGCCTGGTCTTGAATACGGTGGAATTTGATTGGTTTTACAAGAGCAAAGATTTCTCATCCGAGTGGAGAGGTGCAACTGAAGCCCAAAATGTGTCTGAAGCCGAGCAGAAATTACAATCGGTTTTCGATCTGCATTTACAAAACACAGCAAGATATCTTTCCTGCGTTATATTATTCTTTTTTCTTTTTTTAATTGCGTTAAAAAACAGAATTATGCTTCAAGGCAGTCCCTGGAAGTCTATTTAATAGGTATGATCATCAGGCCTATGTATGGCTGGGTTCAGTCAGTGTGTGTACAGATATCATACTAAAAGAGTTTGATTTTAGAATCATTGTGGATACGTTCTGCTTGTGTGGGTTGTAAAAGTCTGTCTAGATGTACTCTGTCCAGTGTTGCTCTTTGTCAAGTTATTTATCTCTGGATAGGAAGTACTAAGAGTGTAATCTTAGAGAGTGTGAGCACTGACTGTGTTAGTGTGTCAGAGTTGGCTGAGCACATCTGGACATGTTCTCCTCTCTTCTCCTTTCTTCTCCTTTCTTCTCCTTTCTTCTCCTCTCTTCTCCTTTCTTCTCCTCTCTTCTCCTTTCTTCTCCTTTCTTCTACTCTCTTCTCCTTTCTTCTCCTCTCTTCTACTCTCTTCTCCTCTCTTCTCCTCTCTTCTCCTTTCTTCTCCTCTCTTCTCCTTTCTTCTACTCTCTTCTCCTCTCTTCTCCTCTCTTCTCCTTTCTTCTCCTCTCTTCTCCTCTCTTCTCCTTTCTTCTACTCTCTTCTCCTCTCTTCTCCTCTCTTCTACTCTCTTCTCCTCTCTTCTCCTCTCTTCTACTCTCTTCTCCTTTCTTCTCCTCTCTTCTCCTCTCTTCTCCTTTCTTCTACTCTCTTCTCCTCTCTTCTCCTCTCTTCTCCTCTCTTCTCCTTTCTTCTACTCTCTTCTCCTCTCTTCTACTCTCTTCTCCTCTCTTCTCCTCTCTTCTCCTCTCTTCTCCTCTCTTCTCCTTTCTTCTCCTCTCTTCTCCTCTCTTCTCCTTTCTTCTACTCTTTCTACTCTCTTCTCCTCTCTTCTCCTTTCTTCTCCTCTCTTCTCCTCGCTTCTCCTTTCTTCTACTCTCTTCTCCTCTCTTCTACTCTCTTCTCCTCTCTTCTCCTTTCTTCTCCTCTCTTCTCCTTTCTTCTCCTTGCTTGTCATCTCTTCTCCTTTCTTCTCTCTCTTCTCATATCTTCTCATTTCTTCTCCTCTCTTCTCCTTTCTTCTCCTTTCTTCTCCTCTCTTCTCCTTTCTTCTCCTCTCTTCTCCTTTCTTCTCCTCTCTTCTCCTTTCTTCTCCTTTCTTCTCCTCTCTTCTCCTCTCTTCTCCTTTCTTCTCCTCTCTTCTCTTCTCTTCTCTTCTCTTCTCCTCTCTTCTCCTCTCTTCTCTTCTCCTTTCTTCTCCTTTCTTCTCCTCTCTTCTCCTTTCTTCTCCTTCCTTCTCCTCTCTTCTCTTCTCTTCTCTTTTCTTCTCATTTCTTCTCCTCTCTTCTATCTCTTCTCCTCTCTTCTCCTTTCTTCTCCTCTCTTCTCCTCTCTTCTCATTTCTTCTCTCTCTTCTCCTCTCTTCTCTCTCTTCTCCTTTCTTCTCCTCTCTTCTCCTCTCTTCTACTCTCTTCTCCTCTCTTCTACTCTCTTCTCCTCTTTCTCCTTTCTTCTCCTCTCTTCTCCTCTCTTCTCCTCTCTTCTCCTTTCTTCTACTCTCTTCTCCTCTCTTCTCTCTCTTCTCCTCTCTTCTACTCTCTTCTCCTCTCTTCTACTCTCTTCTCCTCTCTTCTCCTTTCTTCTCCTCTCTTCTCCTCTCTTCTCCTTTCTTCTACTCTCTTCTCCTCTCTTCTCCTCTCTTCTCCTCTCTTCTCCTTTCTTCTACTCTCTTCTCCTCTCTTCTCCTCTCTTCTCCTTTCTTCTCCTCTCTTCTCCTTTCTTCTCCTTGCTTCTCATCTCTTCTCCTTTCTTCTCCTCTCTTCTCCTTTCTTCTCCTTTCTTCTCCTCTCTTCTCCTTTCTTCTCCTCTCTTCTCCTTTCTTCTCCTCTCTTCTCCTTTCTTCTCCTTTCTTCTCCTCTCTTCTCCTTTCTTCTCCTCTCTTCTCTTCTCTTCTCCTCTCTTCTCCTCTCTTCTCTTCTCCTTTCTTCTCCTTTCTTCTCCTCTCTTCTCCTTTCTTCTCCTTCCTTCTCCTCTCTTCTCTTCTCCTTTCTTCTCCTTTCTTCTCAGCTCCTCTCCTTTCTTCTCATCTCTTCTCCTTTCTTCACCACTCCTCTCTTCTCCTTTCTTCTCCTCTCTTCTCCTTTCTTCTCCTCTCTTCTCCTCTATTCTCCTTTCTTCTCCTCTCTTCTCCTTTCTTCTCCTCTCCTCTCCTTTCTTCTCCTTTCTTCTCTTCTCTTCTCCTTTCTTCTCCTCTCTTCTCCTTTCTTCTCCTCTCTTCTCCTTTCTTCTCCTCTCCTCTCCTTTCTTCTCATCTCTTCTCCTTTCTTCACCTCTCCTCTCTTCTCCTCTCTTCTCCTTTCTTCTCCTCTCTTCTCCTTTCTTCACCTCTCCTCTTCTCTTCTCCTCTCTTCTCCTCTCTTCTCATTTCTTCACCTCTCCTCTCTTCTCCTTTCTTCTCCTCTCTTCTCCTTTCTTCTCCTCTCTTCTAATCTCTTCTCCTTTCTTCACCTCTCCTCTCTTCTCCTCTCTTCTCCTCTCTTATCCTTTCTTCTCCTCTCTTCTCCTTTCTTCACCTCTCCTCTCTTCTCTTCTCCTCTCTTCTCCTCTCTTCTCCTCTCTTCTCCTTTCTTCTCATCTCTTCTCCTTTCTTCACCTCTCCTCTCTTCTCTTCTCCTCTTCTCATTTCTTCACCTCTCCTCGCTTCTCCTTTCTTCTCCTCTCTTCTCCTCTCTTCTCCTTTCTTCTCCTCTCTTCTCCTCTCCTCTCCTCTCTTCTAATCTCTTCTCCTTTCTTCACCTCTCCTCTCTTCTCCTCTCTTCTCCTCTCTTCTCCTTTCTTCACCTCTCCTTTCTTCTCCTCTCTTCTCCTTTCTTCTCCTCTCTTCTCTTCCCTCTCACCTCTCTCTTACCTGCCAGAGGGTACATTGAGTAAGTACAGTTCATAGATAATGTAAATAATCTGGAGCAGTGTTTACTGAATGGTGAGTCACTTCCAATTCAGGTGCTCTGAAATGTCCAAAAGCTTGCGGCTGGGTAATGAAGCAACAGACGTTTTGAAATCACTGCTCTACCTCTGTTAGCAGAGTCTATCTCCAGTAGTTGTGGCTTAGGGACTGTTCCTCAGTGTGCTCTGTCAGTGTTGGCTGTGAAAGTCTGGGCAGAGAGTAAGTTAAGCGAGAGGAGCCCGGGCCTTTTATCCTCCTATTGAGAACTGATCATTATGAATAACTGGTCGTTGATCAAAGAAATACTATTTAATTGGGGAATTGTTCTCTCAGCTGGTTTGGAAGGTAGGATCCTTGGTGTGTGTGTGTGTGTGTGTGTGTGTGTGTGTGTGTGTGTGTGTGTGTGTGTGTGTGTGTGTGTGTGTGTGTGTGTGTGTGTGTGTGTGTGTGTGTGTGTGTGTGTGTGTGTGTGTGTGTGTGTGTGTGCGTGCGCGTGCGTGTGCGTGTGCGTGTATGGTTCGTACTCTAACAGAAAACCATTACCAACAGTACATTTGCTCGGGTCAATTTGTAATGTGACTTTACATTATTAAAGATGGAGCAGCCCAAAAAACCCTGGTGAGTAACATCACACATTACCGTACCAGAGGGAGAGACCGAGACAATGACTCAAACTGCCAGGACACAGTAAGAAAAAGAGAGGGAGAGATAGAGAACGAGACGTGTAGAGATGGGAAGAGAGATAGAGATAGAGAACGAGACGTGTAGAGACGGGAAGAGAGGGAGAGATAGAGAACGAGACGTGTAGAGATGGGAAGAGAGGGAGAGATAGAGAACGAGACGTGTAGAGACAGGAAGAGAGGGAGAGATAGAGAACGAGACGTGTAGAGACGGGAAGAGAGATAGAGATAGAGAACGAGACGTGTAGAGACAGGAAGAGAGATAGAGATAGAGAACGAGACG
Source organism: Oncorhynchus gorbuscha (assembly GCF_021184085.1). Classification (NCBI taxonomy): domain Eukaryota; kingdom Metazoa; phylum Chordata; class Actinopteri; order Salmoniformes; family Salmonidae; genus Oncorhynchus; species Oncorhynchus gorbuscha. Next base: position 70,521,982 of record NC_060191.1, on the reverse strand, counting down.
TGTAGAGACGGGAAGAGAGGGAGAGATAGAGAACGAGACGTGTAGAGATGGGAAGAGAGGGAGAGATAGAGAACGAGACGTGTAGAGACGGGAAGAGAGGGAGAGATAGAGAACGAGACGTGTAGAGACGTGAAGAGAGGGAGAGATAGAGAACGAGACGTGTAGAGATAGAGAACAAGACGTGTAGAGACGGGAAGAGAGGGAGAGATAGAGAACGAGACGTGTAGAGATAGAGAACGAGACGTGTGGAGACGGGAAGAGAGGGAGAGATAGAGAACGAGACGTGTAGAGACGTGAAGAGAGATAGAGATAGAGAAGGAGACGTGTAGAGACGGGAAGAGAGATAGAGATAGAGAACGATATGTGTAGAGATAGAGAACGAGACGTGTAGAGACGGGAAGAGAGATAGAGATAGAGAACGAGACGTGTAGAGACGGGAAGAGAGATAGAGGTAGAGAACGAGACGTGTAGAGACGGGAAGAGAGGGAGAGATAGAGAACGAGATGTGTAGAGAAGGGAAGAGAGGGAGAGATAGAGAACAAGACGTGTAGAGATGGGAAGAGAGGGTGAGATAGAGAACAAGACGTGTAGAGATAGAGAACGAGACGTGTAGAGACGTGAAGAGAGGGAGAGATAGAGAACGAGACGTGTAGAGACGGGAAGAGAGGGAGAGATAGAGAACGAGACGTGTAGAGATAGAGAACGAGACGTGTAGAGACGGGAAGAGAGGGAGAGATAGAGATCGAGACGTGTAGAGAGGGAAGAGAGGGAGAGATAGAGAACGATACGTGTAGAGATAGAGAACGAGACGTGTAGAGATGGGAAGAGAGGGAGAGATAGAGATCGAGACGTGTAGAGACGGGAAGAGAGGGAGAGATAGAAATCGAGACGTGTAGAGAGGGAAGAGAGGGAGAGATAGAGAACGAGACGTGTAGAGATAGAGAACGAGACGTGTAGAGACGGGAAGAGAGGGAGAGATAGAGAACGAGACGTGTAGAGATAGAGAACGAGACGTGTAGAGACGGGAAGAGAGGGAGAGATAGAGAACGAGCCGTGTAGAGACGGGAAGAGAGGGAGAGATAGAGAACGAGACGTGTAGAGATAGAGAACGAGACGTGTAGAGACGGGAAGAGAGGGAGAGATAGAGATCGAGACGTGTAGAGAGGGAAGAGAGGGAGAGATAGAGAACGAGACGTGTAGAGATAGAGAACGAGACGTGTAGAGATGGGAAGAGAGGGAGAGATAGAGATCGAGACGTGTAGAGACGGGAAGAGAGGGAGAGATAGAGAACGAGACGTGTAGAGATAGAGAACGAGACGTGTAGAGACGGGAAGAGAGGGAGAGATAGAGATCGAGACGTGTAGAGAGGGAAGAGAGGGAGAGATAGAGATCGAGACGTGTTGAGAGGGAAGAGAGGGAGAGATAGAGATCGAGACGTGTAGAGAGGGAAGAGAGGGAGAGATAGATTGATACTGTTTCAAGCCAAGAAAAGGATCATCTGAGACAGAGATGGACAGTTGTCAGGAGAAAGGATGGAGATCTCCATGTTTACTTCAAATGTACGAATACAAGCCATCTAACATACAAGCCTGTCTCCTCCACCCCACATCTCCTCCCCTCTCTCTCTCTCTCCCTTCCCCATTCCTCTCTCTCTCTCTCTCTCTCTCTCTCTCTCACACACACTCTCTCTCTCTCTCCTCTCATTCTCTCTCTCTCTCTCTCTCTCTCTCTCTCTCTCTCTCTCTCTCTCTCTCTCTCTCTCTCTCTCTCTCTCTCTCTCTCTCTCTCTCTCTCTCTCTCTCTCTCTCTCTCTCTCTTTCTCTCCTCCCTTCCCCATTCCTCTCTCTCTCACTCTCTCTCTCACACACACTCTCTCTCTCTCTCTCTCTCTCTCTCTCTCTCTCTCTCTCTCTCTCTCTCTCTCTCTCTCTCTCTCTCTCTCTCTTTCCCTCTCTCCAGCCACGGCTATCCCAACCCAAGCCCCCTGTAAGGTTACAGAGATGAGTAAATGGGACAAGCTCTTCTCCATGCTGGAGAACTCTCAGATGAGGGAGAACATGCTTCTGCAGTACTCCGATGACATCATCAAGGTGGAGTTGGGGTTGCTGCGTGGAGAAATGCTAAGGTTGGTATATATATAAACACTGGGGCAAAAAAGTATTTAGTCAGCCACCAATTGTGTAAGTTCCCCCACTTAAAAAGATGAGAGAGGCCTGTAATTTTCATCATAGGTACACTTCAACTATCACAGACAAAATGAGAAGAAAAAAAATCCAGAAAATCACATTGTAGGATTTTTAATGAATTTATTTGCAAATTATGGTGGAAAATAAGTATTTGGTCACCTACAAACAAGCAAGATTTCTGGCTCCCACAGACCTGTAACTTCTTCTTTAAGAGGCTCCTCTGTCCTCCACTCGTTACCTGTATACCTGTATTAATGGCACCTGTATAAAATGCATATAGGTTGGTATATAAGGTGAATGCACCAATTTGTAAGTCGCTCTGGATAAGAGCGTCTGCTAAATGACTTAAATGTAAATGTAAATATATATAGGCTCTTCCAATAATAATCATATAGCTTTTATTTGTCCTATTTCTCACCTGTACAAGCGTGTATTCATTGGAAATGTGTTTTTTTGTTGCATATCCCACTCTACCTGAGACACCTTCGGAGAGTAGGATCACAGCTAGGGTCAAAGGTGACCTTGGAACAATTAAGGTTCAGTGTCTTGCTCAAGGGCACATCAACAGACTTTCACCTGGTCGGTTCTGGGATTAGAACCACTAGTCTACCAGCCACCAACTAATATACAAGCACTATGTGGAAAAAGCACCCAATTGTCATACTTGAGTAAAAGTAAAGATACCTTAATAGAAAATGACTCAAGTAAAAGTGAAGGACACCCAGTAAAATACTACTTGAGTAAAAGTCTAAAAGTATTTGGTTTAAAATATACAAGTACTAGTACCCACTCAGGGCTCCTGGGTGGCGCAGCGGCCTAAGGATCTGCATCCCAGAGCAAGAGGCGTCACTGCAGTCAAATCAAATCAAAGTTTATTTGTCACGTGCGCCGAATACAACAGGTGTAGTAGACCTTACAGTGAAATGCTTCCTTACAGGTTATCTCCAATAGTGCAAAAAGGTATTAGGTGAACAATAGGTAAGTAAAGAAATAAAACAACAGTAAAAAGACAGGATATATACAGTAGAGAGGCTATATACAGTAGAGAGGCTATATACAGTAGAGAGGCTATATACAGTAGTGAGGCTATATACAGTAGAGAGGCTATATACAGTAGAGAGGCTATATACAGTAGAGAGGCTATATACAGTAGAGAGGTTATATACAGTAGAGAGGCTATATACAGTAGAGAGGCTATATACAGTAGAGAGGCTATATACAGTAGAGAGGTTATATACAATAGAGAGGCTATATACAGTAGAGAGGCTATATACAGTAGAGAGGCTATATACAGTAGAGAGGCTCTATACAGTAGAGAGGCTATATACAGTAGAGAGGCTATAAACAGTAGAGAGGCTATATACAGTAGAGAGGCTATATACAGTAGAGAGGCTCTATACAGTAGAGTAGGCTATATACAGTAGAGAGGCTATAAACAGTAGAGAGGCTATATACAGTAGAGAGGCTATATACAGTAGAGAGGCTATATACAGTAGAGAGGCTATATACAGTAGAGAGGTTATATACAGTAGAGAGGCTATATACAGTAGAGAGGCTATATACAGTAGAGAGGCTATATACAGTAGAGAGGTTATATACAATAGAGAGGCTATATACAGTAGAGAGGCTATATACAGTAGAGAGGCTATATACAGTAGAGAGGCTCTATACAGTAGAGAGGCTATATACAGTAGAGAGGCTATAAACAGTAGAGAGGCTATATACAGTAGAGAGGCTATATACAGTAGAGAGGCTATAAACAGTAGAGAGGCTATATACAGTAGAGAGGCTATATACAGTAGAGAGGCTATATACAGTAGAGAGGCTATATACAGTAGAGAGGCTCTATACAGTAGAGAGGCTATATACAGTAGAGAGGCTATATAACAGTAGAGAGGCTATATACAGTAGAGAGGCTATATACAGTAGAGAGGCTATATACAGTAGAGAGGCTATATACAGTAGAGGGGCTATATACAGTAGAGAGGCTATATACAGTAGAGAGGCTATATACAGTAGAGAGGCTATATACAGTAGAGAGGATATATATAGTAGAGGCTCTATACAGTAGAGAGGCTATATACAGTAGAGATACTATATACAGTAGAGAGGATATATACAGTAGAGAGGCTCTATACAGTAGAGAGACTATATACAGTAGAGAGGCTATATACAGTAGCGAGGCTATATACAGTAGTGAGGCTATATACAGTAGAGAGGCTATATACAGTAGTGAGACTATATACAGTAGAGAGGTTATATACAGTAGAGAGGCTATATACAGTAGAGAGGCTATATACAGTAGAGAGGCTATATACAGTAGAGAGGCTATATACATTAGCGAGGCTATATACAGTAGAGGCTATATACAGTAGTGAGGCTATATACAGTAGAGAGGCTATATACATTAGCGAGGCTATATACAGTAGAGAGGCTATATACAGTAGAGAGGCTCTATACAGTAGAGAGGCTATATACAGTAGAGAGGCTCTATACAGTAGCGAGGCTATATACAGTAGAGAGGCTCTATACAGTAGAGAGGCTCTATACAGTAGCGAGGTTATATACAGTAGAGAGGCTCTATACAGTAGAGAGGCTCTATACAGTAGCGAGGCTATAAAGTAGTGAGGCTACATACAGACACCGGTTAGTCAGGCTGATTGAGGTAGTATGTACATGTAGGTATCGTTAAAGTAACTATGTATATATGATGAACAGAGAGTAGCAGTTGTGTAAAAGAGGGGTTGGGGGATGGTGGGTGGTGGGAAACAATGCAGAAAGCCTAGTTATCCAATGTGCGGGAGCACTGGTTGGTCGGGCCAATTGAGGTAGTATGTACATGAATGTATAGTTAAAGTGAGTAGCAGAGAGTAGCAGCAGCATAAATGAGGGGTGGGGGGGGGACACACAATGCAAATAGTCCGGGTAGCCATTTGGTTACCTGTTCAGGAGTCTTATGGCTTGAGGGTAAAAACTGTTGAGAAGCCTTTTTGTCCTAGACTTGGCGCTCCGGTACCGCTTGCCATGCGGTAGTAGAGAGAACAGTCTACTGGGGTGGCTGTGGTCTTTGACAATTAGGGCCTTCCTCTGACATCGTCTGGTGTAGAGGTCCTGGATGGCAGGCAGCTTTGCCCCAGTGATGTACTGGGCCGTACGCACTACCCTGTGTAGTGCATTGCGGTCGGAGGCCAAGCAATTTCCGTACCAGGCAGTGATGCAACCAGTCAGGATGCTCTCGATGGTGCAGCTGTAGAACATTTTGAGGATCTCAGGACCCATGCCAAATCTTTTTAGTTTCCTGAGGGGGAATAGGCTTTGTTGTGCCCTCTTCACAACTGTCTTGGTGTGTTTGGACCATTCTAGTTTCTTGGTGATGTGGACACCAAGGAACTTGAAGTTCTCAACCTGCTCCACTACAGCCCCGCCGATGAGAATGGGGGCGTACTCGGTCCTCCTTTTCCTGTTGTCCACAATCATCTCCTTGGTCTTGGTTACGTTGAGGGATAAGTTGTTACTCTGGCACCACCGGGCCAGGTCTCTGACCTCCTCCCTATAGGCTGTCTCGTCGTTGTCGGTGATCAGGCCTACCACTGTTGTGTCATCTGCAAACTTAATGATTGTGTTGGGATGGTGTTGGAGTCATGTCTGGCAATGCAGTCGTGGATGAACACGGAGTACAGGAGGGGACAGAGCACGCACCCCTGAGGGGCTCCAGTGTTGAGGATCAGCGTGGCTGATGTGTTGCTACTTACCCTCCTCACCACCTGGGGGCGGCCGGTCAGGAAGTCCAGGATCCAGTTTCAGAGGGAGGTGTTTAGTCCCTGGTTCGAAACCAGGCTGAGTCGCATCCGGCCGTGATTGGGAGTCCCATAGGTCGGCACATAATTGGACCAGCGTCGTCCGGGTTTGGCCGGGGTAGGCCGTCATTGTAAATAAGAATTTGTTCATTACTGACTTGCCTAGTTAAATAAAGGTTAACATAAAAATTATTAAGCATCAAAAGTAAAAGTATAAATCATTTCAAATTCCTTCTATCAAGCAAACCAGTGAGTCCTCCAGATCAGAGGCAGTAGGGATGATCAGGGATGTTCTCTGTTTAGTGAGGCCTCCAGATCAGAGGCAGTAGGGATGACCAGGGATGTTCTCTGTTTAGTGAGTCCTCCAGATCAGAGGCAGTAGGGATGACCAGGGATGTTCTCTGTTTAGTGAGTCCTCCAGATCAGAGGCTGTAGGGATGACCAGGGATGTTCTCTGTTTAGTGAGTCCTCCAGATCAGAGGCTGTAGGGATGACCAGGGATGTTCTCTGTTTAGTGAGGCCTCCAGATCAGAGGCAGTAGGGATGACCAGGGATATCCTCTGTTTAGTGAGTCCTCCAGATCAGAGGCAGTAGATGACCAGGGATGTTCTATTGATTAGTGAGTGAATTGGACCATGTTCCTGTTCTGCTAAGCATTCTAAATGTAATAAGTACTTTTCGATCTTTACCAAACCACCAAACCCAAATCGATCTTTACCAAACCATCAATCCTAAATCGACCTTGACCAAACCACAAATCCCAAATCAACCTTTACCAATACCAAATCAACCTTTACAATCCTAAATCGACCTTTGCCAAACCACCAATTCCAAATCAATCCCCTAAATTCTGTGCACCTGTGTATATCTGAAAGAAGTCCTTGTGTAATGTAGCCTACTTCCTGGTCTCTGATGTAATCCTTCTCTAATCCCTCTTCTCCTGACCCCAGGTTCGTGGCTCAGTACGGAGGGGCCTGTGGCGTTGCGGTGGAGACTGCTGGACGGAGGATGTCTATGCAGATGGAAGCTCGACTCAAGGAGAGCCTGGAGCATCTCAGGCAAGATCGGAGCATTGCTGCTGGGAAATCTGCAGGTAATTCTGGGAATAGCCACCAGGAGACGCTGTTACAGCAGCTCCTCAACGCGGCGCGGACACAGGCTTCCCGACTCGTCAAGCTAGAAAATATCTGCCTGAGTAATCCAGGACCCATAACGCCACCAGAGGCAAAGGGGGAAGACCTGCAGCAGGATTTGGTGCCAGCAGAGATGCTGGTTGCCCTGGTGACAGAGCTGGCGAAGACGAGGGCAGTTCTGGAACTAACGTTCAAGTCGGCACAGCAACGACACCTGCCCGCAGGTGAGAACACCTCTTCCTGTGTCACTATCTATACATCCTACCATCCTTTACATCACTTCTCAATCAGGGGTGCTACTTTCCACAGGGGCTACTTGACCCAATCAGGGGTCCTACTTTCCACAGGGGGTACTTTACCCAATCAGGGGTGCTACTTTCCACAGGGGATATTTGACCCAATCAGGGGTGCTACTTTCCACAGGGGATATTTGACCCAATCAGGGGTGCTACTTTCCACAGGGGGTACTTTACCCAATCAGGGGTGCTACTTTCCACAGGGGATATTTGACCCAATCAGGGGTGCTACTTTCCACACGGGGTACTTGACCCAACCAGGGGTGCTACTTGACCCAACCAGTGGGTGCTAGTACTTGGCCTATGCTCAGGGGGTACTTGGCCCAACCTGTCGATGACCGGCTCCCTCCTAGTCAGGTTATATTGATGACTGGCTCCCTCTAGTCAGGTTAGTACTTGGCCTATGCTCAGGGGGTACTTGGCCCAACCAGGGGGAACTAGTACTTGGCCTATGCTCAAGGGGTACTTGGCCCAACCTGTCGATGACCGGCTCCCTCCTAGTCAGGTTATATTGATGACTGGCTCCCTCTAGTCAGGT
>NC_060191.1:70489032-70509032 GCF_021184085.1 Oncorhynchus gorbuscha | reverse complement strand
AGGGAAAGCACAAGGACAAGACATGATAATTAATGACAAAACATGACACACACACACGCAGGTCTACAATGTGCACAATCAAACGAGAGAGTGGTGTTTGTGATGAGACACAGAGCATCCAGGTTTATTATTTTGTCGCCTAAAGGACATAGAGAGAGAAAATAAATACTTCTACTTCACTCTATTGTTGTAACCGATGTGAAACGGCTAGCTAGTTAGCTTAGTTAGCTTAATTAGCGGTGGTGTGCGCTAATAGCGTTTCAATCGGTGACGTCACTTGCTCTGAAACCTTGAAGTAGTAGTTCCCCTTGCTTTGCAAGGGCCGTGGATTTTGTGGCGCGATGGGTGACGATGCTTCGTGAGTGACTGTGGTTGATGTGTGCAGAGGAGCCCAGGTTGGGACGAGGAGAGGGCCGGAAGCTATACTGTTACATTGGCATGCTGTTAAACGTTCAACCATAAAGATCCTATATAGATTTGTTCTATAGTCATTCATATTGGGTAGAACAATGTTACCAACGGAGATTTCTCACAGGGTTTATATTGAACAGCCCTTAGCCGTGGTATATTAGCCATATGTCCACACCCCCCCTCAGGCCTTATTGCTTAAATATACCACGGCTTTCAGCCAATCACCATTCAGAGTTCAAACCACCCGGTTTATAATACATCATGAATATCTAGCGCTGTGTTTCTAGACGTGGAAAACCTTTTTGGATAAAGACTTGACGATCTGGTCATCTGTAGTGGTCATCATCTAGTCATCTGTAGTGGTCATCATCTGGTCATCCGTAGTGGTTATCATCTAGTCATCCGTAGTGGTCATCATCAAGTCATCATCTAGTCATCCGTAGTGGTCATCATCTAGTCATCCATAGTGGTCATCATCTGGTCATCATCTGGTCATCTGTAGTGGTCATCATCTAGTCATCTGTAGTGGTCATCATCTAGTCATCTGTAGTGGTCATCATCTAGTCATCCGTAGTGGTCATCATCTGGTCATCATCTGGTCATCATCTAGTCATCTGTAGTGGTCATCATCTAGTCATCTGTAGTGGTCATCATCTAGTCATCTGTAGTGGTCATCATCTGGTCATCATCTGGTCATCATCTAGTCATCTGTAGTGGTCATCCTCTAGTCATCTGTAGTGGTCATCTGTAGTGGTCATCATCTAGTCATCTGTAGTGGTCATCATCTAGTCATCTGTAGTGGTCATCATCTAGTCATCTGTAGTGGTCATCTGTAGTGGTCATCATCTAGTCATCTGTAGTGGTCATCATCTAGTCATCTGTAGTGGTCATCATCTAGTCATCCGTAGTGGTCATCATCTGGTCATCATCTGGTCATCATCTAGTCATCTGTAGTGGTCATCATCTAGTCATCTGTAGTGGTCATCATCTAGTCATCTGTAGTGGTCATCATCTGGTCATCATCTGGTCATCATCTAGTCATCTGTAGTGGTCATCATCTAGTCATCTGTAGTGGTCATCTGTAGTGGTCATCATCTAGTCATCTGTAGTGGTCATCATCTAGTCATCTGTAGTGGTCATCATCTAGTCATCTGTAGTGGTCATCTGTAGTGGTCATCATCTAGTCATCTGTAGTGGTCATCATCTAGTCATCTGTAGTGGTCATCATCTGTTCATCATCTGGTCATCATCTAGTCATCTGTAGTGGTCATCATCTAGTCATCTGTAGTGGTCATCATCTAGTCATCTGTAGTGGTCATCATCTAGTCATCTGTAGTGGTCATCATCTGGTCATCATCTGGTCATCATCTAGTCATCTGTAGTGGTCATCATCTAGTCATCTGTAGTGGTCATCATCTAGTCATCTGTAGTGGTCATCATCTAGTCATCTGTAGTGGTCATCATCTAGTCATCCGTAGTGGTCTTCATCTAGTCATCCGTAGTGGTCATCATCTAGTCATCATCTAGTCATCATCTAGTCATCTGTAGTGGTCATCATCTAGTCATCCGTAGTGGTCTTCATCTAGTCATCCGTAGTGGTCTTCATCTAGTCATCATCTAGTCATCATCTAGTCATCTGTAGTGGTCATCATCTAGTCATCATCTAGTCATCATCTAGTCATCATCTAGTCATCCGTAGTGGTCATCATCTAGTCATCTGTAGTGGTCATCATCTGGTCATCCATAGTGGTCATCATCTAGTCATCCGTAGTGGTCATCATCTAGTCATCTGTAGTGGTCATCATCTAGTCATCTGTAGTGGTCATCATCTAGTCATCATCTGGTCATCCGTAGTGGTCATCATCTAGTCATCCATAGTGGTCATCATCTGGTCATCATCTAGTCATCCGTAGTGGTCATCATCTAGTCATCCGTAGTGGTCATCATCTAGTCATCCGTAGTGGTCATCATCTAGTCATCCGTAGTGGTCATCCGTAGTGGTCATCATCTAGTCATCATCTAGTCATCATCTAGTCATCTGTAGTGGTCATCATCTAGTCATCTGTAGTGGTCATCATCTAGTCATCATCTGGTCATCCGTAGTGGTCATCATCTAGTCATCCATAGTGGTCATCATCTGGTCATCATCTAGTCATCTGTAGTGGTCATCATCTAGTCATCCGTAGTGGTCATCATCTAGTCATCCGTAGTGGTCATCATCTAGTCATCCGTAGTGGTCATCATCTGGTCATCATCTAGTCATCCGTAGTGGTCATCATCTAGTCATCTGTAGTGGTCATCATCTAGTCATCCGTAGTGGTCATCATCTAGTCATCTGTAGTGGTCATCATCTAGTCATCCGTAGTGGTCATCATCTAGTCATCCGTAGTGGTCATCATCTAGTCATCCGTAGTGGTCATCATCTAGTCATCTGTAGTGGTCATCATCTAGTCATCTGTAGTGGTCATCATCTAGTCATCCGTAGTGGTCATCATCTAGTCATCATCTAGTCATCATCTAGTCATCTGTAGTGGTCATCATCTAGTCATCCGTAGTGGTCTTCATCTAGTCATCCGTAGTGGTCTTCATCTAGTCATCATCTAGTCATCATCTAGTCATCTGTAGTGGTCATCATCTAGTCATCATCTAGTCATCATCTAGTCATCATCTAGTCATCTGTAGTGGTCATCATCTGGTCATCCATAGTGGTCATCATCTAGTCATCCGTAGTGGTCATCATCTAGTCATCTGTAGTGGTCATCATCTAGTCATCTGTAGTGGTCATCATCTAGTCATCTGTAGTGGTCATCATCTAGTCATCATCTGGTCATCCGTAGTGGTCATCATCTAGTCATCCATAGTGGTCATCATCTGGTCATCATCTAGTCATCTGTAGTGGTCATCATCTAGTCATCCGTAGTGGTCATCATCTAGTCATCCGTAGTGGTCATCATCTAGTCATCCGTAGTGGTCATCCGTAGTGGTCATCATCTAGTCATCATCTAGTCATCATCTAGTCATCTGTAGTGGTCATCATCTAGTCATCTGTAGTGGTCATCATCTAGTCATCATCTGGTCATCCGTAGTGGTCATCATCTAGTCATCCATAGTGGTCATCATCTGGTCATCATCTAGTCATCTGTAGTGGTCATCATCTAGTCATCCGTAGTGGTCATCATCTAGTCATCCGTAGTGGTCATCATCTGGTCATCATCTAGTCATCTGTAGTGGTCATCATCTGGTCATCCGTAGTGGTCATCATCTAGTCATCTGTAGTGGTCATCATCTAGTCATCCGTAGTGGTCATCATCTAGTCATCATCATTATTATTATTATTATTATTATTATTATTATTATTATTATTATCTAGTCATCATCTAGTCATCTGTAGTGGTCATCATCTGGTCATCCGTAGTGGTCATCATCTAGTCATCTGTAGTGGTCATCATCTAGTCATCATCTAGTCATCTGTAGTGGTCATCATCTAGTCATCATCTAGTCATCATCTAGTCATCTGTAGTGGTCATCATCTGGTCATCCATAGTGGTCATCATCTGGTCATCCATAGTGGTCATCATCTAGTCATCCGTAGTGGTCATCATCTGGTCATCATCTGGTCATCATCTGGTCATCATCTGGTCATCCGTAGTGCTTCTGAGAACAAAGAAAAGGCCTGAAGAAGCCCTGTGAGGCAGCCTGCTGGCAGATGGCAGGGCCTGTTTCCCTTTCTCTTCTTTTAAACAAATTAAGTAAGAATATAAATCAGACTTATAACAAGAGGAAAATAACAATGATAAAAAGTAGAAGTAGATTTGGACTTTTCGTCATCTTGTGGTTTCCTAAATTGGTCGTCTTGCAGATCAATTAATAACCGTAAAATGACTAAAGCAATGTTCTCATTCTCTCCTCCCTCTCTCCTCCCTCTCTCATCCTCTCCTCTCTCTCTCCTCCCTCTCTCCTCCCTCTCTCCTCCCTCTCTCCTCCCTCCTCTCTCTCTCCTCCCTCTCTCCTCCCTCTCTCCTCCCTCCTCTCTCTCTCCTCCCTCTCTCATCCTCTCCTCCTCTCTCGCAGGCTGTGAGACCGCTCTTCTCTTCCCTATGCGTTCCCCTCGTATCTTCTCGTCGGTGACACCAGACCTCCCTCTCTCCCTCTCTTCCTTCACCGTGTGCCTGTGGGCCAAGCCCGTCTCCGTCTCCAACAGAACCGTGCTGTTCTCCTACGGAACCAAACGGAACCCCTATGAGATCCAGCTCCTTCTCAGTGGAACCAGGGCTCTCTTCACAGTGGGGGGAGAGGCTCACCTGGTGGAGGGGCGGGGCGTGGTGAGAGGAGGATTTTGGACCCACATATGTGGAGCTTGGAGCTCTGAGCAGGGCATAGCGTCACTATGGGCCGATGGACACAGAGTGGCATTCACACCCGGGGTGGCCGAGGGCCACGTGTTACCCGATGGAGGCTCCCTCCAGCTGGGGCAGGAGAAGAATGACGGCGGGGTCTCTGGAGGGTCAGGTGGCAGTGGGAGTCAGATGCCTGGGTTTGACGGAGGCTTCGATGCCAAGTTGGCGTTCGCTGGGAAGATGACAGGGGTGAACATGTGGGACAGCGTGCTGACGGAGGAGGAGATATCCCAGCTGGCTTTGCAAGACGGCGAGGGGTGTGAGCAGAGGGGGAATGTAGTTGGGTGGGGCTTGACGGAGATCGTGCCTCACGGGGGTGCTCAGTTCATCAACTAAATCTGATGACGTTTTCATCATCATCCTCATAATCATCATTTAAATTAACTCTATCATCACCATTATAAACTAAGACCTGCAGTGCAGAACAGCCCAACCGGCTGAGACTGCGACAATAATGTGAACATAAACAACAACAACAACAACAACAACAACAACAACAGCAGCTCCCTTTAATGGTTAATGAGACTGTGACAATAATGTGTCCTGTTGGAGGAGTGGTTCCCATTTAGAGAAGCAGGAGAGTGGCAACACACACACGCACACACGCACACACACACGCAAGTCAGATGCTTGGGTTTGTGAACATGTGTGCGTAACAATAATGTGAACGCAAAACCAACACACACACACACACACACACACACACACACACACACACACACACACACACACACACACACACACACACACACACACACACACACACACACACACACACACACACACACTTTGGTGAGAAGCATTAGTGTACTGTACATAGCCTTAGGAGGAGAAGTGGAGAAAACAGAATTTACCACAGATTTAAAGAGAGAAAAGGAAAGGAAAGGACCGAGGTGAGAGAGAGAAACAAAGAGCTCATTGTGTGGAAGGAGAGATGCTTGAGGGCAACTGTCACAAAAACCAGTCTGCAAGGGTCATCGCTAGATGGCCATGCCAGAGGAGGACAACATTATCTATAACATCAGAAGCTATACTAGAGGAGGACAACATTATCTATAACATCAGAAGGCATGCCAGAGGAGGACAACATTATCTATACCATCAGAAGCTATGCCAGAGGAGGACAACATTATCTATACCATCAGAAGCTATGCCAGAGGAGGACAACATTATCTATAACATCAGAAGCTATACTAGAGGAGGACAACATTATCTATAACATCAGAAGGCATGCCAGAGGAGGACAACAGTTGCTATAAATATCAGCATTATTTTTGCAAGTACGTTAGCTATTTGTTACCAATGGGACTGTCAGGGTTAAGGGGTAAGTTAAATGGTAAAGGCTTGAGGTTTGGGTTTAGTTTTTAGGGTGGCATTGTGGTTAGAAAACGTTTTACCGTGGTCCTCTCTGGCATGGCTATGTAGTAACAACCATCTGCATGCTGACATAGGAGATTGTAACTGTTCTACTTCATAATCTTACATTTCCTGGAGGAAAAAAAAGTGAATCTTTTTTTCAATCGTTGTTTCCAACTTTCTTTTTTTTATCAAAGTGTTTACATTTCAGATGTGACAAACATAACATTTCAGTTGTTTTGTGTTTCTCTTTGTTTTCTATATAATCCAAAGGGGTTTATTGTGTTTCTCTTTGAAATGGGTGACAACAAGATGACACAACTATAGTGGCTCATTCCCTGTTGGTTTTGCGTCCCTTGTGAGACAGAAACACTTGATTTGAAAAGAGGAACTGTGGACAATGTTTACAGCATTTTGTTACGACCTCTCTCTGCTCTCTCGTAGTAGGCAATGTGGATCAAATTGTAAATTGTTTTGTGTTTTTGTCAAGAAGTAAAAATGAATGTATTTTGTATATAAATATTATTTTTTTGCATTACAGTAGGACTAGAATTGAAGACCAAGATATGAATAAAACTACATGTTGACATTATGCGTCTGACGCCTTTCTTCATCACCAACAGGAACAACACGTATAATTGTGGTAAATGCTGGTTTGTTTCCCCCCCCTGTGTCAAAACGGCCATTTCACTCATCCCAACAACAGCTGCACATGTGGATGTGTTGAGTGATCGTTGCATATTAACTTAATGTAAAACAGTGTTTCACTTCATTTCGATAGTCCTAATGTATAACTACATAACCACAGAGAGTTAGTGAATGCACTGAACGTGCTCATCAGTTGATATGTAGTTGAATGTGAGGTAGATAGTCTGCAGACTAACTAAGCCCAACTTCTGTTTCACTTCATTTAGATAGTCCTAATGCATAACTACATAACCACAGAGAGTTACTAGAATGACAAGAAATATGCTGTGTGTGTGTGTGTGTGTGTGTGTGTGTGTGTGTGTGTGTGTGTGTGTGTGTGTGTGTGTGTGTGTGTGTGTGTGTGTGTGTGTGTGTGTGTGTGTGTGTGTGTGTGTGTGTGTGTGTGTGTGTGTGTGTGTGTGTGTGTGTGTGTGTGTGTGTGTGTGTGTGTGTAGTATTCATACCCAGTCCACATTTAGTTTTGTTAAAGCCTGAATTCTAAACGGATTAAATATGCATTTTTTCTCTCACACAATATCCCAGAATGACAAAGTCAAAACGTTTTTTATTTTATTTTTTATTACAAATTTATTTGAAAATGAAATACAGAAATATCTACTTTACATACAGTAATCATGTATCATACAGTACATACAGTAATCATGAGTCAATACTTTGTAGAAGCACCTTTGGCAGTGTCTTTCTAGGCTCTTAGAGCTTTCCACACTTGGGTTGTGCAACATTTGCCAATTATTATTTACAAAATTCTTCAAGCTCTGTCACATTGGTTGTTGATCATTGTTAGAAAACTATTTTCAGGTCTTGCCATAGATTTTTAAGTAGATTTAAGTCAAAACTGTAACTTGGCCACTCAGGAACGTTCACCGTCTTCTTGGTAAGCAACTCCAGTGTAGATTTGGCCTTGTGTTTAAGGTTATTGTCCTGCTGAAAGGTGAATTCATCTCCCAGTGTCTGGTGGAAAAGCAGACTCAACCAGGTTTTCCTTTAGGATGTTGCATGTGCTTAGGTCCATTAAATGTATTTTTTATCCTGAAAAACTCCCCAGTCCTTAACGATTACAAGCATACCCATAACAAGATGCAGCCACCACTATGCTTGAAAATATGGAGAGTGGTACTCAGTAATGTGTTGTATTGGATTTGCCCCAAACATAACACTTTGTATTCTGGACAGGATGCATGTTTTGGAATATTTGTATTCTGCACAGGCTTCCCTATTTTCAATTAGGTTAGTATTGTGGAGTATCTGCTACCTGTATGTTGTTGATCCAACCTCAGTTTTCTCTTATCACAGCCATTAAACTCTGTAACTGTTTTAAAGTCACCATTGGCCTCATGGTGAAATCCCTGAGCGGTTTCCTTTCTCTTTGGCAACTGAGTTAAGAAGGATGCCTGTATCTTTGTACTGACTGGGTGTATTGATACACCATCCATAGTAATATTCAGTGTCGTTTTATTTATTTTACTTTGACACATCTACTAATAGGTGCCCTTCTTTGCGAGGCATTGGAAAACCTCCCTGTTCGTTAGGGTTTTCTCTGTGTTTACAATTCATTGCACGACTGAGGGACCTTACAGATAATTGTACGTTTGGGGTACAGAGATGAGGATAGTCTTTAAAAAATGAT
Organism: Oncorhynchus gorbuscha; assembly: GCF_021184085.1. Taxonomy (NCBI): domain Eukaryota; kingdom Metazoa; phylum Chordata; class Actinopteri; order Salmoniformes; family Salmonidae; genus Oncorhynchus; species Oncorhynchus gorbuscha. Next base: position 70,500,533 of record NC_060191.1, on the reverse strand, counting down.
GTTAAACTTTATTATTGCACACAGAGTGAGTCCATGCAGCTTATTATGTGACTTGTTAAGCACATGTTTACTGCTGAACCTATGTAGGCTTGACATAAAGGAGTTGAATCCTTATTGACTCAAGACATTTCAACTTTTCATTTTCAATTCATTTGTAAAAATTCCTAAAAACATAATTCCACTTTGACATTATGGGGTATTGTGTGTAGGCCAGCATAAAACACATCTCAATTGAATCAATTTTAAATTCAGTCTGTAACACAACAAAATGTGGAAAACATTTTCTGTATCTGATAATGAGGTAGGTCTGTGGGGTTTACTATAGTTGCTTGTAAAACCTTAATGAGGTAGGCCTGTGGGGTTTACTGATGTTGCTTGTAAAACCTTAATGAGATAGGCCTGTGGGGTTTACTATAGTTGCTTGTAAAACCTTAATGAGGTAGGCCTGTGGGTTTACTATAGTTGCTTGTAAAACCTTAATGAGGTAGGCCTGTGGGGTTTAATGTAGTTGCTTGTAAAACCTTAATGAGGTAGGCCTGTGGGTTTACTATAGTTGCTTGTAAAACCTTAATGAGGTAGGCCTGTGGGGTTTAATGTAGTTGCTTGTAAAACCTTAATTAGGTAGGCCTGTGGGGTTTACTGTAGCTGCTTGTAAAACCTTAATGAGGTAGGCCTGTGGGGTTTACTATAGTTGCTTGTAAAACCTTAATGAGGTAGGCCTGTGGGGTTTACTGACCGGAGGAGCCAAACCAGGGCAGCCTGACCAGAGCAGCCAGACCAGAGCAGCCAGACCGGAGGAGCCAGACCAGGGCAGCCAGACCGGAGGAGCCAGACCAGGGCAGCCAGACCAGAGCAGCCAGACCAGAGCAGCCAGACCAGGGCAGCCAGACCAGAGCAGCCAGACCAGAGCAGCCAGACCAGAGCAGCCAGACCAGGGCAGCCAGACCAGAGCAACCAGCCCAAGACCTCACAGCAGTAACTGGGCCTAACAGCCTGTGGGCTAGAGTACAGTATGGAATGACAGAGAGCCCTGCTGAACCTCACCCTAGTGCTTTAAAGGCTGTTATCTTGAAGCTAAAGTCATCCCTACTGACCCTTGTCCCTGAACAATTACACTACTTCATATTGCTTACATTAATGTACACAATAAATAATGCTTTTAAGATACAGTTGAAGTCAGAAGTTTAAATACACTTAGGTTGGAGTCATTAAAACACGCTTTTCAACCACTCCACATATTTCTTGTTAACAAACTATAGTTTTGGCATGTCGGTTAGGACATCTACTTTGTGCATGAGACAAGTCATTTTTCCAACAATTGTTTACAGACAGATTATTTCATTTATAATTCACTGTATAACAATTCCAGTGAGCCAGAAGTTTACATACACTAAGTTGACTTTACCTTTAAAAACAGCTTAGATAATTCCAGAAAATGATGTCATGGCTTTAGAAGCTTCTGATAGGCTAATTGACATCATAAGAGTCAATTGGAGGTGTACCTGTGGATGTATTTCAAGGCCTACCTTCAAACTCAGTGCCTCTTTGCTTGAAATCATGGGAAAATCAGCCAAGCCTCAGATTTTTTTTTTTAAACCTCCACACTTCTGGTCCATCCTTGGGAGCAATTTCCAAACGTCTGAAGGTACCACGTTCATCGGTACAAACAATAGTACGCAAGTATAAACACCATGGGACCACGCAGCCGTCATACCGCTCAGGAAGGAGACCCGTTCTGTCTCCTAGAGATGAACTCACTTTGGTGCGAAAAGTGCAAATCAATCCCAGAACAACAGCAAAAGACCTTGTGAAGATGCTGGAGGAAACAGGTACAAAAGTATCTATATCCACAGTAAAACAAGTCCTATAGCGACATAACCTGAAAGGCCGCTCAGCAAGGAAGAAGCCACTGCTCCAAAACCACCATAAAAAAGCCAGACTACGGTTTGCAACTGCATATAGGGACAAAGATCGTACTTTTGGGAAAAATGTCCTCTGGTCTGATGAAACAAAAATAGAACTGTTTGGCCATAATGACCATCGTTATGTTTGAAGGAAAAGGGGAAGGTTTACAAGCCAAAGAACACCATCCCAAACGTGAAGCACAGGGGTGGCAGCATCATGTTGTGGGGGTGCTTTGCTGCAGGAGGGACTGGTGCACTTCACAAATTAGATGACATCATGAGAAGGAAAATGATGTGGATATATTGAAGCAACATCTCAAGACATCAGTCGGGAAGTTAAAGCTTAGTCGCAAATGGGTCTTCCAAATGGACAATGACCCCAAGCATACAAAGTTGTGGCAAAATGGCTTAAGGACAACAAAGTCATGGTATTGGAGTGGCCATCACAAAGCTCTGACTTCAGTCCTATAGAAAATGTGTGGGCAGAACTGAAAAAGCATGTGAGAACAACGAGGTCTACAAACCTGACTCAGTTACACCAGCTCTGTCAGGAGGAATGGGCCAAAATTCACCCAATTTATTGTGGGAAGCTTGTGGAAGGCTCCCCGAAACGTTTGACCCAAGTTAAACAATTTAAAGGAAATTCTACCAAATACTAGACTCTCTAGTTAACGTCCTCTCTGAAGGCTGGATGGGTGGCCATTTTTTAGCTTACGCACGTATCCCCTTCTGCTCTCCTCTCTCTCCATCTAACCCTCACTCTCTCACTACTTCCAGTGCCCTATGTCACTCTCTTACTACTTCCTGTGCCATAAATATCTCTCTCTCACTACTTCCTGTGCCCTATGTATCTCTCTCTCATACCACCTCCTGGGCCCTATGTCTCTCTCACCACTCCCTGTGCCCTATATATCTCTCTCTCTCACTACTTCCTGTGCCCTATGTATCTCTCTCTCTCATACCACCTCCTGTGCCATATGTCTCTCTCTCACCACTCCCTGTGCCCTATATATCTCTCTCTCACTACTTCCTGTGCCCTATATATCTCTCTCTCTCACTACTTCCTGTGCCCTATATATCTCTCTCTCTCACCACTCCCTGTGCCCTATATATCTCTCTCTCTCACTACTCCCTGTGCCCTATATATATCTCTCTCACTACTTCCTGTGCCCTATATATCTCTCTCACTACTTCCTGTGCCCTATATATCTCTCTCACTACTTCCTGTGCCCTATATATATCTCTCTCTCACTACTCCCTGTGCCCTATATATCTCTCTCTCACTACTTCCTGTGCCCTATATATCTCTCTCTCTCACTACTTCCTGTGCCCTATATATCTCTCTCTCACATACCACCTCCTGTGCCCTATATGTCTCTCTCTCACCACTTTCTGTGCCCTATGTCTCTCTCATAACACCTCCTGTACCCTATATGTCTCTCTCTCATACCACTTCCTGTGCCCTATATGTCTCTCTCTCACCACTTCCTGTGCCTTATATGTCTCTCTCATAACACCTCCTGTACCCTATATGTCTCTCTCTCACCACTTCCTGTGCCCAATATGTCTCTCTCACCACTTCCTGTGCCTTATATGTCTCTCTCACCACTTCCTATGCCCTATATGTTTCTCTCACCACTTCCTGATCCCAATATGGCTCTCTCACCACTTCCTGTGCCCAATATGTCTCTCTCAGCACTTCCTGTGCCCAATATGTCTCTCTCACCACTTCCTGATCCCAATGTGTCTCTCTCACCACTTCCTGTGCCCAATATGTCTCTCTCAGCACTTCCTGTGCCCAATATGTCTCTCTCACCACTTCCTGATCCCAATGTGTCTCTCTCACCACTTCCTGTGCCCTATACGACACCCCCCCTCCTCCTTTCTCCAGAGTAGCAAAGCACACAAGTACCCTGTGAATGTGCCAGAAAGCGCAACATGCAACAGTCGATAAAAGGAAAATTGAACTTGACATAAGGTATGATGCCTTAAACAGAGACTTTATACAGTAAATCATCAACACTGTTTCACAGCAGCAGGCACCTCAAACCATTTGACCATGACACTTAACCATGACAGTATTAAATTCTGGGTCTGTGTGTGTGTGTGTGTGTGTTGTGTGTGTGTGTGTGTGTGTGTGTGTGTGTGTGTGTGTGTGTGTGTGTGTGTGTGTGTGTGTGTGTGTGTGTGTGTGTGTGTGTGTGTGTGTGTGTGTGTGTGTGTGTTGTCATACAGGTCTAATGTGGCAGGCTGTGAGTAGTCTACTACAGGGGAGGAGAGCCTTCTAACAGGGCCTTTCCTAGAAGGATTCATACATGTCTGTAAGTGCCCTCAGGAGCCTACAGTATGTCTGGTCCCATCCTGGCCCCCTCCTGGCCCTGGTCCCATCCTGGCCCCCATCCTGGCCCCCCCTCCTGGCCCCATCCTGGCCCCCTCCTGGTCCCATCCTGGTCCCATCCTGGCCCCCTCCTGGCCCCTCCTGGCCCCCTTCTCTCCAACCTCCATGAACCATCATATGAAATCAAGCACTCAGGGTTAACCGTTTGTTTATCCTGTAAATTATCCTGGATTAGGTGTGTGTGTGTGTGTGTGTGTGTGTGTGTGTGTGTGTGTGTGTGTGTGTGTGTGTGTGTGTGTGTGTGTGTGTGTGTGTGTGTGTGTGTGTGTGTGTGTGTGTGTGTGTGTGTGTGTGTGTGTGTGTGTGTGTGTGTGTGTGTGTGTGTGTGTGTGTGAATAGCTCACACGCTCACACCACTGACCTGCACGGTCAGCTAACACTTCACACACATGATCAGGTTGTGTTTGTGTTACTCACCTCATCCAGCTTTAGTGTGGCGACCAGCTGGGTGATGCAATGCACTGCTGCCCTTCTGTGAACATCATTTTGGAAATCACCATTTTGTGAAATCACCATTTTGTGAAATCACCATTTTGTGAAATCACCATTTTGTGAACTCTCATCACATAATCAGTGCTAAGGTAAATGACTGATGTACAGTATAAACATATCCCCTCTTATCGAACCTTTCCAGCTGTTTTGTGTTCTCACTTAATGAATCCTTTTTTTTTGGTGAAATGACTACAATGATCTGCCTCCATCTTGTCCTGCCCTTGACCAGATTTTATGCACTAATGGCGGCCATATTGTGCCAGACCCCTCACCTGCAGCACAGGCAGCTACGCTAGTCCCCTGGAGAGACACACACACACACACACACACACACACACACACACACACACACACACAGACCCGCAACACACACACAGACAGACCTGCAACACACACACACACACACACACACACACACACACACACACACACACACACACACACACACACACACACACACACCCACACACACACACAGACCCGCAACACACACACACAGACCTGCAACACACACACACACACACACACACACACACACACACACACACACACACACACACACACACACACACACACACACACACACACACCCGCACACACACACACACACACACACACACACACACACACACACACACACACACACACACACACACACACACACACACACACACACACACACACACACACACACACACACACACACACACACAGACTACTAGATCTTCTGTGGTAACCTCTACCAGCAGTTCTATTTATCAGTCAGGCTCCACTGGAGGGTTTCAGGACTGGGGGGCAAAACAGATCCCTAACGAGCAACACTAACGACAGTCCCTGGGGTAAAACCACTAACGAGGTCTAAGCATGTTAAAGAGGGTAACGAGGCGCTCTAACTGGGATCCTGGAGGAGGCAACATAATGACGTGCCTTAAGGGAGATTGAAAAAGAGCCCACTAACTAGCCACATGACCTTGTGTCCCAAATTTGATGACTTGAGACTCAACTTGATAGAGAATAAAATAATTTGAGTCTTTACCTCAACTCGTAGCCTCAAGACTCGGGACTCGACTAGAGACCGATGACTGATGACTCGCTGCCAGGGACTCGGGACTCGACTAGAGACTGATGACACGCTGCCAGGGACTCGGGACTCGACTAGAGACCGATGACTGATGACTCGCTGCCAGGGACTCGGGACTCGACTAGAGACTGATGACTGATGACACGCTGCCAGGGACTCGACTAGAGACTGACGACTGATGACACGCAGCTAAGGACTCGGGACTCGACTAGAGACTGATGACACGCTGCCAGGGACTCGACTAGAGACTGATGACACGCTGCCAGGGACTCGGGACTCGACTAGAGACTGATGACTGATGACACGCAGCTAAGGACTCGAGACTCGACTAGAGACTGATGACACGCTGCCAGGGACTCGGGACTCGACTAGAGACTGATGACTGATGACTCGCTGCCAGGGACTCAGGACTCGACTAGAGACTGATGACTGATGACACGCAGCTAAGGACTCGGGACTCGACTAGAGACTGATGACACGCTGCCAGGGACTCGACTAGAGACTGATGACTCGCTGCCAGGGACTCGGGACTCGACTAGAGACTGATGACTGATGACACGCAGCTAAGGACTCGGGACTCGACTAGAGACTGGATGATGATACGCTGCAGGGACTCGGGACTCGACTAGAGACTGATGACTGATGACACGCTGCCAGGGACTCGGGACTCGACTAGAGACTGATGACTGATGATACGCTGCCAGGGACTCGGGACTTGACTAGAGACTGATGACTGATGACACGCTGCCAGGGACTCGGGACTCAACTAGAGACTGATGACTGATGACATGCTGCCAGGGACTCGGGACTCAACTAGAGACTGATGACTGATGACACACTGCCAGGGACTCGGGACTCGGCTAGAAACTGATTACTGATGACACGCTGCCAGAGACTCGGGACTCGACTAGAGACTGATGACACGCTGCCAGGGACTCGACTAGAGACTGATGACTGATGACACGCTGCCAGAGACTCGGAACTCGACTAGAGACTTTACCTCAACTTGGAGCCTCAAGACTCGGGACTCGACTAGAGACTGATGACTCACGACACGCAGCGAGGGACTCGGGACTCGACTAGAGACTGATGAGTGATGACACGCAGCCAGGGACTCGGGACTCGACTAGAGACTGATGACTGATGACACGCAACCAGAGACATGTAACAGATTGGCTAGTGACACTTGGCCCTGGATTAGCAAACTGTCAATTAATACAAGTTGGTTGAGATAGCGCAGTGGTTCTGGAAGTGGAGAAGATTTTGTGGGGTCGCGAGTACGAAACTGAATGGGAATTTTTCATACATATTTTAAATTGGCTACATGCATCTTATACTTATACCTATTTGATCTGATTTCTGGCATAGGCCCATGGCATTGTCTAATTAAACTCATCTGAGCTTCAGAACCAACATGTTGAGCGTCTTGATCGTTGACCAATGAACAGCGATCAGCACACAAAGGAGTGCGTGAATATCCAGATTAGTGTTCACAAAGCACTTGGTTTTATTTTCTCCGGTTTTGACTGGCAGAAACCGAGCAAGCCTACGTTTGTGTTATCCATGTGAAAGTGATTCACATATGTATACAGTATCAGGTGTGAAGGTAAGCCCCAGACACGTCGAATTAACAATGGTTTAATTATCCAACAGGAGCAGGCAATAGACGGGTTAAGGCAGGGGGGTCAGTAAACCAGAGGTGGGGCAACGGTACTGGACGGCAGGCGGGGGTAGATGCTGTTCTGGGTCCTGTTGGTTCCAGATTTTGTGCCTTGGTACCGCTTGTCATGCGGTAGCAGAGAAAATAATCTACGACTTGGGTGGCTGGAGTCTTTGACAATTTTTAGGGCCATCTTCTGACACCGCCTGGTATCTTCTGACACCGCCTGGTATCTTCTGACACCACCTGGTATAGAGGTGATGGATGGCAGGGAACTCGGCCCTGGGGATGTACTGGGCCGTACGCACCACCTGGTATCTTCTGACACCACCTGGTATCTTCTGACACCACCTGGTATCTTCTGACACCACCTGGTATAGAGGTGATGGATGGCAGGCCCCGGGGATGTACTGGGCCGTACGCACCACCTGGTATCTTCTGACACCACCTGGTATAGAGGTGATGGATGGCAGGGAGCTCGGCCCCGGGGATGTACTGGGCCGTACGCACCACCTGGTATCTTCTGACACCACCCTCTGTAAGCGCCTTGCAGTCGGCTGTCAAGCAGTCGCAGTACCAAGCTGTGATGTAGCCAGTCAAGACGCTCTAAATGGTGCACACCGTCGATGTGAATGGGAGCATGCATGTTTGTTTCCTGTAGTCCACGATCAGCTTCAATATCTTGTTGTCCTGGCAACACACTGCCAGGTCTGTGACCTCCTCCCTGTAGGGTGTCTCATCGTCGTCATGTTGTCGGAAAAACTTAATGATGGTGTTTCAGTCTATGGCACTATGGTGTTGAGCTGTACTCATTGTAAAGCGTTCTCACATAGGTGATCCTCTTGTCCAAGGAGGGAATGGGCAGTGTTGAGCGCAATAGAAACTGCGTCATCTGTGGATCTGTTGGGGCGGTATGTGAATTGGAGTGGGTGCAGGGTGTCTGGGGTGATGGTGTTGATGTGAGCCATGACCAGCCTTTCTGTGAGTGCTACGGGGGCGGTCGTTATTTATACAGGTTACAGTACCTCGCCGTTCTTGGGCACAGGGACTATAGTGGTCTGTTTATACTGAATGTTATCAGATCTTCAACACAAACCTAATATTAGATAAAGGGAACCTCAGTTTACAAATAACAAAAACAATTGGAAACTTTTTTTACAAAGTTATGCAACATCCCCTGTGTGAAAAAGTAATTGCCCCCTTACACTCAATAACTGGTTGTGCCTCCTTTAACTACAATGACTGGTTGTGCCTCCTTTAACTACAATAACTGCAACCAAACTCTTCCTGTAGTTGTTGATCAGTCTCTCACATCGCTGTAGACAAATTTACGACTACTACTACTACATCTACTACTACTACTACTAATATTACCACCACTACTACTACATCTACTACTACTACTACTAATATTACCACCACTACTACTACATCTACTACTACTACTACTACTACTTCTAATATTACCACCACTACTACTACATCTACTACTACTAATAATAATAATATTACCACCACTACTACTACTATGACTACTACTAGTACTACCACTACTACTACTTTTACAACTACTACTACTACTACTACTAATACTAATAATGTTCTACTACTACTACTACTACTACTACTACTAATATTACCACCACTACTACTACATCTACTACTACTACTACTTTTACAACTACTACTACATCTACTACTACTACTAATAGTAATAATATACTACTAATACTACTACATCTACTACTACTACTACTACTACTACTACTAATATTACCACCACTACTACTACATCTACTACTACTACTATGACTACTACTAGTACTACCACTACTGTAATGTCGTTCATCTGTTGTTTGAAGAGAGTCAGACCGAAATGCAGCGTGTAGGTTACTCATGACTTTTAATGAAGATAATGCGGTACATGAAATAACGGAAGAAGAAAACAACAAACGAGTGAAACTAATTACAGCCTATCTGGTGACTAACACAGAGACAGGTACAATCACCCACGAAATACAACGCGCACTCAGGCTACCTAAATACGGTTCCCAATCCGAGACAACGAGAATCAGCTGACTCCAATTAGGAATCGCCTCAGGCAGCCAAGCCTAACTAGACACACCCCTAATAATACACACTCCCAATTAATACAAACCCCAATACGAAATACAACATATAAACCCATGTCACACCCTGGCCTACCCAAACATATAACAAAAACACAAAATACAATGACCAAGGCGTGACAGAACCCCCCCCCCCTAAGGTGCGGACTCCGGGACGCACCTCAAGAGCATAGGGAGGGTCCGGGTGGGCGTCTGTCCATGGTGGCGGTTCTGGCTCGGGACGTGGACCCCACTCCATAAATGTCCTAGTTCCTCCCCTTCGCGTCCTAGGATAATCCACCTTCTCCGCCGACCATGGCCTAATAGTCCTCACCCTGATCCCCACATAACTGAGGGGCAGCTCGGGACCGAGGGGCAGCTCGGGACAGAGGGGCAGCTCGGGACAGAGGGGCAGCTCGGGACAGAGGGGCAACTCAGGACAGAGGGGCAACTCAGGACAGAGGGGCATCTCAGGACAGAGGGGCATCTCAGGACAGAGGGGCATCTCAGGACAGAGGGGCAGCCCGGGACAGAGGGGCAGCCCGGGACAGAGGGGCAGCCCGGGACCGAAGCAGCCCGGTACTGAGGGGAAGCCCGGTACTGAGAGGGAGCCCAGTACAGAGAGGAAGCCTAGTACTGAGAGGAAGCTTAGTACTGAGAGGAAGCTCAGGCAGGTAGTAGGCTCCGGTAAATCCTGGCTGGCTGGTGGAACTGGATGATTCAGGTTGTCTGGCCGATCTAGAAGATCTTGGCAGACTGGCACTTCTGGCGGATCCTGGCAGACTGGCACTTCTGGTGGATCCTGGCAGACTGGTGACGCTGGGCTGACTGGCGGCGCTGGGCAGACTGGGAGCACTGGCGGCGCTGAACAGGCGGGAGACTCCAACAGCGCAGGAGAGGAGAAAAGCTCTGGCTGCGCTAAACAGGCGAGGCGCACTGGACGCGCTGGGCCGACTGGTAGCACTGGTGGCGCTGGACAGACAGGAGACTCCGGCAGCGCAGGAGAGGAGAAAGGCTCTGGCTGCGCTAAACAGGCTGGAGACTCCGATAGCACAGGAGGGGAGAAAAGCACTGGCTGTGCTGAACAGGCGAGGCGCACTGGAGGCCTGGTGCGTGGTGCTGGAACTGGTGGTACTGGCGCGAGGACACGCACAGGAAGCCTGGTGCGGGGAGCTGCTACCGGAGGACTGGTGTGTAGAGGTGGCTCTGGATAGACCGGACCGTGCAGGCGCACTGGAGCTCTTGAGCACCGAGCCTGCCCAAGCTACCTGGCTCGATGCCCACTCTAGCCCGGCCAATAGGAAGGGCTGGTATGTGTCGCAGCTGGCTCTGCACCCGCACTGGAAACACTGTGCGCTCCATAGCATAACACGGTGCCTGCCCGGTCTCACTAGCCCAATGGTGAGCACAGGGAGTATGCGCAGGTCTCCTACCTGGCATAACTATTCTCCCTTTTAGCTCCCCCCAATATTTTTTGGGGGGTGACTTTCCGGTTTCCAACCGCGTCGCCGTGCTGTCTCCTCATACTTGCACCTCTCCGCTTTAGCTGCTTCTATTTCCTCCTTGGGACGATATTCTCCCGGCTGCGCCCAGGGTCCTTTACCGTAATTCCTCCTCCCATGTCCAAATCTCCAAATGATGCAGTCTCTCCCATTGCAACTGCTCTTCACGATTAACAGGGAGAGTAGGCTCAGGTCTGACTCCTGACTCAGCCACTCTCTCTCTGCGCTTTCCCCGTTACCTTCGGTTTTCGCTCTGTATAACCGTGCTTTCCTTTTCGATTCCATACGTGTATAGCCCTCTTCGCATTGCTGTAGGGAATCCCAGGCGGGCTCCTGCACTCGCTCTGGGTCGAAAT
>NC_060191.1:70431532-70476532 GCF_021184085.1 Oncorhynchus gorbuscha | reverse complement strand
TCCCTACTGCTATAATACCACATACCTGGACATGTCCCTACTGCTATAATACACATACCTGGACATGTCCCTACTGCTATAATACCACATACCTGGACATGTCCCTACTGCTATAATACCACATACCTGGACATGTCCCTACTGCTATAATACACATACCTGGACATGTCCCTACTGCTATAATACCTGGACATGTCCCTACTGCTATAATACCACCCTGGACATGTCCCTACTGCTATAATACCACATACCTGGACATGTCCCTACTGCTATAATACTATAATGTCCCTACTGCTATAATACATACCTGGACATGTCCCTACTGCTATAATCCCTACTGACTATAATACCACATACCTGGACATGTCCCTACTGCTATAATACCACATACCTGGACATGTCCCTACTGCTATAATACCACATACCTGGACATGTCCCTACTGCTATAATACCACATACCTGGACATGTCCCTACTGCTATAATGACATGTCCCTACTGCTATAATACATACCTGGACATGTCCCTACTGCTATAATACCACATACCTGGACATGTCCCTACTGCTATAATACCACATACCTGGACATGTCCCTACTGCTATAATACCACATACCTGGACATGTCCCTACTGCTATAATACCACATACCTGGACATGTCCCTACTGCTATAATACCACATACCTGGACATGTCCCTACTGCTATAATACCACATACCTGGACATGTCCCTACTGCTATAATACCACATACCTGGACATGTCCCTGGACATGTCCCTACTATAATACCACATACCTGGACATGTCCCTACTGCTATAATACCACATACCTGGACATGTCCCTACTGCTATAATACCACATACCTGGACATGTCCCTACTGCTATAATACCACATACCTGGACATGTCCCTACTGCTATAATACCACATACCTGGACATGTCCCTACTGCTATAATACCACATACCTGGACATGTCCCTACTGCTATAATACCACATACCTGGACATGTCCCTACTGCTATAATGACACATACCTGGACATGTCCCTACTGCTATAATACCATACCTGGACATGTCCCTACCTGGACATGTCCCTACTGCTATAATACCACATACCTGGACATGTCCCTACTGCTATAATACCACATACCTGGACATGTCCCTACTGCTATAATACCACATACCTGGACATGTCCCTACTGCTATAATACCACATACCTGGACATGTCCCTACTGCTATAATACCACATACCTGGACATGTCCCTACTGCTATAATACCACATACCTGGACATGTCCCTACTGCTATAATGACTGCTATAATACATACCTGGACATGTCCCTACTGCTATAATACCACATACCTGGACATGTCCCTACTGCTATAACATACCACATACCTGGACATGTCCCTACTGCTATAATACCACATACCTGGACATGTCCCTACTGCTATAATACCACATACCTGGACATGTCCCTACTGCTATAATACCACATACCTGGACATGTCCCTACTGCTATAATACCACATACCTGGACATGTCCCTACTGCTATAATACCACATACCTGGACATGTCCCTACTGCTATAATACCACATACCTGGACATGTCCCTACTGCTATAATACCACATACCTGGACATGTCCCTACTGCTATAATACCACATACCTGGACATGTCCCTACTGCTATAATACCACATACCTGGACATGTCCCTACTGCTATAATACCACATACCTGGACATGTCCCTACTGCTATAATACCACATACCTGGACATGTCCCTACTGCTATAATACCACATACCTGGACATGTCCCTACTGCTATAATACCACATACCTGGACATGTCCCTACTGCTATAATACCACATACCTGGACATGTCCCTACTGCTATAATACCACATACCTGGACATGTCCCTACTGCTATAATACCACATACCTGGACATGTCCCTACTGCTATAATACCACATACCTGGACATGTCCCTACTGCTATAATACCACATACCTGGACATGTCCCTACTACTACCTGGACATGTCCCTACTGCTATAATACCACATACCTGGACATGTCCCTACTGCTATAATACCACATACCTGGACATGTCCCTACTGCTATAATACCACATACCTGGACATGTCCCTACTGCTATAATACCACATACCTGGACATGTCCCTACTGCTATAATACCACATACCTGGACATGTCCCTACTGCTATAATACCACATACCTGGACATGTCCCTACCTGCTATAAATACCACATACCTGGACATGTCCCTACTGCTATAATACCACATACCTGGACATGTCCCTACTGCTATAATGACCACATACCTGGACATGTCCCTACTGCTATAATACCACATACCTGGACATGTCCCTACTGCTATAATACCACATACCTGGACATGTCCCTACTGCTATAATACCACATACCTGGACATGTCCCTACTGCTATAATACCACATACCTGGACATGTCCCTACTGCTATAATACCACATACCTGGACATGTCCCTACTGCTATAATACCACATACCTGGACATGTCCCTACTGCTATAATGACACATACCTGGACATGTCCCTACTGCTATAATACCACATACCTGGACATGTCCCTACTGCTATAATACCACATACCTGGACATGTCCCTACTGCTATAATACCACATACCTGGACATGTCCCTACTGCTATAATACCACATACCTGGACATGTCCCTACTGCTATAATACCACATACCTGGACATGTCCCTACTGCTATAATACCACATACCTGGACATGTCCCTACTGCTATAATACCACATACCTGGACATGTCCCTACTGCTATAATACCACATACCTGGACATGTCCCTACTGCTATAATACCACATACCTGGACATGTCCCTACTGCTATAATACCACATACCTGGACATGTCCCTACTGCTATAATACCACATACCTGGACCCTATGTCCCTACCTGCTATAATACCTGGACACATACCTGGACATGTCCCTACTGCTATAATACCACATACCTGGACATGTCCCTACTGCTATAATACCACATACCTGGACATGTCCCTACTGGACATGTCCCTACTGCTATAATACCACATACCTGGACATGTCCCTACTGCTATAATACCACATACCTGGACATGTCCCTACTGCTATAATACCACATACCTGGACATGTCCCTACTGCTATAATACCACATACCTGGACATGTCCCTACTGCTATAATACCACATACCTGGACATGTCCCTACTGCTATAATACCACATACCTGGACATGTCCCTACTGCTATAATACCACATACCTGGACATGTCCCTACTGCTATAATACCACATACCTGGACATGTCCCTACTGCTATAATACCACATACCTGGACATGTCCCTACTGCTATAATACTACCTGGACATGTCCCTACTGCTATAATACCACATACCTGGACATGTCCCTACTGCTATAATACCTGGACATGTCCCTACTGCTATAATACACCTGGACATGTCCCTACTGCTATAATACCACATACCTGGACATGTCCCTACTGCTATAATACCACATACCTGGACATGTCCCTACTGCTATAATACCCTACATACCTGGACATGTCCCTACTGCTATAATACCACATACCTGGACATGTCCCTACTGCTATAATACCACATACCTGGACATGTCCCTACTGCTATAATACCACATACCTGGACATGTCCCTACTGCTATAATACCACATACCTGGACATGTCCCTACTGCTATAATACCACATACCTGGACATGTCCCTACTGCTATAATACCACATACCTGGACATGTCCCTACTGCTATAATACCACATACCTGGACATGTCCCTACTGCTATAATACCACTGGACATGTCCCTATACCTGGACATGTCCCTACTGCTATAATACCACATACCTGGACATGTCCCTACTGCTATAATACCACATACCTGGACATGTCCCTACTGCTATAATACCACATACCTGGACATGTCCCTACTGCTATAATACCACATACCTGGACATGTCCCTACTGCTATAATAATACACATACCTGGACATGTCCCTACTGCTATAATACCACATACCTGGACATGTCCCTACTGCTATAATACCACATACCTGGACATGTCCCTACTGCTATACCACATACCTGGACATGTCCCTACTGCTATAATACCACATACCTGGACATGTCCCTACTGCTATAATACCACATACCTGGACATGTCCCTACTGCTATAATACCACATACCTGGACATGTCCCTACTGCTATAATACCACATACCTGGACATGTCCCTACTGCTATAATACCACATACCTGGACATGTCCCTACTGCTATAATACCACATACCTGGACATGTCCCTACTGCTATAATACCACATACCTGGACATGTCCCTACTGCTATAATACCACATACCTGGACATGTCCCTACTGCTATAATACCACATACCTGGACATGTCCCTACTGCTACATACCTGGACATGTCCCTACTGCTATAATACCACATACCTGGACATGTCCCTACTGCTATAATACCACATACCTGGACATGTCCCTACTGCTATAATACCACATACCTGGACATGTCCCTACTGCTATAATACCACATACCTGGACATGTCCCTACTGCTACTATAATACCACATACCTGGACATGTCCCTACTGCTATAATACCACATACCTGGACATGTCCCTACTGCTATAATACACATACCTGGACATGTCCCTACTGCTATAATACCACATACCTGGACATGTCCCTACTGCTATAATACCACATACCTGGACATGTCCCTACTGCTATAATACCACATACCTGGACATGTCCCTACTGCTATAATACCACATACCTGGACATGTCCCTACTGCTATAATACCACATACCTGGACATGTCCCTACTGCTATAATACCCTGGACATACCTGGACATGTCCCTACTGCTATAATACCACATACCTGGACATGTCCCTACTGCTATAATACCACATACCTGGACATGTCCCTACTGCTATAATACCACATACCTGGACATGTCCCTACTGCTATAATACCATACCTGGACATACCTGGACATGTCCCTACTGCTATAATACCACATACCTGGACATGTCCCTACTGCTATAATGGGACATGTCCCTACTGCTATAATACCACATACCTGGACATGTCCCTACTGCTATAATACCACATACCTGGACATGTCCCTACTGCTATAATACCACATACCTGGACATGTCCCTACTGCTATAATACCACATACCTGGACATGTCCCTACTGCTATAATACCACATACCTGGACATGTCCCTACTGCTATAATACCATACCTGGATACCTGGACATGTCCCTACTGCTATAATACCACATACCTGGACATGTCCCTACTGCTATAATACCACATACCTGGACATGTCCCTACTGCTATAATACCACATACCTGGACATGTCCCTACTGCTATAATACCACATACCTGGACATGTCCCTACTGCTATAATACCACATACCTGGACATGTCCCTACTGCTATAATACCACATACCTGGACATGTCCCTACTGCTATAATACCACACATGTCCCTACCTATAATACCACATACCTGGACATGTCCCTACTGCTATAATACCACATACCTGGACATGTCCCTACTGCTATAATACCACATACCTGGACATGTCCCTACTGCTATAATACCACATACCTGGACATGTCCCTACTGCTATAATACCACATACCTGGACATGTCCCTACTGCTATAATACCACATACCTGGACATGTCCCTACTGCTATAATACCACATACCTGGACATGTCCCTACTGCTATAATACCACATACCTGGACATGTCCCTACTGCTATAATACCACATACCTGGACATGTCCCTACTGCTATAATACCACATACCTGGACATGTCCCTACTGCTATAATACCACATACCTGGACATGTCCCTACTGCTATAATACCACATACCTGGACATGTCCCTACTGCTATAATACCACATACCTGGACATGTCCCTACTGCTATAATACCACATACCTGGACATGTCCCTATAATGCCATAACATGTCCCTACTGCTATAATACCACATACCTGGACATGTCCCTACTGCTATAATACCACATACCTGGACATGTCCCTACTGCTATAATACCACATACCTGGACATGTCCCTACTGCTATAATACCACATACCTGGACATGTCCCTACTGCTATAATACCACATACCTGGACCACATACCTGGACATGTCCCTACTGCTATAATACCACATACCTGGACATGTCCCTACTGCTATAATACCACATACCTGGACATGTCCCTACTGCTATAATACCACATACCTGGACATGTCCCTACTGCTATAATACCACATACCTGGACATGTCCCTACTGCTATAATACACATACCTGGACATGTCCCTACTGCTATAATACCACATACCTGGACATGTCCCTACTGCTATAATACCACATACCTGGACATGTCCCTACTGCTATAATACCACATACCTGGACATGTCCCTACTGCTATAATACCACATACCTGGACATGTCCCTACTGCTATAATACCACATACCTGGACATGTCCCTACTACCTGGACATGTCCCTATATAATACCACATACCTGGACATGTCCCTACTGCTATAATACCACATACCTGGACATGTCCCTACTGCTATAATACCACATACCTGGACATGTCCCTACTGCTATAATACCACATACCTGGACATGTCCCTACTGCTATAATACCACATACCTGGACATGTCCCTACTGCTATAATACCACATACCTGGACATGTCCCTACTGCTATAATACCACATACCTGGACATGTCCCTACTGCTATAATACCACATACCTGGACATGTCCCTACTGCTATAATACCACATACCTGGACATGTCCCTACTGCTATAATACCACATACCTGGACATGTCCCTACTGCTATAATACCACATACCTGGACATGTCCCTACTGCTATAATACCACATACCTGGACATGTCCCTACTGCTATAATACCACATACCTGGACATGTCCCTACTGCTATAATACCACATACCTGGACATGTCCCTACTGCTATAATACCACATACCTGGACATGTCCCTACTGCTATAATACCACATACCTGGACATGTCCCTACTGCTATAATACCACATACCTGGACATGTCCCTACTGCTATAATACCACATACCTGGACATGTCCCTACTGCTATAATACCACATACCTGGACATGTCCCTACTGCTATAATACCACATACCTGGACATGTCCCTACTGCTATAATACCACATACCTGGACATGTCCCTACTGCTATAATACCACATACCTGGACATGTCCCTACTGCTATAATACCACATACCTGGACATGTCCCTACTGCTATAATACCACATACCTGGACATGTCCCTACTGCTATAATACCACATACCTGGACATGTCCCTACTGCTATAATACCACATACCTGGACATGTCCCTACTGCTATAATACCACATACCTGGACATGTCCCTACTGCTATAATACCACATACCTGGACATGTCCCTACTGCTATAATACCACATACCTGGACATGTCCCTACTGCTATAATACCACATACCTGGACATGTCCCTACTGCTATAATACCACATACCTGGACATGTCCCTACTGCTATAATACCACATACCTGGACATGTCCCTACTGCTATAATACCACATACCTGGACATGTCCCTACATACCTGGACATGTCCCTACTGCTATAATACCACATACCTGGACATGTCCCTACTGCTATAATACCACATACCTGGACATGTCCCTACTGCTATAATACCACATACCTGGACATGTCCCTACTGCTATAATACCACA
Source organism: Oncorhynchus gorbuscha (assembly GCF_021184085.1). NCBI lineage: Eukaryota > Metazoa > Chordata > Actinopteri > Salmoniformes > Salmonidae > Oncorhynchus > Oncorhynchus gorbuscha. The sequence goes on along the minus strand of NC_060191.1, from coordinate 70,468,640 downwards.
TACCTGGACATGTCCCTACTGCTATAATGACATACCTGGACATGTCCCTACCTGACACATACCTGGACATGTCCCTACTGCTATAATACCACATACCTGGACATGTCCCTACTGCTATAATACCACATACCTGGACATGTCCCTACTGCTATAATACCACATACCTGGACATGTCCCTACTGCTATAATACCACATACCTGGACATGTCCCTACTGCTATAATACCACATACCTGGACATGTCCCTACTGCTATAATACCACATACCTGGACATGTCCCTACTGCTATAATACCACATACCTGGACATGTCCCTACTGCTATAATGACACATACCTGGACATGTCCCTACTGCTATAATACCACATACCTGGACATGTCCCTACTGCTATAATACCACATACCTGGACATGTCCCTACTGCTATAATACCACATACCTGGACATGTCCCTACTGCTATAATACCACATACCTGGACATGTCCCTACTGCTATAATACCACATACCTGGACATGTCCCTACTGCTATAATACCACATACCTGGACATGTCCCTACTGACATGTCCCTACTGCTATAATACCACATACCTGGACATGTCCCTACTGCTATAATACCTGGACATGTCCCTACCTGGACATGTCCCTACTGCTATAATACCACATACCTGGACATGTCCCTACTGTTATAATACCACATACCTGGACATGTCCCTACTGCTATAATACCACATACCTGGACATGTCCCTACTGTTATAATACCACATACCTGGACATGTCCCTACTGCTATAATACCACATACCTGGACATGTCCCTACTGCTATAATACCACATACCTGGACATGTCCCTACTGCTATAATACCACATACCTGGACATGTCCCTACTGTTATAATACCACATACCTGGTCCCTACTGCTTATAATACCACATACCTGTGTCCCTACTGCTATAATACCACATACCTGGACATGTCCCTACTGCTATAATACCACATACCTGGACATGTCCCTACTGCTATAATACCACATACCTGGACATGTCCCTACTGTATATAATACCACATACCTGGACATGTCCCTACTGCTATAATACCACATACCTGGACATGTCCCTACTGCTATAATACCACATACCTGGACATGTCCCTACTGCTATAATACCACATACCTGGACATGTCCCTACTGCTATAATACCACATACCTGGACATGTCCCTACTGCTATAATACCACATACCTGGACATGTCCCTACTGCTATAATACCACATACCTGGACATGTCCCTACTGCTATAATACCACATACCTGGACATGTCCCTACTGTTATAATACCACATACCTGGTCCCTACATAATACCACATACCTGGACATGTCCCTACTGCTATAATACCACATACCTGGACATGTCCCTACTGCTATAATACCACATACCTGGACATGTCCCTACTGCTATAATACCACATACCTGGACATGTCCCTACTGCTATAATACCACATACCTGGACATGTCCCTACTGCTATAATGACCACATACCTGGACATGTCCCTACTGCTATAATACCACATACCTACTGACATGTCCCTACTGCTATAATGACACATACCTGGACATGTCCCTACTGCTATAATACCACATACCTGGACATGTCCCTACTGCTATAATACCACATACCTGGACATGTCCCTACTGCTATAATACCACATACCTGGACATGTCCCTACTGCTATAATACCACATACCTGGACATGTCCCTACTGCTATAACACCACATACTTGAACATGTCCCTACTGCTATAATACCACATACCTGGACATGTCCCTACTGCTATAATACCACATACCTGGACATGTCCCTACTGCTATAATACCACATACCTGGACATGTCCCTACTGCTATAATACCACATACCTGGACATGTCCCTACTGTTATAATACCACATACCTGGACATGTCCCTACTGCTATAATACCACATACCTGGACATGTCCCTACTGTTATAATACCACATACCTGGACATGTCCCTACTGCTATAATACCACATACCTGAACATGTCCCTACTGTTATAATACCACATACTTGGACATGTACAGTATGTTGTTGTACTATATGTAGCATGATTGTAGATTGTATACGATATGGATCTGCATCTTCTAATGCATGTACAGTATACAGTTGAAGTCGGAAGTTTACATACACCTGAGCCAAATACATTTAAACTCAGTTTTTCACAATTCCTGACATTAAATCCTAGTAAAAATTCCCAGTCTTAGATCAGTTAGAATCATCCCTTTATTTTAAGAATGTGAAATGTCAGAATAATAGGGGTCATTGTCCATTTGGAAGACCCATTTGCGAGTAAGATTTAACTTCCTGACTGATATCTTGGGTTGTTGCTTCAATATATCCACATAATTTTCACTCGTGATGTCATCTAATTTGTGAAGTGCACCAGTCCCTCCTGCAGCAAAGCACCCCCACAACATGATGCTGCCAGCCGAGTGCTTCACGGTTGGGATGGTGTTCTTAGGCTTGCAAGCCTCCCCCTTTATCCTCCAAACATAACGATGGTCATTATGGCCAAACAGTTCTATTTTTGCTTCATTAGACCAGAGGACATTTCTCCAAAAAGTATGATCTTTGTCCCCATGTGCAGTTGCAAACCGTAGTCTGGCTTTTTTTATGGCAGTTTTGGAGCAGTGGCTTCTTCCTCGCTAAGCGGCCTTTCAGGTTATGTCGATACAGGACTCGTTTTACTGTGGATATAAATACTTTTGTACCTGTTTCCTCCAGCATATTCACAAGGTCCTTTGCTGTTGTTCTGGGATTGATTTGCACTTTTCGCACCAAAGTACGTTCATCTCCAGTAGACACAACGCGTCTCCTTCCTGAGCGGTATGACGGCTGCGTGGTCCCATGGTGTAACTTTTTTCCTTCTTTATTTGGGACGTTGGAGGTTATAGACTGTGTTTTGTGAAATAGGTTTGTGTAGTTTTTGCTATTGTAAATAAAGGCAATATTAGTCAACATAATACAATTGTTGGCTTTAAATGTATATTTGTAGTGTCAACTGCATCACGTACAGTAGACCTATGACTTAAATGTATATTTGTAGTGTCAACTGCATCACGTACAGTAGACCTATGACTTAAATGTATATTTGTAGTGTCAACCGCATCATGTACAGTAGACCTATGACTTAAATGTATATTTGTAGTGTCAACTGCATCACGTACAGTAGACCTATGACTTAAATGTATATTTGTAGTGTAAACTGCATCACGTACAGTAGACCTATGACTTAAATGTATATTTGTAGTGTCAACTGCATCACGTACAGTAGACCTATGACTTAAATGTATATTTGTAGTGTAAACTGCATCACATACAGTAGACCTATGACTTAAATGTATATTTGTAGTGTCAACTGCATCACGTACAGTAGACCTATGACTTAAATGTATATTTGTAGTGTAAACTGCATCACGTACAGTAGACCTATGACTTAAATGTATATTTGTAGTGTAAACTGCATCACGTACAGTAGACCTATGACTTAAATGTATATTTGTAGTGTCAACTGCATCACGTACAGTAGACCTATGACTTAAATGTATATTTGTAGTGTAAACTGCATCACGTACAGTAGACCTATGACTTAAATGTATATTTGTAGTGTCAACTGCATCACGTACAGTAGACCTATGACTTAAATGTTATCATTTGATTGACAGACTTGCCATATGAACCTGTTTAAAAGAGCACATTGTGAATCCACAAGTTCTGACAGTATATGATGCTGCTCAACATGCAGTTGATGCTCTTTTTTTCTCGTTCTGTTTTTTAAAAGTTGAATTCATCAAACAGAAGGTTCTACTGTAGCCTACTGTTACATTTGGTAATAGAGTGTGGAACAAAAACTGTTTTCGTGGTGACGGCGATGAGCACCCTTCATTTAAAAAATAAATTCTAGTGTATAAGACACTGATTCAATACGGGATCAAAGGCTTACTTTGAGATGTTAGGATGTCAACAATAACCAATATGAAACGGCGAGTGACGCGCTGTATCAAGTTGGGTGGGAGCGTTTGAACACAGCATATATCCCAGATGTGTCTGAATGGATTCATTGGGTCTGAAACAAAGTGGAGTGTAGTGTACCTGCAGTATACAGCTGGTGATGTCGGAGGCTATCTTGGCATGGGGTGTGTCTTCGTCTTTGCCCTGGGGGGTGAGGTTGTGTTCCAGACAGGACTCCCACAGACTCACTAACGCCCCCCCATGGCGCTCGATGGACCTCGTCTCCCTGATCGCCGTGGTGATGCGCGTGATGCAGATCTCCACCACCGCCTGGTCATTGTCATTGGTCAGGTAGTCCTGCAGCCAGCCAATCAGAGGGGAAATGAGTCCAGAAGGGGCCAATCAGGATCAAGAAACAATGAGAAAAGAGCATGTTTGTTTTTAATATAGTTTCTGCTGCAGTCTGTTTAACACAGATCCAAGTCTCAGGGCTGCAAGAGCTTTTGCTCTTAGTTTTCCCTTGACACTCAAAGGAAAACTACTCTTAACGTTTTCCATGTTGAGGGGGAAATGTTCAGACATTCAAACTATGACCCCATCTAGACCCCATCTAGACCCCATCTAGACCCCATCTAGACCCCATCTAGACCCCATCTAGACCATGTCTGAATAAGCTGGCCCCATCTAGACCCCATCTAGACCCCATCTAGACCCCATCTAGACCCCATCTAGACCCCATCTAGACCCCATCTAGACCGTGAGCTGGTTACATTCAGCTGCAGACTCGTTCATTCTTTAGTTAAATGATGACTGAGAGACTGACTGTGTTGGATGGGAAATGAGGACATCTGGAGGGATAGGCATCATATCAGATCTGTTTTCGGTGAACAGTCCCAAGAGACACACCTGCCATAAGCAGTGTGTGTGTGTGTTTGCCTATGCATGGCTGGACATGTTTGTGTGCATGCATGCATAGGCAACTTACAAGAGAGCAATAGATACCTTTGACCTCCTCTAGTACATCAAAGACACTGTCATGTATTTGTGTGTGAATGGATGGGTAGGTAAGGGTTACTCACAGGAGAGCAGGAGATAGCCTTGATTTCCTCCAGGGCCTGTGAGAGACAGTCCTCTATCTCAGAGTCTTCCAGGGAGAAGAGGTCTCCGGCCCGCGACAGGTCCCTCTGGCCGAGAACCAGGCCAAACAGCTGGTGCATGATGTCTCTGCTTCACTCTGGCCTGCTTCGGGGCCCACCTCAGCCTGGTCTGGTCCACGTCAGGCCTGCTCAGGCCTGGTTTGACCCACACTCACTCTGGGCCAACCTGGGGCCAGAAGTTGCTATGGAGACAGGGCATGGTCCCTGAAGGTGGTGGGGTGATGACCTCATACACATTAGACCCCTGAGAAAGAAAGACAAAAATGGAGACAAATTTGACCCCAACAGCAACCTTGGGAAAATCCTCTGCATTATCATTAACAGCAGACTCGTACATTTCCTCAATGAAAACAACGTACTGAGAAAATGTCAAATTGAATTTTTACCAAATTACAGTACGACAGGCCACATATTCCCCCTGGTTTGAACAAACAAACCAAAACAAAGGCAAAGTCATGCTTTGTTGATTTCAAAAAAGCGTTTGACACAATTTGTCATGAGGGTCTGCTTTACAAACTGAATTTGACATGAGGATCTGCTATACAAAACTGAATTTGGCATGAGGGTCTGCTATACAAACTGAATTTGACATGAGGGTCTGCTATACAAAACTGAATTTGGCATGAGGGTCTGCTTTACAAACTGAATTTGACATGAGGATCTGCTATACAAAACTGAATTTGGCATGAGGGTCTGCTATACAAACTGAATTTGACATGAGGGTCTGCTATACAAAACTGAATTTGGCATGAGGGTCTGCTATACAAACTGAATTTGGCATGAGGGTCTGCTATACAAACTGAATTTGGCATGAGGGTCTGCTATACAAACTGAATTTGGCATGAGGGTCTGCTTTACAAACTGAATTTGACATGAGGGTCTGCTATACAAAACTGAATTTGGCATGAGGGTCTGCTATACAAACTGAATTTGGCATGAGGGTCTGCTATACAAACTGAATTTGACATGAGGGTCTGCTATACAAAACTGAATTTGGCATGAGGGTCTGCTATACAAACTGAATTTGGCATGAGGGTCTGCTATACAAACTGAATTTGACATGAGGGTCTGCTATACAAAACTGAATTTGGCATGAGGGTCTGCTATACAAACTGAATTTGGCATGAGGGTCTGCTATACAAACTGAATTTGGCATGAGGGTCTGCTATACAAACTGAATTTGGCATGAGGGTCTGCTATACAAACTGAATTTGACATGAGGTTCTGCTATACAAACTGAATTTGACATGAGGTTCTGCTATACAAACTGAATTTGACATGAGGGTCTGCTATACAAACTGAATTTGGCATGAGGGTCTGCTATACAAACTGAATTTGGCATGAGGGTCTGCTATACAAACTGAATTTGGCATGAGGTTCTGCTATACAAACTGAATTTGGCATGAGGGTCTGCTATACAAACTGAATTTGGCATGAGGGTCTGCTATACAAACTGAATTTGGCATGAGGGTCTGTTATACAAACTGAATTTGGCATGAGGGTTTGTTATACAAACTGAATTTGGCATGAGGTTCTGCTATACAAACTGAATTTGGCATGAGGGTCTGCTATACAAACTGATGGAAAGTGGAGTTGGTTGAAAAACATACAACTTTATAAAATCCATGTACACAAACAACAAGTGTGTAGTTGGCAAAAAAGACATATACCTCAACCTACTAGAATCCGAAGTCAAATGTCTGATTGCTGATGATCTGGTGCTTCTGTCACCAACCAAGGAGGGCCTACAGCAGCACCTAGATCTTCTGCACAGATTCTGCCAGACCTGGGCCCTGACAGACCTGGGTCCTGACAGACCTGGGCCCTGACAGTAAATCTCAGTAAGACCAAAATAATGGTGCTCCAAAACAGGTCCAGTCGCCAGGACCACAAATACAAATTCCATCTAGACACCATTGCCCAAGAGAACACAAAAACTATACATACCTCGGCCTAAACATCAGCGCCACAGGTAACTTCCACAAAGCTGTGAACGATCTGAGAGACAAGGCGAGAAGGGCCTTCTAAGCCATTAAAAGGAACATAAAATTTGACATACCAATTAGGATCTGGCTAAAAATATTTGTATAACCCAATGCCCTTTATGGTTGTGAGGTCTGGGGTCCGCTCACCTACCAAGACTTCACAAAATGGGACAAACACCAAATTGAGACTCTGCATGCAGAATTCTGCAAAAATATCCTCCGTGTACAACATAAAACACCAAATAATACCTGCAGAGCAGAATTAGGCCGATACCCACTAATTACCAAAATCCAGAAAAGAGCCGTTAAATTCTACAACCACCTAAAATGAAGCGATTCCCAAACCTTCCACAACAAAGCCATCACTTACAGAGAGATGAACCTGGAGAAGAGTCCCCTAAGCAAGCTGGTCCTGGGGCTCTGTTCACAAACACAAACACACCCCACAGAGCCCCAGGGCAGCAACACAATTAGACCCAAGCAAATCATGAGAAAACAAAAAGATAATTACTTGACACATTGGAAAAAATTTACAAAAAAACAGAGCAAACTAGAATGCTATTTGGCCCTAAAACAGAGAGTACACAGAGGCAGAATACCTGACCACTGTGACTGACCCAAACTTAAGGAAAGCTTTGATTATGTACAGACTCAGTGAGCATAGACTTGATATTGAGAAAGGCTGCCGTAGGCAGACATGGCTCTCAAGAGAAGACAGGCTATGTGCTCACTGCCCACAAAATGAGGTGAAAACTGAGCTGCACTCCCTAACCTTCTGCCAAATGTATGACCATATTAGAGAGACATATTTCCCTCAGATTACACAGACCCACAAAGAATGTGAAAAACAAACTTTTGAAAAATTCCCATATCTACTGGGTGAAATACCTCAGTGTGACATCCAGCAAGATATGTGACCTGCTGCCACAAGAAAAGGACAACCAGAGAGAGAGAGAGAGAGAGAGAGAGAGAGAGAGAGAGAGAGAGAGAGAGAGAGAGAGAGAGAGAGAGAGAGAGAGAGAGAGAGAGAGAGGGAGAGAGAGAGAGAGAGAGAGAGAGAGAGAGAGAGAGAGAGAGAGAGAGAGAGAGAGAGAGAGAGAGAGACTACTGTTTAAATACAGGAGAACCATCACTCTACTTATCCTCTTCTCACATCTCTGCTCTGTAGTTCTACAGGTTAATGAAGTTACACTCATCACAATTTAACTTCCCACCACACTAATATGTGACACATTAAGGGGCCCTCCACTCACAGCTGTATACTGCTGGACAAACACCACCACATATCAGCACAGCAGAGGAGACGGCTGCATGAATGAATGTGTGGGAGGCTCCCAGGACCTGTGAGATTCCTCATTTAAAACATGAACCATTTACCCCCCTCACCTGGGCTCCTCCGGCCCTCTCTGGAAATATTAACACTCAGAGAGGCACAAGCGGGGTGGGGTGGGGGTGGGGGGGGGTAACCATACTAGATGTACTGTACACACAGGGGTCAGGGACAATGGATTACTGATTATTCAGACTGTGTGTTAATAGATACGGACACAAGAACACACGCAAAAAATATATATAAACTAGTTTTTGGGCAGAATTTCTGAAATCCTCTATTGAGTGTTTTACTACAGTGAATAACTAGTAAACGGGGAGGAGACTACAGTTCACCATCGAATCAAATTCCAGAGTCCACGGCAACACAGCGCCGGGATACGGAGGCGAGAATGCTCATTGGCCAGTTCTGAATCCAAACACCCAAACAGCCATCAATACAGAGGGAGGTGTTGGCTTTATCTCCCCTGGCAGTAAGGATGGGGCTGGATACATAGATATCTCACTGTGACACCATTAGAGTACCAATAATCAAAGTGGTAATTTATCATCTGCGATGAGACTAGGTGCTAGGAGTGTGGGGAAAGTATAGAGAGAGAGAGAGAGAGAGAGAGAGAGAGAGAGAGAGAGAGAGAGAGAGAGAGAGAGAGAGAGAGAGAGAGAGAGAGAGAGAGAGAGAGAGAGAGAGAGAGAGAGAGAGAGAGAGACAGAATTAACAAACAAAAAACAGAGCAAACTAGAATGTTATTTGGCCCTAAACAGAGAGTACACCGTGGTAGAATACCTGACCACTGTGACTGACCCAAACTTAAGGAAAGCTTTGACTATGTACAGACTCAGTGAGCATAGCTTTGCTATTGAGAAAGGCCGCCGTGGGCAGACATGGCTCTCAAGAGAAGTGCACACTGCCCACAAAATGAGGTGGAAACTGAGCTGCACTTCCTAACCTCCTGCCAAATGTATGATGATATTAGAGACACATATTTCCCTCAGATTACACAAACCCACAAATAATTCGAAAACAAATCCAATTTTGATAAACTCTCATATCTATTGGGTGAAATACCACAATGTGCCATCACAGTACAACGCCATAATATGACATTTGAAATGTCTATATTCCTTTGAATCTTTTGTGAGTGTAATGATTACTGTTAATTTTGGATGTTTATTATCTATTTCTCTTGTGTTGTCAATCTAAACATACATTTCACATGCCAATAAATTAATTGAATTGAAAATTGAGAGAGAGACATACAAACAGAAAGAGACAGAGGGACATAGAGAGACAGAGAAATAGAGAGGGACAGAAATAGACAGAGACAGAGGGAAAGAGAGAGACAGAGAAATAGAGAGACAGAGAAATAGACAAAGACAGAGGGACATATAGAGACAGAGAAATAGAGAGGGACAGAAATAGACAGAGACAGAGGGAAAGAGAGAGACAGAGAAATAGAGAGACAGAGAAATAGACAGAGACAGAGGGACATATAGAGACAGAAAGAGAGAGAGAGACAGAGAGACAGAGAGACAGAAAGAGAGAGAGAGAGAAATAGAGAGGGACAGAAATAGACAGAGACAGAGGGAAAGAGGGAGACAGAGAAATAGAGAGACAGAAATAGACAGAGACAGAGGGACATAGAGAGACAGAAAGAGAGAGAGAGACAGAGAGACAGAGAGACAGAGAGAAAGAGAGAGACATAAATAGACAGAGACAGAAGGAAAAAGAGAGACAGAGAAATAGAGAGACAGAGAAATAGACAGAGACAGAGGGACATATAGAGACAGAGAAATAGAGAGACAGAGAGACAGAGAGAAAGAGAGAGACATAAATAGACAGAGACAGAGGGAAAGAGAGAGACAGAGAAATAGAGAGACAGAAATAGACAGAGACAGAGGGAAAGAGAGAGACAGAAAGAGAGAGAGACAGAGAGACAGAGAGAAAGAGAGAGACAGAAAGAGAGAGAGAGAGAGAGAGAGAGACAGAGAGAAAGAGAGACAGAAATAGACAGAGACAGAGGGAAAGAGAGAGACAGAGAAATAGAGAGACAGAAATAGAGAGAGAGACAGAGAGAAAGAGAGAGACATAAATAGACAGAGACAGAGGGAAAGAGAGAGACAGAGAAATAGAGAGACAGAAATAGACAGAGACAGAGGGACATAGAGAGACAGAAAGAGAGAGAGACAGAGAGACAGAGAGAAAGAGAGAGACATAAATAGACAGAGACAGAGGGAAAGAGAGAGACAGAGAAATAGAGAGACAGAAATAGACAGAGACAGAGGGACATAGAGAGACAGAAAGAGAGAGAGAGAGACAGAGAGAAAGAGAGACAGAAATAGACAGAGAGAGATGGAAAGAGAGAGACAGAAAGAGAGAGAGACAGAGAGAAAGAGAGAGACAGAAAGAGACAGAGAGACAGAGAGAAAGAGAGAGACAGAAATAGACAGAGAGACAGAGGGAAAGAGAGACAGAGGCACATGAAGAGAGAAAGAGACAGAGAGAGATGGATAGTATTTCAGTGTCCTGAATTCCTGGTGTAACCTGCAGACCCCTCACACACTGAGCTTCCATTATTCCACCTGAATGCCCTCTGTCTGCACTAAATACACACACACACAGACACACACACACACACACACACACACACACACACACACACACACACACACACACACACACACACACACACACACACACACACACACACACACACACACACACACACACACACACACACACACACTGAACACACACACTGAACACACACACACACACAGGGTGAGCAGTGTGACTGAAATAGTTCTGACAGCAGCTTCTGCCACTGATCTCCTAACACACAGCCCCAGACTATAACACACACAGCCCCAGACTATAACACACACAGCACCAGACTATAACACACACAGCCCCAGACTATAACACACAGTCCCAGACTATAACACACACAGCCCCAGACTATAACACACACAGCCCCAGACTATAACACAGTCCCAGACTATAACACACAGCCCCAGACTATAACACAGTCCCACACTATAACACACACAGCCCCAGACTATAACACAGTCCAAGACTATAACACAGCCCCAAACTATAACACAGCCCCAGACTATAACACACAGCCCCAGACTATAACACACAGCCCCAGACTATAACACACAGCCCCAGACTATAACACAGCCCCAGACTATAACACAGCCCCAGACTATAACACAGTCCCAGACTATAACACACAGCCCCAGACTATAACACAGTCCCACACTATAACACACACAGCCCCAGACTATAACACAGTCCAAGACTATAACACAGCCCCAAACTATAACACAGCCCCAGACTATAACACACAGCCCCAGACTATAACACACAGCCCCAGACTATAACACACAGCCCCAGACTATAACACAGCCCCAGACTATAACACAGCCCCAGACTATAACACAGCCCCAGACTATAACACACAGCCCCAGACTATAACACACAACCCCAGACTATAACACACAGCCCCAGGCTATAACACACACAGCCCCAGACTATAACACACACAGCCCCAGACTATAACACACAGCCCCAGACTATAACACACACAGCCCCAGACTATAACACACACAGTCCCAGACTATAACACACACAGCCCCAGACTATAACACACACAGTCCCAGGCTATAACACACACACAGCCCCAGACTATAACACACACAGTCCCAGACTATAACACACACAGTCCCAGACTATAACACACAGTCCCAGACTATAACACATCCCCAGACTATAACACACACAGTCCCAGACAGACTACAACACACACCCAGAATATAACACACACAGCCCCAGACTATAACACACACAGTCCCAGACTACAGCACAGCCCCAGACTACAACACAGCCCCAGACTATAACACACACAGCCCCAGACTACAGCACAGCCCCAGACTACAACACAGCCCCAGACTATAACACAGCCCCAGACTATAACACACACAGCCCCAGACTATAACACAGCCCCAGACTATAACACACAGCCCCAGACTATAACACAGCCCCAGACTATAACACAGAGCCCCAGGCTATATCACACAGCCCCAGACTATAACACAGTCCCACACTATAACACACACAGCCCCAGACTATAACACACACAGCCCCAGACTATAACACACAGCCCCAGACTATAACACACACAGTCCCAGACTATAACACAGTCCCACACTATAACACACACAGCCCCAGACTATAACACACAGCCCCAGACTTTAACACACACAGCCCCAGACTATAACACACACAGCCCCAGACTATAACACACACAGTCCCAGACTATAACACACACAGCCCCAGACTATAACACACACAGTCCCAGACTATAACACACACAGTCCCAGACTACAACACACACCCCAGACTATAACACACACAGCCCCAGACTACAACACAGCCCCAGACTACAACACAGCCCCAGACTATAACACAGCCCCAGACTATAACACACACAGCCCCAGACTATAACACAGCCCCAGACTATAACACAGCCCCAGACTATAACACACAGCCACAGACTATAACACACAGCCCCAGACTATAACACAGCCCCAGACTATAACACAGCCCCAAACTATAACACAGCCCCAGACTATAACACACACAGCCCCAGACTATAACACAGCCCCAGACTATAACACACACAGCCCCAGACTATAACACAGCCCCAGACTATAACACACAGCCCCAGGCTATATCACACAGCCCCAGACTATAACACAGCCCCAGACTATAACACACACAGCCCCAGACTATAACACACACAGCCCCAGACTATAACACACAGCCCCAGACTATAACACACACAGCCCCAGACTATAACACACACAGCCCCAGACTATAACACACACACAGCCCCAGACTATAACACACACAGCCCCAGACTATAACACACAGCCCCAGACTATAACACAGCCCCAGACTATAACACACACAGCCCCAGACTATAACACAGCCCCAGACTATAACACAGCCCCAGACTATAACACACAGCCCCAGACTATAACACACACAGCCCCAGACTATAACACACACAGCCCCAGACTATAACACACACAGCCCCAGACTATAACACACAGCCCCAGACTATAACACAGCCCCAGACTATAACACACAGCCCCAGACTATAACACAGCCCCAGACTATAACACAGCCCCAGACTATAACACACACAGCCCCAGGCTATAACACACAGCCCCAGACTATAACACAGCCCCAGACTATAACACAGCCCCAGACTATAACACACACAGCCCCAGACTATAACACACACAGCCCCAGACTATAACACACACAGCCCCAGACTATAACACACAGCCCCAGACTATAACACAGCCCCAGACTATAACACAGCCCCAGACTATAACACACACAGACCCAGACTATAACACACACAGCCCCAGACTATAACACACAGCCCCAGACTATAACACAGCCCCAGACTATAACACACAGCCCCAGACTATAACACAGCACCAGACTATAACACACACAGCCCCAGACTATAACACACAGTCCCAGACTATAACACACACAGCCCCAGACTATAACACACACAGCCCCAGACTATAACACAGTCCCAGACTATAACACACAGCCCCAGACTATAACACAGTCCCACACTATAACACACACAGCCCCAGACTATAACACAGTCCAAGACTATAACACAGCCCCAAACTATAACACAGCCCCAGACTATAACACACAGCCCCAGACTATAACACACAGCCCCAGACTATAACACACAGCCCCAGACTATAACACAGCCCCAGACTATAACACAGCCCCAGACTATAACACAGTCCCAGACTATAACACACAGCCCCAGACTATAACACAGTCCCACACTATAACACACACAGCCCCAGACTATAACACAGTCCAAGACTATAACACAGCCCCAAACTATAACACAGCCCCAGACTATAACACACAGCCCCAGACTATAACACACAGCCCCAGACTATAACACACAGCCCCAGACTATAACACAGCCCCAGACTATAACACAGCCCCAGACTATAACACAGCCCCAGACTATAACACACAGCCCCAGACTATAACACACAACCCCAGACTATAACACACAGCCCCAGGCTATAACACACACAGCCCCAGACTATAACACACACAGCCCCAGACTATAACACACAGCCCCAGACTATAACACACACAGCCCCAGACTATAACACACACAGTCCCAGACTATAACACACACAGCCCCAGACTATAACACACACAGTCCCAGGCTATAACACACACACAGCCCCAGACTATAACACACACAGTCCCAGACTATAACACACACAGTCCCAGACTATAACACACAGTCCCAGACTATAACACATCCCCAGACTATAACACACACAGTCCCAGACAGACTACAACACACACCCAAGAATATAACACACACAGCCCCAGACTATAACACACACAGTCCCAGACTACAGCACAGCCCCAGACTACAACACAGCCCCAGACTATAACACACACAGCCCCAGACTACAGCACAGCCCCAGACTACAACACAGCCCCAGACTATAACACAGCCCCAGACTATAACACACACAGCCCCAGACTATAACACAGCCCCAGACTATAACACACAGCCCCAGACTATAACACAGCCCCAGACTATAACACAGAGCCCCAGGCTATATCACACAGCCCCAGACTATAACACAGTCCCACACTATAACACAGCCCCAGACTATAACACACACAGCCCCAGACTATAACACAGCCCCAGACTATAACACACACAGCCCCAGACTATAACACAGCCCCAGACTATAACACACAGCCCCAGGCTATATCACACAGCCCCAGACTATAACACAGCCCCAGACTATAACACACACAGCCCCAGACTATAACACACACAGCCCCAGACTATAACACACAGCCCCAGACTATAACACACACAGCCCCAGACTATAACACACACAGCCCCAGACTATAACACACACACAGCCCCAGACTATAACACACAGCCCCAGACTATAACACACAGCCCCAGACTATAACACAGCCCCAGACTATAACACAGCCCCAGACTATAACACAGCCCCAGACTATAACACAGCCCCAGACTATAACACACAGCCCCAGACTATAACACACACAGCCCCAGACTATAACACACAGCCCCAGACTATAACACACACAGCCCCAGACTATAACACACAGCCCCAGACTATAACACAGCCCCAGACTATAACACAGCCCCAGACTATAACACACAGCCCCAGACTATAACACAGCCCCAGACTATAACACAGCCCCAGACTATAACACACACAGCCCCAGACTATAACACACAGCTCCAGACTATAACACAGCCCCAGACTATAACACAGCCCCAGACTATAACACACACAGCCCCAGACTATAACACACACAGCCCCAGACTATAACACACAGCCCCAGACTATAACACAGCCCCAGACTATAACACAGCCCCAGACTATAACACACACAGACCCAGACTATAACACACACAGCCCCAGACTATAACACACAGCCCCAGACTATAACACAGCCCCAGACTATAACACACAGCCCCAGACTATAACATAGCCCCAGACTATAACACACAGCCCCAGACTATAACACAGCCCCAGACTATAACACAAAACCCCAGACTATAACACAGCCCCAGACTATAACACAGCCCCAGACTATAACACACACAGCCCCAGACTATAACACACACAGTCCCAGACTATAACACAGCCCCAGACTATAACACACAGCCCCAGACTATAACACACAGCCCCAGACTACAACACACAGCCCCAGACTATAACACACACAGCCCCAGACTATAACACAGCCCCAGACTATAACACACACAGCCCCAGACTATAACACACACAGTCCCAGACTATAACACACACAGCCCCAGACTATAACACACACAGCCCCAGACTATAACACACAGCCCCAGACTATAACACACAGCGCCAGACTATAACACAGCCCCAGACTATAACACACACAGCCCCAGACTATAACACACACAGCCCCAGACTATAACACACACAGCCCCAGACTATAACACACACAGCCCCAGACTATAACACACAGCCCCAGACTATACCACAGCCCCAGACTATAACACAGCCCCAGAATATAACACACAGCCCCAGACTATAACACAGCCCCAGACTATAACACACACAGCCCCAGACTGTAACACACAGCCCCAGACTATAACACAGCCCCAGACTATAACACACAGTCCCAGACTATAACACAGCCCCAGACTATAACACAGCCCCAGACTATAACACACACAGCCCCAGACTATAACACACAGCCACAGTCTATAACACAGCCCCTGACTATAACACACAGCCCCAGACTATAACACACAGTCCCAGACTATAACACACACAGCCCCAGACTATAACACACAGCCCCAGACTATAACACACACAGCCCCAGACTATGAAACACACAGCCCAAGACTATAACACACACAGCCCCAGACTATAACACAGCCCGAGACTATAACACAGTCCCAGACTATAACACAGCCCCAGACTATAACACACACAGCCCCAGACTATAACACAGCCCTAGACTATGACACACACAGCCCCAGACTATAACACACAGCCCCAGACTATAACACACAGCCCCAGACTATAACACACAGCCCCAGACTATAACACACAGCCCCAGACTATAACACACAGCCCCAGACTATAACACACACAGCCCCAGACTATAACACACACAGTCCCAGACTATAACACAGCTCCAGACTATAACACAGCCCCAGACTATAACACAGCCCCAGACTATAACACACAGCCCCAGACTATAACACACAGCCCCAGACTATAACACAGCCCCAGACTATAACACACACAGCCCCAGACTATAACACAGCCCCAGACTATAACACACACAGCCCCAGACTATAACACAGCCCCAGACTATAACACACACAGCCCCAGACTATAACACAGCCCCAGACTATAACACACAGCCCCAGGCTATATCACACAGCCCCAGACTATAACACAGCCCCAGACTATAACACACAGCCCCAGACTATAACACACAGCCCCAGACTATAACACAGCCCCAGGCTATAACACACATCCCCAGACTATAACACAGCCCCAGACTATAACACAGCCCCAGACTATAACACAGCCTCAGACTATAACACACACAGCCCCAGACGATAACACACACAGTCCCAGACTATAACACACACAGCCCCAGACTATAACACACACAGCCCCAGACTATAACACACACAGCCCCAGACTATAACACACAGCCCCAGACTATAACACACACAGCCCCAGACTATAACACACACAGCCCCAGACTATAACACACACAGCCCCAGACTATAACACACACAGCCCCAGACTATAACACACAGCCCCAGACTATACCACAGCCCCAGACTATAACACACAGCCCCAGATTATAACACAGCCCCAGACTATAACACACACAGCCCCAGACTATAACACAGCCCCAGACAATAACACAGCCCCAGACTATAACACAGAGCCCCAGGCTATATCACACAGCCCCAGACTATAACACAGCCCCAGACTATAACACACAGCCCCAGACTATAACACAGCCCCAGACTATAACACAAAACCCCATACTATAACACAGCCCCAGACTATAACACACACAGCCCCAGACTATAACACACAGCCCCAGACTATAACACAGCCCCAGACTATAACACACAGCCCCAGACTATAACACACAGCCCCAGACTATAACACAGCCCCAGACTATAACACACACAGCCCCAGACTATAACACACAGCCCCAGACTATAACACAGCCCCAGACTATAACACACAGCCCCAGACTATAACACAGCCCCAGACTATAACACAGCCCCAGACTATAACACACAGCCCCAGACTATAACACACAGTCGCAGACTATAACACACACAGCCCCAGACTATAACACACAGCCCCAGACTATAACACACACAGCCCCAGACTATGAAACACACAGCCCCAGACTATAACACACAGTCCCAGACTATAACACAGCCCAAGACTATAACACACAGCCCCAGACTATAACACACAGCCCCAGACTATAACACACACAGCCCCAGACTATAACACAGTCCCACACTATAACACACACAGCCCCAGACTATAACACACAGCCCCAGACTATAACACACACAGCCCCAGACTATAACACACACACAGCCCCAGACTATAACACACACAGTCCCAGACTATAACACACACAGCCCCAGACTATAACACACACAGTCCCAGACTATAACACACACAGTCCCAGACTACAACACACACCCCAGACTATAACACACACAGCCCCAGACTACAACACAGCCCCAGACTACAACACAGCCCCAGACTATAACACAGCCCCAGACTATAACACACACAGCCCCAGACTATAACACAGCCCCAGACTATAACACAGCCCCAGACTATAACACACAGCCACAGACTATAACACACAGCCCCAGACTATAACACAGCCCCAGACTATAACACAGCCCCAAACTATAACACAGCCCCAGACTATAACACACACAGCCCCAGACTATAACACAGCCCCAGACTATAACACACACAGCCCCAGACTATAACACAGCCCCAGACTATAACACACAGCCCCAGGCTATATCACACAGCCCCAGACTATAACACAGCCCCAGACTATAACACACACAGCCCCAGACTATAACACACACAGCCCCAGACTATAACACACACAGCCCCAGACTATAACACACACAGCCCCAGACTATAACACACACAGCCCCAGACTATAACACACAGCCCCAGACTATACCACAGCCCCAGACTATAACACACAGCCCCAGATTATAACACAGCCCCAGACTATAACACACACAGCCCCAGACTATAACACAGCCCCAGACAATAACACAGCCCCAGACTATAACACAGAGCCCCAGGCTATATCACACAGCCCCAGACTATAACACAGCCCCAGACTATAACACACAGCCCCAGACTATAACACAGCCCCAGACTATAACACAAAACCCCATACTATAACACAGCCCCAGACTATAACACACACAGCCCCAGACTATAACACACAGCCCCAGACTATAACACAGCCCCAGACTATAACACACAGCCCCAGACTATAACACACAGCCCCAGACTATAACACAGCCCCAGACTATAACACACACAGCCCCAGACTATAACACACAGCCCCAGACTATAACACAGCCCCAGACTATAACACACAGCCCCAGACTATAACACAGCCCCAGACTATAACACAGCCCCAGACTATAACACAGCCCCAGACTATAACACACAGCCCCAGACTATAACACACAGTCGCAGACTATAACACACACAGCCCCAGACTATAACACACAGCCCCAGACTATAACACACACAGCCCCAGACTATGAAACACACAGCCCCAGACTATAACACACAGTCCCAGACTATAACACAGCCCAAGACTATAACACACAGCCCCAGACTATAACACACAGCCCCAGACTATAACACACACAGCCCCAGACTATAACACAGTCCCACACTATAACACACACAGCCCCAGACTATAACACACAGCCCCAGACTATAACACACACAGCCCCAGACTATAACACACACAGCCCCAGACTATAACACACACAGTCCCAGACTATAACACACACAGCCCCAGACTATAACACACACAGTCCCAGACTATAACACACACAGTCCCAGACTACAACACACACCCCAGACTATAACACACACAGCCCCAGACTACAACACAGCCCCAGACTACAACACAGCCCCAGACTATAACACAGCCCCAGACTATAACACACACAGCCCCAGACTATAACACAGCCCCAGACTATAACACAGCCCCAGACTATAACACACAGCCACAGACTATAACACACAGCCCCAGACTATAACACAGCCCCAGACTATAACACAGCCCCAAACTATAACACAGCCCCAGACTATAACACACACAGCCCCAGACTATAACACAGCCCCAGACTATAACACACACAGCCCCAGACTATAACACAGCCCCAGACTATAACACACAGCCCCAGGCTATATCACACAGCCCCAGACTATAACACAGCCCCAGACTATAACACACACAGCCCCAGACTATAACACACACAGCCCCAGACTATAACACACAGCCCCAGACTATAACACACACAGCCCCAGACTATAACACACACAGCCCCAGACTATAACACACACACAGCCCCAGACTATAACACACACAGCCCCAGACTATAACACAGCCCCAGACTATAACACACACAGCCCCAGACTATAACACAGCCCCAGACTATAACACACAGCCCCAGACTATAACACACACAGCACCAGACTATAACACAGCCCCAGACTATAACACACACAGCCCCAGACTATAACACACAGCCCCAGACTATAACACAGCCCCAGACTATAACACACAGCCCCAGACTATAACACAGCCCCAGACTATAACACACACAGCCCCAGACTATAACACACAGCCCCAGACTATAACACAGCCCCAGACTATAACACACACAGCCCCAGACTATAACACACACAGCCCCAGACTATAACACACACAGCCCCAGACTATAACACACACAGCCCCAGACTATAACACACAGCCCCAGACTATAACACAGCCCCAGACTATAACACAGCCCCAGACTATAACACACACAGACCCAGACTATAACACACACAGCCCCAGACTATAACACACAGCCCCAGACTATAACACAGCCCCAGACTATAACACACAGCCCCAGACTATAACATAGCCCCAGACTATAACACACAGCCCCAGACTATAACACAGCCCCAGACTATAACACAAAACCCCAGACTATAACACAGCCCCAGACTATAACACAGCCCCAGACTATAACACACACAGCCCCAGACTATAACACACACAGTCCCAGACTATAACACACAGCCCCAGACTATAACACACAGCCCCAGACTATAACACACAGCCCCAGACTACAACACACAGCCCCAGACTATAACACACACAGCCCCAGACTATAACACAGCCCCAGACTATAACACACACAGCCCCAGACTATAACACACACAGTCCCAGACTATAACACACACAGCCCCAGACTATAACACACACAGCCCCAGACTATAACACACAGCCCCAGACTATAACACACAGCCCCAGACTATAACACAGCCCCAGACTATAACACACACAGACTATAACACCCAGACTATAACACACACAGCCCCAGACTATAACACACACAGCCCCAGACTATAACACACAGCCCCAGACTATACCACACACAGCCCCAGACTATAACACAGCCCCAGACTATAACACAGCCCCAGACTATAACACAGCCCCAGACTATAACACAAAACCCCAGACTATAACACAGCCCCAGACTATAACACACACAGCCCCAGACTGTAACACACAGCCCCAGACTATAACACAGCCCCAGACTATAACACACAGTCCCAGACTATAACACACAGCCCCAGACTATAACACAGCCCCAGACTATAACACACACAGCCCCAGACTATAACACACAGCCACAGTCTATAACACAGCCCCTGACTATAACACACAGCCCCAGACTATAACACACAGTCCCAGACTATAACACACACAGCCCCAGACTATAACACACAGCCCCAGACTATAACACACACAGCCCCAGACTATGAAACACACAGCCCAAGACTATAACACACACAGCCCCAGACTATAACACAGCCCCAGACTATAACACAGTCCCAGACTATAACACAGCCCCAGACTATAACACACACAGCCCCAGACTATAACACAGCCCTAGACTATGACACACACATCCCCAGACTATAACACACAGCCCCAGACTATAACACACAGCCCCAGACTATAACACACAGCCCCAGACTATAACACACAGCCCCAGACTATAACACACAGCCCCAGACTATAACACACACAGCCCCAGACTATAACACACACAGTCCCAGACTATAACACAGCTCCAGACTATAACACAGCCCCAGACTATAACACAGCCCCAGACTATAACACACAGCCCCAGACTATAACACACAGCCCCAGACTATAACACAGCCCCAGACTATAACACACACAGCCCCAGACTATAACACAGCCCCAGACTATAACACACACAGCCCCAGACTATAACACAGCCCCAGACTATAACACACACAGCCCCAGACTATAACACAGCCCCAGACTATAACACACACAGCCCCAGACTATAACACACAGCCCCAGACTATAACACAGCCCCAGACTATAACACACAGCCCCAGACTATAACACAGCCCCAGACTATAACACACAGCCCCAGACTATAACACAGCCCCAGACTATAACACACAGCCCCAGACTATAACACAGCCCCAGACTATAACACACAGCCCCAGACTATAACACACACAGCACCAGACTATAACACAGCCCCAGACTATAACACACACAGCCCCAGACTATAACACACAGCCCCAGACTATAACACAGCCCCAGACTATAACACACAGCCCCAGACTATAACACAGCCCCAGACTATAACACACACAGCCCCAGACTATAACACACAGCCCCAGACTATAACACAGCCCCAGACTATAACACACACAGCCCCAGACTATAACACACACAGCCCCAGACTATAACACACACAGCCCCAGACTATAACACACACAGCCCCAGACTATAACACACAGCCCCAGACTATAACACAGCCCCAGACTATAACACAGCCCCAGACTATAACACACACAGACCCAGACTATAACACACACAGCCCCAGACTATAACACACAGCCCCAGACTATAACACAGCCCCAGACTATAACACACAGCCCCAGACTATAACATAGCCCCAGACTATAACACACAGCCCCAGACTATAACACAGCCCCAGACTATAACACAAAACCCCAGACTATAACACAGCCCCAGACTATAACACAGCCCCAGACTATAACACACACAGCCCCAGACTATAACACACACAGTCCCAGACTATAACACACAGCCCCAGACTATAACACACAGCTATAACCACAGACTATAACACACAGCCCCAGACTACAACACACAGCCCCAGACTATACACACAGCCCCAGACTATAACACAGCCCCAGACTATAACACACACAGCCCCAGACTATAACACACACAGTCCCAGACTATAACACACACAGCCCCAGACTATAACACACACAGCCCCAGACTATAACACACAGCCCCAGACTATAACACACAGCCCCAGACTATAACACAGCCCCAGACTATAACACACACAGCCCCAGACTATAACACACACAGCCCCAGACTATAACACACACAGCCCCAGACTATAACACACACAGCCCCAGACTATAACACACAGCCCCAGACTATACCACAGCCCCAGACTATAACACAGCCCCAGAATATAACACACAGCCCCAGACTATAACACAGCCCCAGACTATAACACAAAACCCCAGACTATAACACAGCCCCAGACTATAACACACACAGCCCCAGACTGTAACACACAGCCCCAGACTATAACACAGCCCCAGACTATAACACACAGTCCCAGACTATAACACACAGCCCCAGACTATAACACAGCCCCAGACTATAACACACACAGCCCCAGACTATAACACACAGCCCCAGACTATAACACAGCCCCAGACTATAACACACAGCCCCAGACTATAACACACAGTCCCAGACTATAACACACAGCCCCAGACTATAACACACAGCCCCAGACTATAAACACACAGCCCCAGACTATAAACACACAGCCCAAGACTATAACACACACAGCCCCAGACTATAACACAGCCCCAGACTATAACACAGTCCCAGACTATAACACAGCCCCAGACTATAACACAGCCCCAGACTATAACACACACAGCCCCAGACTATAACACAGCCCTAGACTATGACACACAGCCCCAGACTATAACACACAGCCCCAGACTATAACACACAGCCCCAGACTATAACACACAGCCCCAGACTATAACACACAGCCCAGACTATAACACACAGCCCCAGACTATAACACACACAGCCCCAGACTATAACACACAGCCCAGACTATAACACAGCCCCAGACTATAACACAGCCCCAGACTATAACACAGCCCCAGACTATAACACAGCCCCAGACTATAACACACAGCCCCAGACTATAACACACAGCCCCAGACTATAACACACAGCCCCAGACTATAACACACAGCCCCAGACTATAACACAGCCCCAGACTATAACACAGCCCCAGACTATAACACACAGCCCCAGACTATAACACACACAGCCCCAGACTATAACACACAGCCCCAGACTATAACACACCCCAGACTATAACACACAGCCCCAGACTATAACACAGCCCCAGACTATAACACACAGCCCCAGACTATAACACAGCCCCAGACTATAACACACAGCCCCAGACTATAACACACAGCCCCAGACTATAACACAGCCCCAGACTATAACACACACCCCAGACTATAACACACACAGCCCAGACTATAACACAGCCCCAGACTATAACACACAGCCCCAGACTATAACACACACAGCCCCAGACTATAACACACACAGCCCCAGACTATAACACACAGCCCCAGACTATAACACACAGCCCCAGACTATAACACACACAGCCCCAGACTATAACACACACAGCCCCAGACTATAACACACACAGCCCCAGACTATAACACACAGCCCCAGACTATACCACACAGCCCCAGACTACAGCCCCAGACTATAACACACAGCCCCAGATTATAACACAGCCCCAGACTATAACACACACAGCCCCAGACTATAACACAGCCCCAGACAATAACACAGCCCCAGACTATAACACAGAGCCCCAGGCTATATCCACAGCCCCAGACTATAACACAGCCCCAGACTATAACACACAGCCCCAGACTATAACACAGCCCCAGACTATAACACAAAACCCCATACTATAACACAGCCCCAGACTATAACACACAGCCCCAGACTATAACACACAGCCCCAGACTATAACACAGCCCCAGACTATAACACACAGCCCCAGACTATAACACACACCCCAGACTATAACACAGCCCCAGACTATAACACACACAGCCCCAGACTATAACACACAGCCCCAGACTATAACACAGCCCCAGACTATAACACACAGCCCCAGACTATAACACAGCCCCAGACTATAACACAGCCCCAGACTATAACACAGCCCCTATAACACACAGACTATAACACACAGCCCCAGACTATAACACACAGTCCCAGACTATAACACACACAGCCCCAGACTATAACACACAGCCCCAGACTATAACACACACAGCCCCAGACTATGAAACACACAGCCCCAGACTATAACACACAGTCCCAGACTATAACACAGCCCAAGACTATAACACACAGCCCCAGACTATAACACAGCCCCAGACTACAACACACAGCCCCAGACTATAACACAGCCCCAGACTATAACACAAAACCCCAGACTATAACACAGCCCCAGACTATAACACACAGCCCCAGACTATAACACACAGCCCCAGACTATAACACACAGCCCCAGACTATAACACAGCCCCAGACTATAACACAGCCCCAGACTATAACACACAGCCCCAGACTATAACACACACAGCCAGACTATAACACAGCCCCAGACTATAACACACACAGCCCCAGACTATAACACACAGCCCCAGACTATAACACAGCCCCAGACTATAACACACAGCCCCAGACTATAACACACAGCCCCAGACTATAACACACAGCCCCAGACTATAACACACAGCACCAGACTTTAACACAGCCCAAGACTATAACACACAGCCCAGACTATAACACAGCCCCAGACTATAACACACACAGCCCCAGACTATAACACAGCCCCAGACTATAACACACAGCCCCAGACTATATCACACAGCCCCAGACTATAACACAGCCCCAGACTATAACACACAGCCCCAGACTATAACACACAGCCCCAGACTATAACACAGCCCCAGACTATAACACAGCCCCAGACTATAACACACAGCCCCAGACTATAACACACACAGCCCCAGACTATAACACAGCCCCAGACTATAACACAGCCCCAGACTATAACACACAGACTATAACACACAGCCCCAGACTATAACACACAGCCCCAGACTATAACACAGCCCCAGACTATAACACACAGCCCCAGACTATAACACACAGCCCCAGACTATAACACAGCCCCAGACTATAACACACAGCCCCAGACTATAACACACAGCCCCAGACTATAACACAGCCCCAGACTATAACACACAGCCCCAGACTATAACACAGCCCCAGACTATAACACAGCCCCAGACTATAACACAGCCCCAGACTATAACACACAGCCCCAGACTATAACACACAGTCCCAGACTATAACACACACAGCCCCAGACTATAACACACAGCCCCAGACTATAACACACACAGCCCCAGACTATGAAACACACAGCCCCAGACTATAACACACAGTCCCAGACTATAACACAGCCCAAGACTATAACACACAGCCCCAGACTATAACACAGCCCCAGACTACAACACACAGCCCCAGACTATAGCCCCAGACTATAACACAAAACCCCAGACTATAACACAGCCCCAGACTATAACACACAGCCCCAGACTATAACACACAGCCCCAGACTATAACACACAGCCCCAGACTATAACACACAGCCCCACTATAACACAGCCCCAGACTATAACACACAGCCCCAGACTATAACACACACAGCCCCAGACTATACTACACAGCCCCAGACTATAACACACAGCCCCAGACTATAACACACACCCCAGACTATAACACAGCCCCAGACTATAACACACAGCCCAGACTATAACACACAGCCCCAGACTATAACACACAGCCCCAGACTATAACACAGCCCCAGACTATAACACACACCCCAGACTATAACACAGCCCCAGACTATAACACACAGCCCCAGACTATAACACAGCCCCAGACTATAACACACAGCCCCAGACTATAACACACAGCCCCAGACTATAACACAGCCCCAGACTATAACACACAGCCCCAGACTATAACACAGCCCCAGACTATAACACACAGCCCCAGACTATAACACAGCCCCAGACTATAACACAGACACTATAACACACAGCCCCAGACTATAACACAGCCCCAGACTATAACACAGCCCCAGACTATAACACACACAGCCCCAGACTATAACACACAGCCCCAGACTATAACACAGCCCCAGACTATAACACACAGCCCCAGACTATAACACACCCCCAGACTATAACACAGCCCCAGACTATAACACACAGCCCCAGACTATAACACAGCCCCAGACTATAACACAGCCCCAGACTATAACACACAGCCCCAGACTATAACACAGCCCCAGACTATAACACACAGCCCCAGACTATAACACAGCCCCAGACTATAACACACAGCCCCAGACTATAACACAGCCCCAGACTATAACACACAGCCCCAGACTATAACACAGCCCCAGACTATAACACACACAGCCCCAGACTATAACACACAGCAGCCCCAGACTATAACACACAGACAGCCCCAGACTATAACACACAGCCCCAGACTATAACACAGACTATAACCCAGACTATAACACACAGCCCCAGACTATAACACAGCCCCAGACTATAACACAGCCCCAGACTATAACACACAGCCCCAGACTATAACACACAGCCCCAGACTATAACACACACAGCCCCAGACTATAACACAGCCCCAGACTATAACACACAGCCCCAGACTATAACACACAGCCCCAGACTATAACACAGCCCCAGACTATAACACACACAGCCCCCCAGACTATAACACAGCCCCAGACTATAACACAGCCCCAGACTATAACACACAGCCCCAGACTATAACACACAGCCCCAGACTATAACACACACAGTCCCAGACTATAACACAGCACAGCCCCAGCCTATAACACACACAGTCCCAGACTATAACACAGCCCCAGACTATAACACACAGCCCAGACTCCCAGAGACTATAACACAGCCCCAGACTATAACACACAGCCCCAGACTACAACACACAGCCCCAGACTATAACACACACAGCCCCAGACTATAACACAGCCCCAGACTATAACACACAGCCCCAGACTACAACACACAGCCCCAGACTATAACACACACAGTCCCAGACTATAACACACACAGCCCCAGACTATAACACACACAGTCCCAGACTATAACACAGCCCCAGACTATAACACACACAGTCCCAGACTATAACACAGCCCCAGACTATAACACACAGCCCCAGACTACAACACACAGCCCCAGACTATAACACACACAGCCCCAGACTATAACACAGCCCCAGACTATAACACACAGCCCCAGACTACAACACACAGCCCCAGACTATAACACACACAGCCCCAGACTATAACACAGCCCCAGACTATAACACACATCCCCAGAACTCATTACACATTGTATATTTGGTACAGTATAATTGAAATATCCCACATAAGAAACAACATGGTTGTCTGGTATTTGTGTGTTGTGATTGACCAGTCAGTTCTTTGTGTGTAAGAGTAGAGAAAAACAGGCCTGAGGAATTCAGCTCTTAAACAATCAGCTAGCTACTATTAATCACCCGGCTACAGCTCAGCGAGCTCAGGAATGCAGGCTTTAAACACACACACACACACATTGAGACACGTGTGAAAGAGAGGCTGGACACAGGCAGGCGACTGTGCATTAGCTCCAGAGGGACCCCTGTGTGCTCCCCAGCACTAGCCCAGAGAGAGTGGTCCTGAGTGGGGCACTAGGTGAGGGGTGAGGGGGTATTGGATGTTTGGTGCTTGGGTAGGGGGTATGTCAGGGCAAAAGAGAGAGAGAGAAAGAACACTGGTCCCTTTGTGTGCTCTATACGCGACCCCCCCCCCCTCCCCATCTCTGTCTCAGTGCCCACTCAGCCCTGTGTCTCTGTGATATGCACCTGCTGAATAACCCCCCCCTCCCCATCTCTGTCTCAGTGCCCACTCAGCCCTGTGTCTCTGTGATATGCACCTGCTGAATAACCCCCCCCCCCCATCTCTGTCTCAGTGCCCACTCAGCCCTGTGTCTCTGTGATATGCACCTGCTGAATAACCCCCCTCCCCATCTCTGTCTCAGTGCCCACTCAGCCCTGTGTCTCTGTGATATGCACCTGCTGAATAACCCCTCCCCTCCCCATCTCTGTCTCAGTGCCCACTCAGCCCTGTGTCTCTGTGATATGCACCTGCTGAATAACCCCCCTCCCCATCTCTGTCTCAGTGCCCACTCAGCCCTGTGTCTCTGTGATATGCACCTGCTGAATAACCCCCCCCCCCATCTCTGTCTCAGTGCCCACTCAGCCCTGTGTCTCTGTGATATGCACCTGCTGAATAACCCCCCCCCGTCCCCCATCTCTGTCTCAGTGCCCACTCAGCCCTGTTTCTCTGTGATATGCACCTGCTGAATAACCCCCCCTCCCCATCTCTGTCTCAGTGCCCACTCAGCCCTGTGTCTCTGTGATATGCACCTGCTGAATAACCCCCCCCTCCCCATCTCTGTCTCAGTGCCCACTCAGCCCTGTGTCTCTGTGATATGCACCTGCTGAAAAACCCTCCCTTCCTTCTCTACCATCCATAGACAGGGGGACAAGGGAGAGAAACACTCCTTGGTAGAACCCCTGTTTTCCTCCTTCTTCCATCCTGAAGCTCCCTTCTTGAAGTCACAGAAGTGTGAAATCTGAGTGTGAATACCAGCCCCAAACAGTAAATGAATGCCCATTGCCCAGCTTCACAACACACTCACAACACACTCTTATTTATGCACATAATTACGGTGTGGCTTTGTGACATGGGGCAGTGAGAGAGAGGGGGTCGAGGGAGGGAGCTGAGACTCCATTCCAGGGTTGGTTTACACTGACTGTTTGATTACAGAATCCACTCAACTAAAAGAACGAAACCAGATAAATATTCACTTTCCCACCCATTTTAATAGATCTACTGGTAATCATTCTAGAATCAGATTGTCTATCATTCTACCTATTTTAATATATCTCCTGGTAATCATTCTAGAATCAGAATGTCTATCATTCTACCTATTTTAATAGATCTACTGGTAATCATTCTAGAATCAGAATGTCTATCATTCTACCTATTTTAATAGATCTACTGGTAATCATTCTAGAATCAGAATGTCTATCATTCTACCTATTTTAATAGATCTACTGGTAATCATTCTAGAATCAGAATGTCTATCATTCTACCTATTTTAATAGATCTACTGGTAATCATTCTAGAATCAGAATGTCTATCATTCTACCTATTTTAATAGATCTACTGGTAATCATTCTAGAATCAGAATGTCTATCATTCTACCTATTTTAATAGATCTACTGGTAATCCTTCTAGAATCAGAATGTCTATCATTCTACCTATTTTAATAGATCTACTGGTAATCATTCTAGAATCAGAATGTCTATCATTCTACCAATTTTAATATATCTCCTGGTAATCATTCTAGAATCAGAATGTCTATCATTCTACCTATTTTAATATATCTCCTGGTAATCATTCTAGAATCAGAATGTCTATCATTCTACCTATTTTAATATATCTACTGGTAATCATTCCAGAATCAGAATGTCTATCACTCTACCTATTTTAATATATCTCCTGGTAATCATTCTAGAATCAGAATGTCTATCATTCTACCTATTTTAATATATCTCCTGGTAATCATTCTAGAATCAGAATGTCTACCATTCTACCTATTTTAATATATCTCCTGGTAATCATTCTAGAATCAGAATGTCTACCATTCTACCTATTTTAATATATCTCCTGGTAATCATTCTAGAATCAGAATGGCTATCATTCTACCTATTTTAATAGATCTACTGGTAATCATTCTAGAATCAGAATGTCTATCATTCTACCTATTTTAATATATCTCCTGGTAATCATTCTAGAATCAGAATGTCTATCATTCTACCTATTTTAATATATCTCCTGGTAATCATTCTAGAATCAGAATGTCTATCATTCTACCTATTTTAATATATCTCCTGGTAATCATTCTAGAATCAGAATGGCTATCATTCTACCTATTTTAATATATCTCCTGGTAATCATTCTAGAATCAGAATGTCTATCATTCTACCTATTTTAATATATCTCCAGGTCTACTACATGGGAATTACAGGGGTATAACAGGGACATTACTGGGACACTAATGGGGTATTACAGGGGTATAACAGGGGTATAACAGGGACACTACTGGGGTATTACAGGGGTATAACAGGGGTATAACATGGACACTGCTGGGGTATTACAGGGGTATTACAGGGGTATTACAGGGGTATAACAGGGACACTACTGGGGTATTACAGGGGTATTACAGGGGTATTACAGGGGTATAACAGGGACACTACTGGGACACTACTGGGGTATTACAGGGGTATTACAGGGGTATAACAGGGACACTACTGGGACACTACTGGGGTATTACAGGGGTATTACAGGGGTATTACAGGGGTATTACAGGGGTATAACAGGGACACTACTGGGGTATTACAGGGGTATTACAGGGGTATAACAGGGACACTACTGGGGTATTACAGGGGTATAACAGGGACACTACTGGGGTATTACAGGGGTATATACAGGGGTATAACAGGGGTATAACAGGGGTATAACAGGGACACTACTGGGGTATTACAGGGACACTACTGGGGTATTACAGGGGTATAACAGGGGTATAACAGGGACACTACTGGGGTATTACAGGGGTATTACAGGGACACTACTGGGGTATTACAGGGACACTACTGGGGTATTACAGGGGTATAACAGGGGTATAACAGGGACACTACTGGAGTATTACAGGGGTATTACAGGGACACTACTGGGGTATTACAGGGGTATTACAGGGACACTACTGGGGTATTACAGGGAACTACTGGGGTATTACAGGGGTATAACAGGGGTATAACAGGGACACTGCTGGGGTATTACAGGGGTATTACAGGGGTATTACAGGGACACTACTGGGACACTACTGGGGTATTACAGGGGTATTACAGGGACACTACTGGGACACTACTGGGGTATTACAGGGGTATTTCAGGGGTATTACAGGGACACTACTGGGACACTACTGGGAAACTACAGGGGTATTTCAGGGGTATTACAGGGGTATAACAGGGGTATTACAGGGATACTACTGCGACACTACTGGGGTATTACAGGGGTATTACAGAGACACTACTGGGACACTACTGGGGTATTACAGGGGTACTACAGGGGTAAAACAGGGGTATTACAGGGGTATAACAGGGGTATTACAGGGATACTACAGTGGTATTTCAGGGGTACTACAGGGGTACTACAGGTGTACTACAGGGATACTACAGGGATACTACAGGGATACTACAGGGGTACTACAGGGGTACTACAGGGGTATTACAGGGGTATTACAGGGGTACTACAGGGATACTACAGGGGTATTACAGGGGTATTACAGGGGTACTACAGCGATACTACAGGGATACTACAGGGATACTACAGGGGTTTACAGGGGTACTACAGGGGTATTTCAGGGGTACTACAGGGGTACTACAGGGGTACTACAGGGGTACTACAGGGGTATTACAGGGGTACTACAGGGGTACTACAGGGGTACTACAGGGGTATTACAGGGGTATTACAGGGGTACTACAGGGATACTACAGGGGTATTACAGGGGTACTACAGGGGTATTACAGGGGTATTACAGGGGTACTACAGGGGTATTACAGGGGTACTACAGGGGTATTACAGGGGTACTACAGGGGTATTACAGGGGTATTACAGAGGTACTACAGGGGTATTACAGGGGTACTACAGGGGTATTACAGGGGTATTACAGGGGTACTACAGGGGTATTACAGGGGTATTACAGGGGTATTACAGGGGTACTACAGGGATACTACAGGGGTATTACAGGGGTACTACAGGGTATACTACAGGGGTATTTCAGGGGTATTACAGGGGTATTACAGGGGTACTACAGGGGTACTACAGGGGTATTACAGGGGTATTACAGGGGTACTACAGGGGTACTACAGGGGTACTACAGCGATACTACAGGGATACTACAGGGATACTACAGGGGTACTACAGGGGTATTACAGGGGTATTACAGGGGTACTACAGGGTACTAGGGGTACTACAGGGGTATTACAGGGTACTACAGGGGTACTACAGGGTACTACAGGGGTATTACAGGGGTATTACAGGGTACTACAGGGATACTACAGGGGTATTACAGGGGTACTACAGGGGTATTACAGGGGTATTACAGGGTACTACAGGGGTATTACAGGGGTACTACAGGGGTATTACAGGGGTACTACAGGGGTATTACAGGGGTATTACAGGGTACTACAGGGGTATTACAGGGGTACTACAGGGGTATTACAGGGTATTACAGGGGTACTACAGGGGGATATTACAGGGGGTATTACAGGGGTACTACAGGGATACTACAGGGGTATTACAGGGTACTACAGGGTATACTACAGGGGTATTTCAGGGGTATTACAGGGGTATTACAGGGGTACTACAGGGGTACTACAGGGGTATTACAGGGGTATTACAGGGGTACTACAGGGGTACTACAGGGGTATTACAAGGGTACTACAGGGGTATTACAGGGGTACTACAGGGGTATTACAGGGTTATTACAGGGGTATTACAGGGGTACTACAGGGGTATTACAGGGGTACTACAGGGATACTACAGGGATATTACAGGGGTACTACAGGGTATTACAGGGGTATTACAGGGGTATTACAGGGGTGCTACAGGGGTATTACAGGGGTACTACAGGGGTACTACAGGGGTACTACAGGGGTATTACAGGGGTACTACAGGGGTATTACAGGGGTATTACAGAGGTACTACAGGGGTATTACAGGGGTACTACAGGGGTATTACAGGGGTATTACAGGGGTACTACAGGGATACTACAGGGGTATTACAGGGGTATTACAGGGATACTACAGGGATACTACAGGGGTACTACAGGGATACTACAGGGGTATTTCAGGGGTATTACAGGGGTATTACAGGGTACTACAGGGGTACTACAGGGATACTACAGGGGTATTACAGGGGTATTACAGGGGTACTACAGGGATACTACAGGGATACTACAGGGGTACTACAGGGGTACTACAGGGGTATTACAGGGGTACTACAGGGGTATTACAGGGATACTACAGGGGTATTACAGGGGTCCTACAGGGGTACTACAGGGGTATTACAGGGGTACTACAGGGATACTACAGGGGTATTACAGGGGTATTACAGGGGTACTACAGGGGTACTACAGGGATACTACAGGGGTATTACAGGGGTAGTACAGGGGTACTACAGGGATACTACAGGGATACTACAGGGGTATTACAGGGATACTACAGGGATACTACAGGGGTACTACAGGGATATAACAGGGATACTACAGGGATACTACAGGGGTATTACAGGGGTACTACAGGGATACTACAGGGGTATTACAGGGGTACTACAGGGATACTACAGGGATACTACAGGGGTATTACAGGGGTACTACAGGGGTACTACAGGGATACTACAGGGATACTACAGGGGTATTACAGGGATACTACAGGGGTACTACAGGGATACTACAGGGGTACTACAGGGATACTACAGGGGTATTACAGGGGTACTACAGGGGTACTACAGGGATACTACAGGGATACTACAGGGATACTACAGGGGTATTACAGGGATACTACAGGGATACTACAGGGGTACTACAGGGATATAACAGGGATACTACAGGGATACTACAGGGGTATTACAGGGGTACTACAGGGATACTACAGGGGTATTACAGGGGTACTACAGGGATACTACAGGGATACTACAGGGGTACTACAGGGATACTACAGGGATACTACAGGGATACTACAGGGATACTACAGGGGTATTACAGGTGTGTTTGGTATCTTTAAAAACAATGGTATCATTCAGAAACAATCTAAACATTCCACATCATCTGTAAGGTTGGTTTGGTCATGCCGATGTCTTTAAACTGGGTTAGGGTTAGGACTGGGACGCTCTGCATTGTGTGAAACAATCTAAACTCTTTAAACTGGGTTAGGGTTAGGACTGGGACGCTCTGCATTGTGTGAAACAATCTAAACTCTTTAAACTGGGTTAGGGTTAGGACTGGGACGCTCTGCATTGTGTGAAACAATCTAAACTCTTTAAACTGGGTTAGGGTTAGGACTGGGACGCTCTGCATTGTGTGAAACAATCTAAACTCTTTAAACTGGGTTAGGGTTAGGACTGGGACGCTCTGCATTGTGTGAAACAATCTAAACTCTTTAAACTGGGTTAGGGTTAGGACTGGGACGCTCTGCATTGTGTGAAACAATCTAAACTCTTTAAACTGGGTTAGGGTTAGGACTGGGACGCTCTGCATTGTGTGAAACAATCTAAACTCTTTAAACTGGGTTAGGGTTAGGACTGGGACGCTCTGCATTGTGTGAAACAATCTAAACTCTTTAAACTGGGTTAGGGTTAGGACTGGGACGCTCTGCATTGTGTGAAACAATCTAAACTCTTTAGACTGGGTTAGGGTTAGGACTGGGACGCTCTGCATTGTGTGAAACAATCTAAACTCTTTAAACTGGGTTAGGGTTAGGACTGGGACGCTCTGCATTGTGTGAAACAATCTAAACTCTTTAAACTGGGTTAGGGTTAGGACTGGGACGCTCTGCATTGTGTGAAACAATCTAAACTCTTTAAACTGGGTTAGGGTTAGGACTGGGACGCTCTGCATTGTGTGAAACAATCTAAACTCTTTAAACTGGGTTAGGGTTAGGACTGGGACAGCTCTGCATTGTGTGAAACAATCTAAACTCTTTAAACTGGGTTAGGGTTAGGACTGGGACGCTCTGCATTGTGTGAAACAATCTAAACTCTTTAAACTGGGTTAGGGTTAGGACTGGGACGCTCTGCATTGTGTGAAACAATCTAAACTCTTTAAACTGGGTTAGGGTTAGGACTGGGACGCTCTGCATTGTGTGAAACAATCTAAACTCTTTAAACTGGGTTAGGGTTAGGACTGGGACGCTCTGCATTGTGTGAAACAATCTAAACTCTTTAAACTGGGTTAGGGTTAGGACTGGGACGCTCTGCATTGTGTGAAACAATCTAAACTCTTTAAACTGGGTTAGGGTTAGGACTGGGACGCTCTGCATTGTGTGAAACAATCTAAACTCTTTAAACTGGGTTAGGGTTAGGACTGGGACGCTCTGCATTGTGTGAAACAATCTAAACTCTTTAAACTGGGTTAGGGTTAGGACTGGGACGCTCTGCATTGTGTGAAACAATCTAAACTCTTTAAACTGGGTTAGGGTTAGGACTGGGAC
>NC_060191.1:70394032-70426532 GCF_021184085.1 Oncorhynchus gorbuscha | reverse complement strand
TGGTAAGGTGTTGGGACTCTGCTGATAACCAGGTGTAACAGTGGTAAGGTGTTGGGACTCTGCTGATAACCAGGTGTAACAGTGGTAAGGTGTTGGGACTCTGCTGATAACCAGGTGTAACAGTGGTAAGGTGTTGGGACTCTGCTGGTAGCCAGGTGTAACAGTGGTAAGGTGGTGGGACTCTGCTGATAACCAGGTGTAACAGTGGTAAGGTGTTGGGACTCTGCTGATAGCCAGGTGTAACAGTGGTAAGGTGTTGGGACTCTGCTGATAGCCAGGTGTAACAGTGGTAAGGTGTTGGGACTCTGCTGGTAGCCAGGTGTAACAGTGGTAAGGTGTTGGGACTCTGCTGATAGCCAGGTGTAACAGTGGTAAGGTGTTGGGACTCTGCTGGTAACCAGGTGTAGCAGTGGTAAGGTGTTGGGACTCTGCTGATAACCAGGTGTAACAGTGGTAAGGTGTTGGGACTCTGCTGATAACCAGGTGTAACAGTGGTAAGGTGTTGGGACTCTGCTGATAACCAGGTGTAACAGTGGTAAGGTGTGTCATGTTTGTCATTTATTGTCATGTCTTGTCCCTGTGCTCCCCATGCTATTCGTTTCCCTCTGCTGGTCTTGTTTGGTTCTATCCCTCTCTCTCCCCCTCCCCCTTTCACTCTCTCGCTCTCTCTTCTCTCTGTCGTTCCGTTCCTGCTCCCAGCTGTTCCTATTCCCCTAATCATCATTTAGTCTTCCCACACCTGTTCCCGATCCTTTCCCCTGATTAGACTCCCTATTTATTCCTTTGTGATCCGTTCCTGTTCCATCGGTTCCTTGTTTTGTATTCCATGCTGTAATTGCGTTTCGCCCTGTCCTGTCGTGTTTTTTGCCGTGATTGTGTATCACCCTGTCCTGTCGTGTTTTGTGCCTTCTTCAGACGCTGCGTGTGAGCAGGTGTCTCAGTTGACTACGGCCTGCGCCTACCCGAAGCGACCTGCAGTCTGTGGCCGCTTCTCCAGTTGTTTTCCCCTCTACTATCTAGAGGATTTCAGTTATTCGGTTTTGAGCATTAATAAACTCTGTTTCTGTTAAGTCGCGTTTGGGTCCTCCTTCACCTGCATAACAGAAGGAACCGATCAAAGAATGGACCCAGCGACTTCTGACGCTCGTTACACTGCCGTCGAGATCCAAGGAGCCATGCTCGGCAGACACGAGCAGGAATTGTCCGCTGCTCGCCAGGCCGTGGAAAACCTGGCTGCTCAGGTTTCCGACCTCTCTGGACAGTTCCAGAGTCTCGTCTCGTGCCACCTGTTACTTCCTGGCCTGCCGAGCCTCCAGAACCTAGGGTTAATAACCCACCTTGCTACTCCGGGCAGCCCACTGAGTGCCGCTCCTTTCTCACGCA
The DNA here is from genome assembly GCF_021184085.1 of Oncorhynchus gorbuscha. Taxonomy (NCBI): domain Eukaryota; kingdom Metazoa; phylum Chordata; class Actinopteri; order Salmoniformes; family Salmonidae; genus Oncorhynchus; species Oncorhynchus gorbuscha. The sequence continues at coordinate 70,425,149 of NC_060191.1, read as the reverse complement.
GTGTGAGATTGTGTTCTCTCTCCAACCCAACACATACTCTAGAGAGAGAGCTCGGGTTGCTTACGTCATCTCACTCCTCACTGGCCGGGCTCGAGAATGGGGCACAGCTATCTGGGAGGCAAGGGCTGTTTGCTCTAACGATTTCCAGAACTTTAAAGAGGAGATGATTCGGGTTTTTGACCGTTCAGTTTTTGGTGGGGAGGCTTCTAGGGCCCTGGCTTCCTTATGCCAAGGTGAACGGTCCATAACGGATTATTCCATTGAGTTTCGCACTCTTGCTGCCTCTAGTGAGTGGAACGAGCCGGCGCTGCTCGCTCGTTTTCTGGAGGGACTCCACGCTGTGGTTAAGGATGAGATTCTCTCCCGGGAGGTTCCTTCAGATGTGGACTCTTTGATTGCTCTCGCCATCCGCATAGAACGACGGGTAGATCTTCGTCACCGGGCTCGTGGAAGAGAGCTCGCATCAACGGTGTTTCCCTGCTCCGCATCGCAGCCATCTCCCCCTCTGGCTTTGAGACTGAGCCCATGCAGCTGGGAGGGATTCGCATCTCGAATAAGGAGAGGGAACGGAGGATCACCAACCGCCTGTGCCTCTATTGTGGAGTTGCTGGACATTTCGTTAATTCATGTCCAGTAAAAGCCAGAGCTCATCTGTAAGCGGAGGGCTACAGGTGAGCGCAACTACTCAAGTCTCTCCATCAAAGTCCTGTACTACTTTGTCGGTCCACCTACGCTGGACCGGTTCGGGCGCTACATGTAGTGCCTTGATAGACTCTGGGGCTGAGGGTTGTTTCATGGACGAAGCATGGGTTCGGAAACATGACATTCCTTTCAGAGAGTTAGATAAGCCTACGCCCATGTTCGCCTTAGATGGTAGTCATCTTCCCAGTATCAGATTTGAGACACTACCTTTAACCCTCACAGTATCTGGTAACCACAGTGAGACTATTTCTTTTTTGATTTTCCGTTCACCGTTTACACCTGTTGTTTTGGGTCATCCCTGGCTAGTATGTCATAATCCTTCTATTAATTGGTCTAGTAATTCTATCCTATCCTGGAACGTTTCTTGTCATGTGAAGTGTTTAATGTCTGCCATCCCTCCCGTTTCTTCTGTCCCTACTTCTCAGGAGGAACCTGGCGATTTGACAGGAGTGCCGGAGGAATATCATGATCTGCGCACGGTCTTCAGTCGGTCCCGAGCCAACTCCCTTCCTCCTCACCGGTCGTATGATTGTAGTATTGATCTCCTTCCGGGGACCACTCCTCCTCGAGGTAGACTATACTCTCTGTCGGCTCCCGAACGTAAGGCTCTCGAGGATTATTTGTCTGTGTCTCTTGACGCCGGTACCATAGTGCCTTCTTCCTCTCCGGCCGGGGCGGGGTTCTTTTTGTTAAGAAGAAGGACGGTACTCTGCGCCCCTGCGTGGATTATCGAGGCTGAATGACATAACGGTTAAGAATCGTTATCCGCTTCCCCTTATGTCATCAGCCTTCGAGATTCTGCAGGGAGCCAGGTGCTTTACTAAGTTGGACCTTCGTAACGCTTACCATCTCGTGCGCATCAGAGAGGGGGACGAGTGGAAAACGGCGTTTAATACTCCGTTAGGGCATTTTGAGTACCGGGTTCTGCCGTTCGGTCTCGCCAATGCGCCAGCTGTTTTTCAGGCATTAGTTAATGATGTTCTGAGAGACATGCTGAACATTTTGTTTTTGTCTATCTTGACGATATCCTGATTTTTTCTCCGTCACTCGAGATTCATGTTCAGCACGTTCGACGTGTTCTACAGCGCCTTTTAGAGAATTGTCTCTATGTAAAGGCTGAGAAGTGCTCTTTTCATGTCTCCTCCGTTACTTTTCTCGGTTCCGTTATTTCCGCTGAAGGCATTCAGATGGATTCCGCTAAGGTCCAAGCTGTCAGTGATTGGCCCGTTCCAAGGTCACGTGTCGAGTTGCAGCGCTTTTAGGTTTCGCTAATTTCTATCGGCGTTTCATTCGTAATTTCGGTCAAGTTGCTGCCCCTCTCACAGCTCTTACTTCTGTCAAGACGTGTTTTAAGTGGTCCGGTTCCGCCCAGGGAGCTTTTGATCTTCTAAAAGAACGTTTTACGTCCGCTCCTATCCTCGTTACTCCTGACGTCACTAGACAATTCATTGTCGAGGTTGACGCTTCAGAGGTAGGCGTGGGAGCCATTCTATCCCAGCGCTTCCAGTCTGACGATAAGGTTCATCCTTGCGCTTATTTTTCTCATCGCCTGTCGCCATCTGAGCGCAACTATGATGTGGGTAACCGTGAACTGCTCGCCATCCGCTTAGCCCTAGGCGAATGGCGACAGTGGTTGGAGGGGCGACCGTTCCTTTTGTCGTTTGGACAGACCATAAGAACCTTGAGTACATCCGTTCTGCCAAACGACTTAATGCCCGTCAAGCTCGTTGGGCGTTGTTTTTCGCTCGTTTCGAGTTTGTGATTTCTTACCGTCCGGGTAGCAAGAACACCAAGCCTGATGCCTTATCCCGTCTGTTTAGTTCTTCTGTGGCTTCTACTGATCCCGAGGGGATTCTTCCTTATGGGCGTGTTGTCGGGTTAACAGTCTGGGGAATTGAAAGACAGGTTAAGCAAGCACTCACGCACACTGCGTCGCCGCGCGCTTGTCCTAGTAACCTCCTTTTCGTTCCTGTTTCCACTCGTCTGGCTGTTCTTCAGTGGGCTCACTCTGCCAAGTTAGCGGGTCATCCCGGTGTTCGAGGCACTCTTGCGTCTATTCGCCAGCGCTTTTGGTGGCCGACTCAGGAGCGTGACACGCGCCGTTTCGTGGCTGCCTGTTCGGACTGCGCGCAGACTAAGTCGGGTAACTCTCCTCCTGCCGGTCGTCTCAGACCGCTCCCCATTCCTTCTCGACCATGGTCTCACATTGCCTTAGACTTCATTACCGGTCTGCCTTTGTCTGCGGGGAAGACTGTGATTCTGACGGTTGTCGATAGGTTCTCTAAGGCGGCACATTTCATTCCCCTCGCTAAACTTCCTTCCGCTAAGGAGACGGCACAAATCATTATTGAGAATGTATTCAGAATTCATGGCCTCCCGTTAGACGCCGTTTCAGACAGAGGTCCGCAATTCACGTCACAGTTTTGGAGGGAGTTCTGTCGTTTGATTGGTGCGTCCGTCAGTCTCTCTTCCGGGTTTCATCCCCAGTCTAACGGTCAAGCAGAGAGGGCCAATCAGACGATTGGTCGCATACTACGCAGCCTTTCTTTCAGGAACCCTGCGTCTTGGGCAGAACAGCTCCCCTGGGCAGAATACGCTCACAATTCGCTTCCTTCGTCTGCTACCGGGTTATCTCCGTTTCAGAGTAGTCTGGGTTACCAGCCTCCTCTGTTCTCATCCCAGCTTGCCGAGTCCAGCGTTCCCTCCGCTCAAGCGTTTGTCCAACGTTGTGAGCGCACCTGGAGGAGGGTGAGGTCTGCACTTTGCCGTTACAGGGCACAGACGGTGAGAGCCGCCAATAAACGCAGGATTAAGAGTCCAAGGTATTGTTGCGGCCAGAGAGTGTGGCTTTCCACTCGCAACCTTCCTCTTGCGACAGCTTCTCGTAAGTTGACTCCGCGGTTCATTGGTCCGTTCCGTGTCTCCCAGGTCGTCAATCCAGTCGCTGTGCGACTGCTTCTTCCGCGACATCTTCGTCGCGTCCATCCTGTCTTCCATGTCTCCTGTGTTAAGCCCTTTCTTCGCACCCCGTTCGTCTTCCCTCCCCCCCTCCCGTCCTTGTCGAGAGCGCACCTATTTACAAGGTACATAAAATTATGGACATGCGTTCTCGGGGACGGGGTCACCAATACCTAGTGGATTGGGAGGGTTACGGTCCTGAGGAGAGGAGTTGGGTTCCGTCTCGGGACGTGCTGGACCGTTCGCTCATCGATGATTTCCTCCGTTGCCGCCAGGATTCCTCCTCGAGTGCGCCAGGAGGCGCTCGGTGAGTGGGGGGGTACTGTCATGTTTGTCATTTATTGTCATGTCTTGTCCCTGTGCTCCCCATGCTATTCGTTTCCCTCTGCTGGTCTTGTTTGGTTCTATCCCTCTCTCTCCCCCTCCCCCTTTCACTCTCTCGCTCTCTCTTCTCTCTGTCGTTCCGTTCCTGCTCCCAGCTGTTCCTATTCCCCTAATCATCATTTAGTCTTCCCACACCTGTTCCCGATCCTTTCCCCTGATTAGACTCCCTATTTATTCCTTTGTGATCCGTTCCTGTTCCATCGGTTCCTTGTTTTGTATTCCATGCTGTAATTGCGTTTCGCCCTGTCCTGTCGTGTTTTTTGCCGTGATTGTGTATCACCCTGTCCTGTCGTGTTTTGTGCCTTCTTCAGACGCTGCGTGTGAGCAGGTGTCTCAGTTGACTACGGCCTGCGCCTACCCGAAGCGACCTGCAGTCTGTGGCCGCTTCTCCAGTTGTTTTCCCCTCTACTATCTAGAGGATTTCAGTTATTCGGTTTTGAGCATTAATAAACTCTGTTTCTGTTAAGTCGCGTTTGGGTCCTCCTTCACCTGCATAACAAGGTGTTGGGACTCTGCTGATAACCAGGTGTAACAGTGGTAAGGTGTTAGGACTCTGCAGATAACCATTCTCCTTCCCATGGGATACCCATTGGTGTTGATGTGGAATGACTGTTTCTCCTTCCCATGGGATACCCATTGGTGTTGATGTGGAATGACTGTTTCTCCTTCCCATGGGATACCTACTGGTGTTGATGTGGAATGACTGTTTCTCCTTCCCATGGGATACCTACTGGTGTTGATGTGGAATGACTGTTTCTCCTTCCCATGGGATACCTACTGGTGTTGATGTGGAATGACTGTTTCTCCTTTCCATGGGATACCTACTGGTGTTGATGTGGAATGACTGTTTCTCCTTCCCATGGGATACCTACTGGTGTTGATGTGGAATGACTGTTTCTCCTTCCCATGGGTGTTGATGTGTCTGTCTATATATGCTTGCCAATTGATTCTTCATGAGATGCACCTTTGAGAAATTTAGACAACTGGTTGATTGTTGTTTGAACTAACACTTTACATTCCTTCATGAGTGAGGGTCAATTTCACCTGCACGATTCATCAATTCATATTTTTGTACAAAAGGTCTAATATAAATGTGTAAAACTATGCTTGACAGTTTATGACAAATAGTTCAACAAGTTTGCATGTAATGGCTTATGCAAGGAACTAATGCCTAGATGTTTTGAGGGGTAAGACTATTCAACAGAGAACCATCTACTATATTTTGATCGACAAGACATGAGCAATTTATAATGTGTAAAAAAGCTGACACTTGTACATTATCAATTGCAATTTGCTCAAAAGGAATAAGAAATAGCTTTAATGATGTGCACAAGTGACTAGATGATTTGGAATTTGTACAAGTAGTTTCAAGAATTGCACTTTTGATCTAAGAAATGCACCAAAGCGACTGAGAAAAACTGTAACAGGAGGAGGCTATTTGCACCATGGTCCTAGCAAACAATGCCATGAGACTCAGGGAAATACAAAGGACCATTATAGAAGATAACGATGTCTTTGAAAACATCCATACGGTTAGCATCTCAACCATCGACAGGGTGCTGCATAGAAACCAGAGGAGTATGAAACAGCTGTACCGTGTACCATTCCAAAGGAATGAGGACAGAGTTAAGGAGCTACGGTACCAGTATGTACAGGTAAAACATATATCTATGTAACTACTTTACAGCAACATTTTATAGTGATACATAGTACAGTAAGCATAAACTGCACACATTTCCATTGCTGTGGAAGGAACATGCAATATATGTACATTTTATGTCACTCTTCCTTACCAAAACAAATTCAACTGTGTTATGGGATATAGCGTATAATGGAGTTGGAATCAAGTGAACCCTCTCACAACTTTGTATACGTGGATGAGGCTGGCTTCAACCTGACCAAATGCAGAAGGCGGGGTCGGAATATCATCGGTCACAGAGCTACTGTGGATTTGCCAGGCCAACGGGGAGGAATTCTCACCATGTGTGCTGCTATTTCGGAGCATGGTGTCCTAACCCATATCCCCCTTATAGGGCCATACAACACCCAGCATCTACTCAACTTTTTAGAGACTCTCTACAGGGCTCTCATCCCTGATGATGAGAGGGGTCTGTTTAGAGAGGATTTGCCAAAGTATGTGGTCATTTGTGATAATGTGAGTTTCCATCGATCAAACATCATAAGGCAATGGTTTGTGACCCACCCGAGGATGCTCGTAGAATTCCTCCCACCTTATTCACCATTCCTTAATCCAATTGAGGAGTTATTTTCAGCATGGAGGTGGAAGGTGTACGATCGTCAGCTACACACACAGATGACCCTGCTGGCTGCAATGGATGCAGCATGTGAGGACATCACAGTAGACGCCTGCAGAGGATGGATAAGGCATTCCAAAATATTCTTTCCACGTTGCATTGGAAGGGAAAATATCCGGTGTGATGTGGATGAGAATATGTGGGCCGACAGACAGGAACGTCTGGATGTATAGAGACAGCACAACAGTGCTGCGGGCAAAGTTGTGCCTTAGGGGTGGTTTCCTGTGTTTCTTTCTAATTTAGTTGTTTTTCCTTTGTGCCCCTTGGGTTGTCCAGTCTCTTTCAATCAATAACCCACATACAGTAATATGTAAATAGTACTGTTGAAATTTATATATGCCATAGAAGTGCAACCTTGTGCATTTTCAATACAGTAACTGTCATCCAAACTGTAGTCTAAGTTTACATCAGGTAATACTGTCAAAGTACACAGTTACATTGACAACATGCCTAAACATTTTGACGACGTTGTTCGTGAACAATGACTCAATGACTCATCATTCTGATGACACTGACATGATCATTGGCATGAATATTTACTTTTGAGAGATGTACTAAGGATTTTTAGTGACTGACTAGCTTTAGAAACATATATATTGTATATTGCAGTTTGTACAAATTGTTCTGAGAAATGCACTTATTATTTTGCACAAGTTAGGGATGATGTGAAAAATGCACCAAAGCGACTGAGAAAAACTGTAATAGATATGAACAGATATGAACAGATATGAATAGATATGAACAGATATGAATATATATGAATAGATATAGATATGAACAGATATGAACAGATATGAACAGATATGAATATATATGAACAGATATGAACAGATATGAATATATATGAACAGATATGAATATATATGAACAGATATGAATATATATGAACAGATATGAATAGATATAGATATGAATAGATATAGATATGAATAGATATGAATATATATGAACAGATATGAACAGATATGAATAGATATGAATATATATGAACAGATATGAATAGATATGAACAGATATGAATATATATGAATAGATATAGATATGAATAGATATGAATATATATGAACAGATATGAACAGATATGAATAGATATGAATATATATGAACAGATATGAACAGATATGAACAGATATGAATAGATATGAACAGATATGAATAGATATGAACAGATATGAACAGATATGAATAGATATGAACAGATATGAATATATATGAATAGATATAGATATGAACAGATATGAATAGATATGAATATATATGAACAGATATGAACAGATATGAACAGATATGAACAGATATGAATAGATATGAACAGATATGAATATATATGAATAGATATGAATATATATGAACAGATATGAACAGATATGAATAGATATGAACAGATATGAATATATATGAATAGATATGAATAGATATGAATATATATGAATAGATATGAACAGATATGAATATATATGAATAGATATGAATATATATGAACAGATATGAACAGATATGAATAGATATGAACAGATATGAATAGATATGAACAGATATGAACAGATATGAATAGATATGAACAGATATGAATATATATGAATAGATATAGATATGAACAGATATGAATAGATATGAATATATATGAATATATATGAACAGATATGAATATATATGAACAGATATGAATAGATATGAACAGATATGAATATATATGAACAGATATGAATATATATGAACAGATATGAACAGATATGAATATATATGAACAGATATGAATATATATGAACAGATATGAATATATATGAACAGATATGAATAGATATAGATATGAATAGATATAGATATGAATAGATATGAATATATATGAACAGATATGAACAGATATGAATAGATATGAATATATATGAACAGATATGAATAGATATGAACAGATATGAATATATATGAATAGATATAGATATGAATAGATATGAATATATATGAACAGATATGAACAGATATGAATAGATATGAATATATATGAACAGATATGAACAGATATGAATAGATATGAATATATATGAACAGATATGAATAGATATGAACAGATATGAATAGATATGAACAGATATGAACAGATATGAATAGATATGAACAGATATGAATATATATGAATAGATATGAATATATATGAACAGATATGAATATATATGAACAGATATGAATAGATATGAACAGATATGAATATATATGAACAGATATGAATAGATATGAACAGATATGAATATATATGAACAGATATGAATAGATATGAACAGATATGAATATATATGAACAGATATGAATATATATGAACAGATATGAATATATATGAACAGATATGAATAGATATAGATATGAATAGATATAGATATGAATAGATATGAATATATATGAACAGATATGAATAGATATAGATATGAATAGATATGAATATATATGAATAGATATGAATATATATGAACAGATATGAATAGATATGAACAGATATGAATATATATGAATAGATATAGATATGAATAGATATGAATATATATGAACAGATATGAACAGATATGAATAGATATGAATATATATGAACAGATATGAACAGATATGAACAGATATGAATAGATATGAACAGATATGAATATATATGAACAGATATGAATAGATATGAACAGATATGAATAGATATGAACAGATATGAACAGATATGAATAGATATGAACAGATATGAATAGATATGAATATATATGAACAGATATAGATATTAATAGATATGAATAGATATAGATATGAATAGATATAGATATGAATAGATATGAACAGATATGAACAGATATGAATATATATGAACAGATATGAATATATATGAACAGATATGAATATATATGAACAGATATGAATAGATATAGATATGAATAGATATAGATATGAATAGATATGAATATATATGAACAGATATGAACAGATATGAATAGATATGAATATATATGAACAGATATGAATAGATATGAACAGATATGAATATATATGAATAGATATAGATATGAATAGATATGAATATATATGAACAGATATGAATAGATATGAACAGATATGAATATATATGAACAGATATGAATAGATATGAACAGATATGAATATATATGAACAGATATGAATATATATGAACAGATATGAACAGATATGAATAGATATGAATATATATGAACAGATATGAACAGATATGAATAGATATGAATATATATGAACAGATATGAATAGATATGAACAGATATGAATAGATATGAACAGATATGAACAGATATGAATAGATATGAACAGATATGAATATATATGAATAGATATGAATATATATGAACAGATATGAATATATATGAACAGATATGAATATATATGAACAGATATGAATAGATATGAACAGATATGAATATATATGAACAGATATGAATAGATATGAACAGATATGAATATATATGAATAGATATAGATATGAATAGATATGAATATATATGAACAGATATGAACAGATATGAATAGATATGAATATATATGAACAGATATGAACAGATATGAATAGATATGAATATATATGAACAGATATGAATAGATATGAACAGATATGAATAGATATGAACAGATATGAACAGATATGAATAGATATGAACAGATATGAATATATATGAATAGATATGAATATATATGAACAGATATGAATATATATGAACAGATATGAATAGATATGAACAGATATGAATATATATGAACAGATATGAATAGATATGAACAGATATGAATATATATGAACAGATATGAATAGATATGAACAGATATGAATATATATGAACAGATATGAATATATATGAACAGATATGAATATATATGAACAGATATGAATAGATATAGATATGAATAGATATAGATATGAATAGATATGAATATATATGAACAGATATGAATAGATATAGATATGAATAGATATGAATATATATGAATAGATATGAATATATATGAACAGATATGAATAGATATGAACAGATATGAATATATATGAATAGATATAGATATGAATAGATATGAATATATATGAACAGATATGAACAGATATGAATAGATATGAATATATATGAACAGATATGAACAGATATGAACAGATATGAATAGATATGAACAGATATGAATAGATATGAACAGATATGAATATATATGAACAGATATGAATAGATATGAACAGATATGAATAGATATGAACAGATATGAACAGATATTAATAGATATGAACAGATATGAATAGATATGAACAGATATGAACAGATATGAATAGATATGAATAGATATAGATATGAATAGATATAGATATGAATAGATATAGATATGAATAGATATGAACAGATATGAATAGACATAGATATGAACAGATATGAACAGATATGAATAGATATGAATAGATATGAATAGATATGAATAGATATGAATATATATGAACAGATATGAACAGATATGAACAGATATAGATATTAATAGATATGAACAGATATGAACAGATATGAACAGATATGAACAGATATGAATAGATATAGATATGAATAGATATGAATATATATGAACAGATATAGATATTAATAGATATGAATAGATATGAACAGATATGAACAGATATGAATAGATATGAATAGATATGAATAGATATGAATATATATGAACAGATATGAACAGATATGAACAGATATGAACAGATATAGATATTAATAGATATGAACAGATATGAACAGATATGAACAGATATTAATAGATATGAACATATATGAATAGATATAGATATGAATAGATATGAATATATATGAATAGATATGAACAGATATAGATATTAATAGATATGAACAGATATGAACAGATATAGATATTAATAGATATGAATAGATATGAACAGATATAGATATTAATAGATATGAATAGATATGAATAGATATGAATATATATGAATAGATATGAACAGATATAGATATTAATAGATATGAATAGATATGAACAGATATAGATATTAATAGATATGAATAGATATGAATAGATATGAATATATATGAATAGATATGAACAGATATGAATATATATGAACAGATATAGATATGAATAGATATGAATATATATGAATAGATATGAATAGATATGAACAGATATGAACAGATATTAATAGATATGAACAGATATAGATATGAATAGATATGAATATATATGAATAGATATGAATAGATATGAACAGATATAGATATTAATAGATATGAATATATATGAATAGATATGAATAGATATGAATAGATATGAACAGATATAGATATTAATAGATATGAACAGAAATAGATATTAATAGATATGAACATATATGAATAGATATGAATATATATGAATAGATATGAATAGATATGAACAGATATAGATATGAATAGATATGAATAGATATGAATAGATATGAATAGATATAGATATGAATAGATATAGATATGAATAGATATGAACAGATATGAATAGACATAGATATGAACAGATATGAACATATATGAACAGATATGAATAGATATGAATAGATATAGATATGAACAGATATGAACAGATATGAATAGATATGAATAGATATAGATATGAATAGATATAGATATGAATAGATATGAACAGATATGAATAGACATAGATATGAACAGATATGAACAGATATGAATAGATATGAATAGATATAGATATGAATAGATATAGATATGAACAGATATGAACAGATATGAATAGATATGAATAGATATAGATATGAATAGATATAGATATGAATAGATATGAACAGATATGAATAGATATAGATATGAATAGATATAGATATGAATAGATATGAATAGATATAGATATGAACAGATATGAATAGATATGAACAGATATTAATAGATATGAACAGATATGAATAGATATGAACAGATATAGATATTAATAGATATGAACAGATATAGATATGAACAGATATAGATATGAACAGATATAGATATGAACAGATATAGATATTAACAGATATAGATATGAATAGATATGAACAGATATAGATATGAACAGATATGAACAGATATGAACAGATATGAACAGATATGAACAGATATAGATATTAATAGATATGAACAGATATGAACAGATATGAACAGATATAGATATTAATAGATATGAACAGATATGAACAGATATGAACAGATATAGATATTAATAGATATGAACAGATATAGATATGAATAGATATGAACAGATATGAATAGATATAGATATGAATAGATATAGATATGAATAGATATGAACAGATATAGATATGAATAGATATGAACATATATGAATAGATATAGATATGAATAGATATAGATATGAATAGATATGAATAGATATAGATATGAACAGATATGAATAGATATGAATAGATATAGATATGAATAGATATAGATATGAATAGATATGAACAGATATGAATAGACATAGATATGAATAGATATAGATATGAATAGATATGAATAGATATAGATATGAACAGATATGAATAGATATGAATAGATATGAATAGATATAGATATGAATAGATATAGATATGAATAGATATGAATAGATATGAACAGATATGAATAGATATGAACAGATATGAACAGATATGAACAGATATGAACAGATATGAACAGATATAGATATGAACAGATATGAACAGATATGAACAGATATGAACAGATATGAACAGATATGAACAGATATAGATATGAACAGATATGAACAGATATGAACAGATATGAACAGATATGAACAGATATAGATATGAATAGATATGAACAGATATAGATATGAACAGATATGAACAGATATGAACAGATATGAACAGATATAGATATGAACAGATATGAACAGATATGAACAGATATGAACAGATATGAACAGATATAGATATGAATAGATATGAACAGATATAGATCTGAACAGATATAGATATGAACAGATATGAACAGATATAGATATGAATAGATATGAACAGATATAGATCTGAACAGATATAGATATGAACAGATATTAATAGATATAGATATGAACAGATATAGATATGAACAGATATAGATATGAATAGATATGAACAGATATAGATCTGAACAGATATAGATATGAACAGATATGAACAGATATGAACAGATATGAACAGATATGAACAGATATAGATATTAATAGATATGAACAGATATGAACAGATATGAACAGATATAGATATTAATAGATATTAATAGATATGAACAGATATGAATAGATATGAACAGATATAGATATTAATAGATATTAATAGATATGAACAGATATGAACAGATATGAACAGATATGAACAGATATAGATATTAATAGATATGAACAGATATGAATAGATATGAACAGATATAGATATGAACAGATATAGATATGAATAGATATGAACAGATATAGATATGAACAGATATAGATATGAACAGATATGAACAGATATAGATATGAATAGATATGAACAGATATGAACAGATATGAATAGATATGAATAGATATAGATATGAATAGATATAGATATGAATAGATATGAACAGATATGAATAGACATAGATATGAATAGATATAGATATGAATAGATATGAATAGATATAGATATGAACAGATATGAATAGATATGAATAGATATGAATAGATATAGATATGAATAGATATAGATATGAATAGATATGAATAGATATGAACAGATATGAATAGATATGAACAGATATGAACAGATATAGATATTAATAGATATGAACAGATATGAACAGATATAGATATTAATAGATATGAACAGATATAGATATGAACAGATATAGATATGAATAGATATGAACAGATATAGATATGAACAGATATAGATATGAACAGATATGAACAGATATGAACAGATATGAACAGATATAGATATGAATAGATATGAACAGATATAGATATGAACAGATATAGATATGAACAGATATAGATATGAACAGATATAGATATGAATAGATATGAACAGATATAGATATGAACAGATATGAACAGATATGAACAGATATGAACAGATATGAATAGATATGAACAGATATGAACAGATATGAACAGATATAGATATTAATAGATATGAACAGATATGAACAGATATGAACAGATATGAACAGATATGAACAGATATTAATAGATATGAACAGATATGAACAGATATGAACAGATATAGATATTAATAGATATGAACAGATATGAACAGATATGAACAGATATAGATATTAATAGATATGAACAGATATAGATATGAATAGATATGAACAGATATGAATAGATATAGATATGAATAGATATAGATATGAATAGATATGAACAGATATAGATATGAATAGATATGAACATATATGAATAGATATAGATATGAATAGATATAGATATGAATAGATATGAATAGATATAGATATGAACAGATATGAATAGATATGAATAGATATAGATATGAATAGATATAGATATGAATAGATATGAACAGATATGAATAGACATAGATATGAATAGATATAGATATGAATAGATATGAATAGATATAGATATGAACAGATATGAATAGATATGAATAGATATGAATAGATATAGATATGAATAGATATAGATATGAATAGATATGAATAGATATGAACAGATATGAATAGATATGAACAGATATGAACAGATATGAACAGATATGAACAGATATGAACAGATATAGATATGAACAGATATGAACAGATATGAACAGATATGAACAGATATGAACAGATATAGATATGAACAGATATGAACAGATATGAACAGATATGAACAGATATGAACAGATATGAACAGATATAGATATGAATAGATATGAACAGATATAGATATGAACAGATATGAACAGATATGAACAGATATGAACAGATATAGATATGAACAGATATGAACAGATATGAACAGATATGAACAGATATGAACAGATATAGATATGAATAGATATGAACAGATATAGATCTGAACAGATATAGATATGAACAGATATGAACAGATATAGATATGAATAGATATGAACAGATATAGATCTGAACAGATATAGATATGAACAGATATTAATAGATATAGATATGAACAGATATAGATATGAACAGATATAGATATGAATAGATATGAACAGATATAGATCTGAACAGATATAGATATGAACAGATATGAACAGATATGAACAGATATGAACAGATATGAACAGATATGAACAGATATAGATATTAATAGATATGAACAGATATGAACAGATATGAACAGATATAGATATTAATAGATATTAATAGATATGAACAGATATGAATAGATATGAACAGATATAGATATTAATAGATATTAATAGATATGAACAGATATGAACAGATATGAACAGATATGAACAGATATAGATATTAATAGATATGAACAGATATGAATAGATATGAACAGATATAGATATGAACAGATATAGATATGAATAGATATGAACAGATATAGATATGAACAGATATAGATATGAACAGATATGAACAGATATAGATATGAATAGATATGAACAGATATGAACAGATATGAATAGATATGAATAGATATAGATATGAATAGATATAGATATGAATAGATATGAACAGATATGAATAGACATAGATATGAATAGATATAGATATGAATAGATATGAATAGATATAGATATGAACAGATATGAATAGATATGAATAGATATGAATAGATATAGATATGAATAGATATAGATATGAATAGATATGAATAGATATGAACAGATATGAATAGATATGAACAGATATGAACAGATATAGATATTAATAGATATGAACAGATATGAACAGATATAGATATTAATAGATATGAACAGATATAGATATGAACAGATATAGATATGAATAGATATGAACAGATATAGATATGAACAGATATAGATATGAACAGATATGAACAGATATGAACAGATATGAACAGATATAGATATGAATAGATATGAACAGATATAGATATTAATAGATATGAACAGATATAGATATGAACAGATATGAACAGATATGAACAGATATGAACAGATATAGATATGAATAGATATAGATATGAACAGATATAGATATTAATAGATATGAACAGATATAGATATGAACAGATATGAACAGATATGAACAGATATGAACAGATATAGATATGAATAGATATGAACAGATATAGATATTAATAGATATGAACAGATATGAACAGATATAGATATGAATAGATATGAACAGATATAGATATGAACAGATATAGATATGAATAGATATGAACAGATATAGATATGAATAGATATGAACAGATATAGATATGAACAGATATAGATATGAATAGATATGAAAAGATATAGATATGAACAGATATAGATATGAATAGATATGAACAGATATAGATATGAATAGATATGAACAGATATAGATATGAATAGATATGAACAGATATAGATATGAACAGATATAGATATGAACAGATATAGATATGAATAGATATGAACAGATATAGATATGAATAGATATGAACAGATATAGATATAAATAGATATGAACATATATAGATATTAATAGATATGAACAGATATAGATATAAATAGATATGAACATATATAGATATGAATATATATGAACAGATATGAATAGATATAGATATTAACAGATATGAACAGATATAGATATGAATAGATATGAACAGATATAGATATAAACAGATATAGATATGAACAGATATGAACAGATATAGATATGAATAGATATGAACAGATATGAACAGATATGAACAGATATGAATATATATGAACAGATATAGATATTAATAGATATGAATATATATGAACAGATATAGATATTAATAGATATGAATAGATAAGAATATATATGAACAGATATAGATATGAATAGATATGAATAGATATGAACAGATATAGATATTAATAGATATGAACAGATATGAATATATATGAACAGATATGAATAGATATAGATATTAACAGATATGAACAGATATAGATATGAACAGATATGAATATATATGAACAGATATAGATATTAATAGATATGAATAGATATGAATATATATGAACAGATATAGATATTAATAGATATGAACAGATATGAATATATATGAACAGATATAGATATTAATAGATATGAATAGATATGAATATATATGAACAGATATAGATATTAATAGATATGAACAGATATGAATATATATGAACAGATATAGATATTAATAGATATGAACAGATATAGATATTAATAGATATGAACAGATATGAATAGATATGAACAGATATAGATATGAACAGATATAGATATTAATAGATATGAATAGATATGAACAGATATAGATATTAATAGATATGAATAGATATGAACAGATATAGATATTAATAGATATGAACAGATATAGATATTAATAGATATGAACAGATATAGATATGAACAGATATGAACAGATATGAATATATATGAACAGATATAGATATTAATAGATATGAACAGATATGAATATATATAGATATTAATAGATATGAACAGATATAGATATTAATAGATATGAACAGATATAGATATTAATAGATATGAACAGATATAGATATTAATAGATATGAACAGATATGAATAGATATAGATATGAACAGATATAGATATTAATAGATATGAACAGATATAGATATTAATAGATATGAACAGATATAGATATGAACAGATATGAATATATATGAATAGATATGTACAGATATAGATATTAATAGATATGAACAGATATAGATATTAATAGATATGAACAGATATAGATATTAATAGATATGAACAGATATGAATAGATATGAACAGATATGAATAGATATAGATATTAACAGATATGAACAGATATAGATATTAACAGATATGAATAGATATGAACAGATATTAATAGATATGAACAGATATAGATATGAATAGATATGAACAGATATGAACAGATATTAATAGATATAGATATTAACAGATATGAACAGATATAGATATTAACAGATATTAATAGATATGAACAGATATAAATATGAATAGATATGAACAGATATGAATAGATATGAATAGATATGAATAGATATGAATAGATATGAACAGATATGAACAGATATAGATATTAATAGATATGAATAGATATGAATAGATATGAATAGATATGAACAGATATGAACAGATATGAACAGATATAGATATTAATAGATATGAACAGATATAGATATTAATAGATATGAATAGATATGAACAGATATAGATATTAATAGATATGAACAGATATAGATATGAATAGATATGAATAGATATGAACAGATATGAACAGATATAGATATGAATAGATATGAACAGATATGAATAGATATGAATAGATATGAATAGATATGAACAGATATGAACAGATA
This sequence comes from Oncorhynchus gorbuscha, assembly GCF_021184085.1. Classification (NCBI taxonomy): domain Eukaryota; kingdom Metazoa; phylum Chordata; class Actinopteri; order Salmoniformes; family Salmonidae; genus Oncorhynchus; species Oncorhynchus gorbuscha. The sequence continues at coordinate 70,406,312 of NC_060191.1, read as the reverse complement.
TAGATATTAATATATATGAACAGATATAGATATTAATAGATATGAACAGATATGAACAGATATGAACAGATATAGATATTAATAGATATGAACAGATATGAACAGATATGAACAGATATAGATATTAATAGATATGAACAGATATGAACAGATATGAACAGATATGAACAGATATGAATATATATGAACAGATATGAACAGATATGAACAGATATAGATATTAATAGATATGAACAGATATGAACAGATATGAACAGATATGAACAGATATGAACAGATATGAATAGATATGAACAGATATTAATAGATATGAATAGATATGAACAGATATGAACAGATATGAACAGATATGAATAGATATGAACAGATATGAACAGATATAGATATGAATAGATATGAATAGATATGAACAGATATGAATAGATATGAACAGATATAGATATGAACCGATATGAATAGATATGAACCGATATGAATAGATATGAACAGATATGAACAGATATGAACAGATATGAATATATATGAACAGATATGAATAGATATGAACAGATATAGATATGAACCGATATGAATAGATATGAACCGATATGAATAGATATGAACAGATATGAACAGATATGAATATATATGAACAGATATTAATAGATATGAACAGATATGAATAGATATGAACAGATATAGATATGAACCGATATGAATAGATATGAACCGATATGAATAGATATGAACAGATATGAATATATATGAACAGATATTAACAGATATGAACAGATATGAATAGATATGAACAGATATGAATATATATGAACAGATATTAACAGATATGAACAGATATGAACAGATATGAATAGATATGAACCGATATGAATAGATATGAACCGATATGAATAGATATGAACAGATATGAACAGATATGAATATATATGAACATATATAGATATCACTTAGAGAATGGCAGTTGGAAGTGATGTCTCGTGATTTCACTTAGAGAATGGCAGTTGGAAGTGATGTCTCGTGATTTCACTTAGAGAATGGCAGTTGGAAGTGATGTCTCATGATTTCACTTAGAGAATGTGAGTTGGAAGTGATGTCTCGTGATTTCACTTAGAGAATGGCAGTTGGAAGTGATGTCTCATGATTTCACTTAGAGAATGGCAGTTGGAAGTGATGTCTCGTGATTTCACTTAGAGAATGGCAGTTGGAAGTGATGTCTCATGATTTCACTTAGAGAATGGCAGTTGGAAGTGATGTCTCATGATTTCACTTAGAGAATGGCAGTTGGAAGTGATGTCTCATGATTTCACTTAGAGAATGGCAGTTGGAAGTGATGTCTCATGATTTCACTTCGAGAATGGCAGTTGGAAGTGATGTCTCATGATTTCACTTAGAGAATGGCAGTTGGAAGTGATGTCTCGTGATTTCACTTAGAGAATGGCAGTTGGAAGTGATGTCTCATGATTTCACTTAGAGAATGGCAGTTGGAAGTGATGTCACAATGGGGATCTTTAGTATCTTGATGAAATGCTATGAAAGTGGATTTAGGCCAAGAAAACAGACTAAAAGTTTAATAACATAAAAAGTATAACAGATATCAAAAAGTTGTACACAAGCAACTCGAGTGAGACCTTATGTTGAATATGTAAAACTGGGACTATTGCTGTGCAAGCCCCACAATAACAACTCCTGACAATTCTACCTGGTGTCGATAGGGTTAGAGTATATTTCCCGATCTGCTGGAAGGGGAGACAGGGAAGATGTGTCTATCCTCGGCGTCAGATGGTCACATCCTTCCCATCTCTCCCTCCAGCAGCTGGCACATACCATCCCTCACATACCATTCTCCACCCTCAAATACACCCTTTTCACAGTTGTCTCTCTCACTTGACATACTTCTGTACATTTTGAAGGCTTTTTTAGATTCCGGAGAGAGGTTGGTTACCACATATATTCCAAGAGTTTATAGGGCAGTCAAAGAAAGATCATTTCTGCAACAACAACAACAAAATAATTAAACACAAGGCTTAAACTAGGTTTTTAGGCAAAGCCCACTTGGACCCTAAAAAGTTGTTTCAGCATGTTCTGGTCTGGTTCGGTTCTGCCGTAAGGCCACATAGTTCTTATGTAGCCGTAGCTCCTTCTACGAGACGAAGCAAAGATAGTTAATCCAATGAAACAACTCATTATTTTAATGGACAAATAACGTTTTTTACAAAATATAATAGAATGCACCGTAAATAAATCAGTTGGGCTGGAACAACTGCCTCACACTCGCTGTCTGTAGGCTGTTTAACAATCAGATACCAGGGCGTGTTCTCAAAGCAGGAGCAGACCAGCTGGCAAGTGTCTTCACAGGCATTTTCAATCTCTCCTTGTCCCAAGTCTGTAATCTCAACATGTTTCACGCTGACCAATTCAGTCCCTGTTCCCAAGGTAACCTGCCTAAATGACAATCGCCCTGTTGCACTCACGTCAATAACTATGAAGTGCTATGAAAGACTGGTCATGACACACATCAACACCATCATCGCAGACACCCTAGACCCATTTCAATTTGTTTACCGCCCCAAGAGATCCACAGATGATGAAATTCCACACTGCCCACTCCCACATGGACAAGAAGAGAGATCACTATGTGAGAATTCTGTTCACTGATTAGGGCTCAGCGTTCAACACCATAATCCCCTCCAAGTTTATCACCAAGCTAGGGACCCTGGGACTGAACTCCTCCTTCTACAACTGGATCTTCCTGACGGGCCGGCCCCAGATGGTGAGGGTAGACAACAACACCTCGGCCACGCTGACCCTCAACACTGGGGTCCCTCAGGGGTGTGTGCTTAGTCCCCTCCTGTACTCTCTGTTCATCCACGACAGTGTGGCCGCGCACGACTCCAACAACATCATTAAGTTTGCTGATGACATGGCGGTGGTAGGCCTGATTACCAACGCAGATGAGCCAGCTTACAGCGAGAAGGTCAGAGACTTAGCAGTTTTGTGCCAGGAGAATAACCTTTCCCTCAATGTCACTAAGACCAAGTAGCTGATCGTTGACTATAGGAGAAAGAGGGGAGAGCAGACCCCCATCCACATCGACGGGGCACCTGTGGAGCTGGTCGAGTGCTTCAAGTTCCTTGGCGTCCACATCACTGAAGACCTAACATGGTCCACAAACACCCACCCAGTGGGCATGGCACCTCAGGAGACTGAAATAGCTGCACCAGTCGAGAGCATCTTGACTGGCTGCATCACCACTTGGTATGGCAAATGCATCGCCTTTGACTGCAAAGCACTACAAAGGGTGGTACAGACAGCCCAGTACACCACTGGGGCCAAGCTCCCTGCCATCCATGAACTCTATATTAGGCGGTGTCAGAGGAAGGCCCAAAAAATTGCTCCACATTGATCTGATACTGGTACTTCCTGTATATAGCAGCACATTGATCTGGTACTGATACTTCCTGTATATAGATCCACATTGATCTGGTACAGGTACTTCCTGTATATAGTTCAACATTGATCTGGTACTGGTACTTCCTGTATATAGCTCCACATTGATCTGGTACTGGTACTTCCTGTATATGTGGTCCTTCTGTAGCTCAGTTGGTAGAGCATGGCGCTTGTAACGCCAGGGTAGTGGGTTCGATTCCCGGGACCACCCATACGTAGAATGTATGCACACATGACTGTAAGTCGCTTTGGATAAAAGCGTCTGCTAAATGGCATATATTATTATATATTATTATTATATTATTATATTATTATATTATTATTATATTATTATTATTATATATTACATTTATCTGGTACTGGTACTTCCTGTATATAGTTCAACATTGATCTGGTACTGGTACTTCCTGTATATAGCAGCACATTGATCTGGTACAGGTACTTCCTGTATATAGTTCAACATTGATCTGGTACTGGTACTTCCTGTATATAGCTCAACATTGATCTGGTACTGGTACTTCCTGTATATAGCTCAACATTGATCTGATACTTCCTGTATATAGTTCAACATTGATCTGGTACTGGTACTTCCTGTATATAGCTCAACATTGATCTGATACTTCCTGTATATAGCTGCACATTGATCTGATACTTCCTGTATATAGCTCTACATTGATCTGGTACTGGTACTTCCTGTATATAGCTCAACATTGATCTGGTACTGGTACTCCCTGTATATAGCTCCACATTGATCTGGTACTGGTACTTCCTGTATATAGCTCCACATTGATCTGGTTCTCCCTGTATATAGCTCCACATTGATCTGGTACTGGTACTCCCTGTATATAGCTCCACATTGATCTGGTACTGGTTCTCCCTGTATATAGCTCCACATTGATCTGGTACTGGTACTTCCTGTATATAGCAGCACATTGATCTGGTAATCCCTGTATATAGCTCTACATTGATCTGATACTTCCTGTATATAGCTCCACATTGATGTGGTACTGGTACTTCCTGTATATAGCTCTACATTGATCTGGTACTGGTACTTCCTGTATATAGCAGCACATTGATCTGGTACAGGTACTTCATGTATATAGCTCCACGTTGATCTGGTACTGGTACTTCCTGTATATAGCCAGGTGATTATGCAACTTCGGGCTCTTTGACTGTGCAAACTTTCAGAAATTAAAACTTATTCAAACACCATTTTTACCAGTATTGTACTTGTCTTTGATTTTGTCTATGAACTATATCTGATAATGGCTGCGATCGTACTATTCAGGAATTTATATATTTTTGTCATTTTCCCAGACAGCCATAGACAAATGTCATTTCCATCATGTCATTAAACATCCATTTTATTTAATAATGAAATATCGTACAATTGATTTATAACATATTTCTTATACATTTGTACATGTATTGATTATTATTTAAAGTGATTTTTAAGGTTTTCCTAATGTGAATAATTCAACACGACGCCTGACAGTATGAACTTGCCTTGGTGAAGAGCTGAAAACATTTATTTATCAGGAAAAATACCACATTTCCACCCAACCTTTTAGTGAGATTATGACAACAACCATATGATTTCCATATCTAAAACAAATAAATGTATGTAAATTATACATAATATACTAATTTACCTCAAAAATATGGCTTGTGATGGAAATGACATCTATGTCAAAACATTTTTTTTTAAACAGTATGAAAACAATATTTTATCGCAAACATTTTGAACAACAACCATTGTAGAACATTTCAGACCTATACTGGGTTGTAAGGCCCATCACTCACAAAGTGTACAGCAGTAGCCGATGGGCAGAACTCAAGGAAGTAGGCCAGTGTTTTTGAGAGATGGGCTCAGATAGCAGAGGGGTCATGCCTCATAGAAGAGCTCAGTGAAACTGTATCATGTGTGGTATATCCAATACAGGTGTGGAGGGTCACCTGTGTCATGCCTTGGTCATTGTATTTTGTGTTTTTGTTATATGTTTGGTCAGGCCAGGGTGTGACATGGGTTTATATGTTGTTTTTCGTATTGGGGTTTGTAGTATTTGGGATCGCGGCTGATTAGGGGTGTTGTATAGGCTTGGCTGCCTGAGGCGATTCTCAATTAGAGTCAGGTGCTTATCGTTGTCTCTGATTGGGAACCGTATTTAGTTTCGCTTTGTATTTCGTGGGTGATTGTTCCTGTCTTTGTGTTGTAGTCACCAGATAGGCTGTAATAAGTTTCACGTTCCGTTTGTTGTTTTTGTATTTAGTATCAGTTATTTCATGTACCGCGTTTCTTTCATTAAAGTCATGAGTAACCAACACGCTGCATTTCGGTCCGACTCTCTTCTTTCAACAGACGAACGCTGTTACAACCTGCTTGTGAGAATCACCAAAGTGAACTGCTTGAACAGTTCAAAGACAATATGCACAATGATCTCCTCTTTCCCCAGAGTCTCTTAATTCTCTCAGTTTGGAGTATTGGTGTCGAATGTTGTACACGTGTTTCCCCGACTTCTCTTTCAATCCGTTGGAGAAGTTCTCCAATAGAATCTGCAGTGTGACACATACCTTCTCTTTCAATCCTATGGAGAAGTCCTCCAGTAGAATCTGCAGTGAGCCACATACCTTCTCTTTCAATCCTATGGAGAAGTCCTCCAGTAGAATCTGCAGTGAGCCACATACCTTCTCTTTCAATCCGTTGGAGAAGTCCTCCAGTAGAATCTGCAGTGAGCCACATACCTTCTCTTTCAATCCGTTGGAGAAGTCCTCCAGTAGAATCTGCAGTGTGCCACATACCTTCTCTTTCAATCCGTTGGAGAAGTCCTCCAGTAGAATCTGCAGTGAGCCACATACCTTCTCTTTCAATCCGTTGGAGAAGTCCTCCAGTAGAATCTGCAGTGTGACACATACCTTCTCTTTCAATCCTATGGAGAAGTCCTCCAGTAGAATCTGCAGTGAGCCACATACCTTCTCTTTCAATCCGTTGGAGAAGTCCTCCAGTAGAATCTGCAGTGTGACACATACCTTCTCTTTCAATCCGTTGGAGAAGTCCTCCAGTAGAATCTACAGTGTGCCACATACCTTCTCTTTCAATCCATTGGAGAAGTCCTCCAGTAGAATCTACAGTGTGACACATACCTTCTCTTTCAATCCGTTGGAGAAGTCCTCCAGTAGAATCTGCAGTGTGCCACATACCTTCTCTTTCAATCCTATGGAGAAGTCCTCCAGTAGAATCTGCAGTGTGCCACATACCTTCTCTTTTACTCTCAAATGTACAATGAACTTCTCCATATTTCCCTCTTTGTTTTTCTTCTCTCTCTCTTCAGCTTTGTTTTTCCACTCAAACTACCATGTCTGCTCACCAGCATCAAAGTCAGATGTTTTAAGCTCTTTAGCTTGACAAAGGGAGCACTCTGGGTGCATGCACTCCTTCATCAGGTTCTCACAGCACAAAGACTCAATAAGATTCTCACAGCACAAAGACTCAATAGGGTTCTGACAGCACAAAGACCCAATAAGGTTCTCACAGCACAAAGACTCAATAAGGTTCTCACAGCACAAAGACCCAATAAGGTTCTCACAGCACAAAGACCCAATAAGGTTCTCACAGCACAAAGACTCAATAAGGTTCTCACAGCACAAAGACCCAATAAGGTTCTCACAGCACAAAGACCCAATAAGGTTCTCACAGCACAAAGACTCAATAAGGTTCTCACAGCACAAAGACCCAATAAGGTTCTCACAGCACAAAGACCCAATAAGGTTCTCACAGCACAAAGACTCAATAAGGTTCTCACAGCACAAAGACCCAATAAGGTTCTCACAGCACAAAGACCCAATAAGGTTCTCACAACACAAAGACTCAAAAACTTTCTCAATATACATGTGATGCTGTAGTTTGTCCACCATGTACTGGAGGTTGGCGTGGGTTTTGCAGAGACATGTGTCCCAATCCTGGACTATTGGCTTGACAACCCAACAAGGAGGTCTTTTGGAGAATTCACAGTAGGAAATTTGAATTTCTGAATAGGTCTCATGTTCTGGCTGCAAGCCATCTGATGACTGAGGTGGTGTGTTGCCTGATAGATAGGTCTCACGTTCTGGCTGCAAGCCATCTGATGACTGAGGTGGTGTGTTGCCTGATAGATAGGTCTCACGTTCTGGCTGCAAGCCATCTGATGACTGAGGTGGTGTGTTGCCTGATAGATAGGTCTCACGTTCTGGCTGCAAGCCATCTGATGACTGAGGTGGTGTGTTGCCTGATAGATAGGTCTCACGTTCTGGCTGCAAGCCATCTGGTGAGGTGGTGTGTTGCCTGATAGATAGGTCTCACGTTCTGGCTGCAAGCCATCTGATGACTGAGGTGGTGTGTTGCCTGATAGATAGGTCTCACGTTCTGGCTGCAAGCCATCTGATGACTGAGGTGGTGTGTTGCCTGATAGATAGGTCTCACGTTCTGGCTGCAAGCCATCTGATGACTGAGGTGGTGTGTTGCCTGATAGATAGGTCTCACGTTCTGGCTGCAAGCCATCTGATGACTGAGGTGGTGTGTTGCCTGATAGATAGGTCTCACGTTCTGGCTGCAAGCCATCTGATGACTGAGGTGGTGTGTTGCCTGATAGATAGGTCTCACGTTCTGGCTGCAAGCCATCTGATGACTGAGGTGGTGTGTTGCCTGATAGATAGGTCTCACGTTCTGGCTGCAAGCCATCTGATGACTGAGGTGGTGTGTTGCCTGATAGATTCTCACGTTCTGGCTGCAAGCCATCTGATGACTGAGGTGGTGTGTTGCCTGATAGATAGGTCTCACGTTCTGGCTGCAAGCCATCTGATGACTGAGGTGGTGTGTTGCCTGATAGATAGGTCTCACGTTCTGGCTGCAAGCCATCTGATGACTGAGGTGGTGTGTTGCCTGATAGATAGGTCTCACGTTCTGGCTGCAAGCCATCTGATGACTGAGGTGGTGTGTTGCCTGATAGATAGGTCTCACGTTCTGGCTGCAAGCCATCTGATGACTGAGGTGGTGTGTTGCCTGATAGATAGGTCTCACGTTCTGGCTGCAAGCCATCTGATGACTGAGGTGGTGTGTTGCCTGATAGATAGGTCTCACGTTCTGGCTGCAAGCCATCTGATGACTGAGGTGGTGTGTTGCCTGATAGATAGGTCTCACGTTCTGGCTGCAAGCCATCTGATGACTGAGGTGGTGTGTTGCCTGATAGATAGGTCTCACGTTCTGGCTGCAAGCCATCTGATGACTGAGGTGGTGTGTTGCCTGATAGATAGGTCTCACGTTCTGGCTGCAAGCCATCTGATGACTGAGGTGGTGTGTTGCCTGATAGATAGGTCTCACGTTCTGGCTGCAAGCCATCTGATGACTGAGGTGGTGTGTTGCCTGATAGATAGGTCTCACGTTCTGGCTGCAAGCCATCTGATGACTGAGGTGGTGTGTTGCCTGATAGATAGGTCTCATTCTGGCTGCAAGCCATCTGATGACAGGTGGTGTGTTGCCTGATAGATAGGTCTCACGTTCTGCTGCAAGCCATCTGATGACTGAGGTGGTGTGTTGCCTGATAGATAGGTTCTTTGATAGATAGGTCTCACGCAAGCCATCTGATGACTGAGGTGGTGTGTTGCCTGATAGATAGGTCTCACGTTCTGGCTGCAAGCCATCTGATGACTGAGGTGGTGTGTTGCCTGATAGATAGGTCTCACGTTCTGGCTGCAAGCCATCTGATGACTGAGGTGGTGTGTTGCCTGATAGATAGGTCTCACGTTCTGGCTGCAAGCCATCTGATGACTGAGGTGGTGTGTTGCCTGATAGATAGGTCTCACGTTCTGGCTGCAAGCCATCTGATGACTGAGGTGGTGTGTTGCCTGATAGATAGGTCTCACGTTCTGGCTGCAAGCCATCTGATGACTGAGGTGGTGTGTTGCCTGATAGATAGGTCTCACGTTCTGGCTGCAAGCCATCTGATGACTGAGGTGGTGTGTTGCCTGATAGATAGGTCTCACGTTCTGGCTGCAAGCCATCTGATGACTGAGGTGGTGTGTTGCCTGATAGATAGGTCTCACGTTCTGGCTGCAAGCCATCTGATGACTGAGGTGGTGTGTTGCCTGATAGATAGGTCTCACGTTCTGGCTGCAAGCCATCTGATGACTGAGGTGGTGTGTTGCCTGATAGATAGGTCTCACGTTCTGGCTGCAAGCCATCTGATGACTGAGGTGGTGTGTTGCCTGATAGATAGGTCTCACGTTCTGGCTGCAAGCCATCTGATGACTGAGGTGGTGTGTTGCCTGATAGATAGGTCTCATAGGTCTCACGTTCTGGCTGCAAGCCATCTGATGACTGAGGTGGTGTGTTGCCTGATAGATAGGTCTCACGTTCTGGCTGCAAGCCATCTGATGACTGAGGTGGTGTGTTGCCTGATAGATAGGTCTCACGTTCTGGCTGCAAGCCATCTGATGACTGAGGTGGTGTGTTGCCTGATAGATAGGTCTCACGTTCTGGCTGCAAGCCATCTGATGACTGAGGTGGTGTGTTGCCTGATAGATAGGTCTCACGTCTGGCTGCAAGCCATCTGATGACTGAGGTGGTGTGTTGCCTGATAGATAGGTCTCAAAGCCATCTGATGACTGAGGTGGTGTTGCCTGATGTGTCTGCCTGAAGCCATCTGATGACTGAGGTGGTGTGTTGCCTGAGGTCTCACGTTCTGGCTGCAAGCCATCTGATGACTGAGGTGGTGTGTTGCCTGATAGATAGGTCTCACGTTCTGGCTGCAAGCCATCTGATGACTGAGGTGGTGTGTTGCCTGATAGATAGGTCTCACGTTCTGGCTGCAAGCCATCTGATGACTGAGGTGGTGTGTTGCCTGATAGATAGGTCTCACGTTCTGGCTGCAAGCCATCTGATGACTGAGGTGGTGTGTTGCCTGATAGATAGGTCTCACGTTCTGGCTGCAAGCCATCTGATGACTGAGGTGGTGTGTTGCCTGATAGGTAGGTTTCCATAGCAACTGTTCTCTTTAAAGTCTGTCTACTTTTCCGTTGGTTCCATTTCCATTCACATCTCTAGTTTCTTTGTTCTCGCTGTGTAAGCTCAGAGATAGATTTCACTTCTCCCTTCTCTTTTCTCTTCCAGTGTCTCTCCCTGTCTGTTTGCAGATGTTCCTGGTATCATATAGGATACTTTTTTATTTGGGTTCTATATGTCTGTGAACTCTGTGCTGTTTTATGTGGCATCTTCTAAACAATAAAGACAAATACGACTTCGTTGGAAGTCACACCTTGGAGCATTTTATAGTTTCAATTCATTTAAAACATGATTAAATACGCCTAAAGTCAATTTTAAAAATGTTTTAAAGTAAAGTAAAAAAGGAATAAGATTTATAATGGATTTGTGTCATTACCACCACTTTCTGTCATTTCCACCACACTTAAGTTTATGATAGAAATTACTGTGACGGAAATTACATTTCTACAGTTTCTGGAGAAAATTGACAGACAGCTTAGCATACTTTGATTAGTATTACAGCTATCATATCGTTTACACTAAATACATAAAATATATATATATTTTTAAATTATAAAGTTCTACCATAAAATAAAGAAATTATAGCCTGTTTGGAAATGACTGATAATTAAAATATTCTCTACACAAAGCAATAAAAAACAAACAATATTTACCTCGACTTTTCTTAAACTTCTGGACATCACATCTGGAACAACTGTCCACTGCTGCCATGTGCGTCTGGGTCACAATATGTTTCCATGGTAACTAAATTAACATTCTCTTGAAAAAAAACTTTATTGATGAGGAATTTGTCTTCAGTGGTGGAAATGACACCCCTCCCAAAGGACAGGTATATTTTGTGTTAATAAAAACATAGAAAAGTAAATGACACCCCTCCCAAAGGACAGGTATATTTTGTGTTAATAAAAATATAGAAAAGGAAATGACACCCCTCCCAAAGGACAGGTATATTTTGTGTTAATAAAAACATAGAAAAGTAAATGACACCCCTCCCAAAGGACAGGTATATTTTGTGTTAATAAAAACATAGAAAAGGAAATGACACCCATCCCAAAGGACAGGTATATTTTGTGTTCATAAAAACATAGAAAAGGGAATACTCACAATAAATATTGATATAGATTTGATTTTATTGACTCTTTCTGTAGTACATAACATTATATAATGTGTAATTATTAATGTTTTCTAATAGAAAATAAATAGTAGAAGCTTAAAAGTCTGGGTCTGGGTCGGGGGACAAGGACAAGGGAAAAATAGTGAATGGGGGTATAAAATGCATCTGAAAAGTAGCTCAAATACTTGATAGAGAGGTGTTTAAAGACGTATGGGGTGATTCCAGTATGAACTTAACATACAAGTACTTGTATTTGCTTTATTTTTGACAAAATCCCCAAAATTGACCCGAGGACATGGAAGTGCCCGTAGTTGCAGAATCACCCGATTCTTGTGTATTTTATACCTCTTGTGTTACTGTTTTATTTTTAAACTCTGCATTGTTGAAGGGCTCGTAAGGGAGCATTTCACGTTAGTCTACACCAGTTGTATTCAATGCATGTGACAAAATAATACAATTGTATTTGACTAGATGTATCACACCGCGGCATAACACCCAGCAGATGGCGCTACGTCCTTATCCTTGCGCTTCTCAGTTCTGCGCTTTTTCCCGAAAATGCGGAAGTGAAAAAAAAAAAGTAATTTGATGCCATTTCGGAGGACAGGAGTGGGCGAGAATAATTGATCGTTTACAAAATAATAAAAGTATGGGAAATTAAATAGCTTAGCGGAATATATCGCTCAATCAAA
>NC_060191.1:70336532-70384032 GCF_021184085.1 Oncorhynchus gorbuscha | reverse complement strand
TGGTGGTGAGGTCCAACACCAGCTCTGGGCTCTGGGCTCAGCTTGGTTGGTGAGGTCCAACACCAGCTGACTGAGAGGGCTCGTTTCTGGGCTCAGCTTGGTTGGTGAGGTCCAACACCAGCTGACTGAGAGGGCTCGTTTCTGGGATCAGCTTGGTTGGTGAGGTCCAACACCAGCTGACTGAGAGGGCTCGTTTCTGGGCTCAGCTTGGTTGGTGAGGTCCAACACCAGCTGACTGAGAGGGCTCGTTTCTGGGCTCAGCTTGGTTGGTGAGGTCCAACACCAGCTGACTGAGAGGGCTCGTTTCTGGGCTCAGCTTGGTTGGTGAGGTCCAACACCAGCTGACTGAGAGGGCTCGTTTCTGGGCTCAGCTTGGTTGGTGAGGTCCAACACCAGCTGACTGAGAGGGCTCGTTTCTGGGCTCAGCTTGGTTGGTGAGGTCCAACACCAGCTGACTGAGAGGGCTCGGGCTTTGGTTGGGGCTCAGCTTGGGCTTTGGTGAGGTCCAACACCAGCTGACTGAGAGGGCTCGTTTCTGGGCTCAGCTTGGTTGGTGAGGTCCAACACCAGCTGACTGAGAGGGCTCGTTTCTGGGCTCAGCTTGGTTGGTGAGGTCCAACACCAGCTGACTGAGAGGGCTCGTTTCTGGGCTCAGCTTGGTTGGTGAGGTCCAACACCAGTTGACTGAGAGGGCTCGTTTCTGGGCTCAGCTTGGTTTGAGGTCCAACACCAGCTGACTGAATTTGGGCTCAGCTTGAATTTAGATCCAACACAGCTGACTGAGAATGGCTCTTTTGCTTGGTATCCAACACCAGCTGACTGAGAGGGCTCGTTCTTCTGGGTCTCAGCTTTTAAAGTCCAGTTTATGAGGTCCAAACACCAGCTTCCTAAAGTGCTATTGGTAGGATTACACTGTCAAATATTTTGGGCTCAAATTGGTTGGTGAGGTCCAACACCAGTTTTACTGAGAGGGCTTGCTTCTGGGCTCAGCTTTTGGTTAGGTTCAACAGCTGACTGAGAGGGCTTTTCTGGGCTCAGATCTGGTTTGACTTTAAATTGCAGACTTGAATTTGGACTTGAATTTAGATGTAGCCAAAATTTTAATGATCTTTTCTGTATTTTCATTATTACTGGAAAGCGGCCCCGTTCTTCCCTACATGCATTAGTTGGTGTATTTCTCTGGACTTGTAGAATTTTCCGACAGAATTCTGCATGTAGGGCTTCAATTGGATGTTTGTCCCACATTTTAAAGTCCAGTTTATTGAGTGTCTCTCCTCTGACCTCCCTTCCATAAAGTGCTATTGGTAGGATTACACTGTCAAATATTTTAGTCCAAATTCTAATTGGGATGTTGATTTTTGAATCATTTCATTTTTATTGCATACATTGCTCTGCGGGCTTTTTCTTTGAGTGGATTCACTGCCATATTAAAGTTTCCCCATGCAGATATGGTCAGACCAAGGTAGGTCTCTCTGACTCTGCTTCTCTCTCTGACTCTCTGTGTTTCTCTCTGTCTCTGACTCTCTCTCTTTGTCTCTGACTCTCTCTCTTTGTCTCTGACTCTCTCTCTCTTTGTCTCTGACTCTCTCTCTCTTTGTCTCTGACTCTCTCTCTCTCTGTCTCTGACTCTCTCTCTCTTTGTCTCTGACTCTCTCTCTCTCTCTCTCTGTCTCTGACTCTCTCTCTCTTTGTCTCTGACTCTCTGTGTCTCTCTCTGTCTCTGACTCTCTCTCTCTTTGTCTCTGACTCTCTCTCTCTTTGTCTCTGACTCTCTGTGTCTCTCTCTGTCTCTGACTCTCTCTCTCTCTCTCTCTTTGTCTCTGACTCTCTCTCTCTCTGACTCTCTCTCTCTTTGTCTCTGACTCTCTGTGTCTCTCTCTGTCTCTGACTCTCTCTCTCTTTGTCTCTGACTCTCTCTCTCTGTCTCTGACTCTCTCTCTCTCTGTCTCTGACTCTCTCTCTCTTTGTCTCTGACTCTCTCTCTCTTTGTCTCTGACTCTCTCTCTCTTTGTCTCTGACTCTCTCTCTCTGTGACTCTCTCTCTCTTTGTCTCTGACTCTCTCTCTGTCTCTGACTCTCTCTCTCTTTGTCTCTGACTCTCTCTCTCTTTGTCTCTGACTCTCTGTGTCTCTCTCTGTCTCTGACTCTCTCTCTCTCTGTCTCTGACTCTCTCTCTCTTTGTCTCTGACTCTCTCTGTCTCTGACTCTCTCTCTCTCTGTCTCTGACTCTCTCTCTCTTTGTCTCTGACTCTCTCTCTCTGTCTCTGACTCTCTCTCTCTTTGTCTCTGACTCTCTCTCTCTTTGTCTCTGACTCTCTCTCTTTCTGCCTCTCTCTTCAGGGTGCCTCTAACAGCGTGGAGATCTCTGGTTATGCCTGTGGATACCTGGCCTCCATATTCTACCTCTCCTCTCGTTTTCCACAGCTCTACAAAAATGTGAGTGACAATATATGGCTGATTTATGGAGGGGAGGTGGGGTAAGATTTAACAGGAAGGCAGGGTTAGGGGACGTGAGGAGGGGAGGTGGGGTAAGATTTAACAGGATGGCAGGGTTAGGGGACGTGAGGAGTGAGAGGAGGGGAGGTGGGGTAAGATTTAACAGGAAGGCAGGGTTAGGGGACGTGAGGAGGGGAGGTGGGGTAAGATTTAACAGGATGGCAGGGTCAGGGGACGTGAGGAGGTGGGGTAAGATTTTACAGGATGGTAGGGTTAGGGGACGTGGGGAGTGAGAGGAGAGGAGGGGAGGTGGGGTAAGATTTAACAGGATGGCAGGGTTAGGGGACGTGAGGAGTGAGAGGAGGGGAGGTGGGGTAAGATTTAAAAGGATGGCAGGGTTAGGGGACGTGAGGGGAGGTGGGGTAAGATTTAACAGGATGGCAGGGTTAGGGGACATGAGGGGAGGTGGGGTAAGATTTAACAGGATGGCAGGGTTAGGGGACGTGAGGGGAGGTGGGGTAAGATTTAACAGGATGGCAGGGTTAGGGGACGTGAGGAGTGAGAGGAGGGGAAGAAATGCTCAAAGTAGATGGGGCCAAAATAGAAGAGACGAATGAGGAACACATGCGGTTTAATTTTTAAAATGAGAACCGGGCGTGAGAGACAATAGTGTTTTGTGCTGAGTGATGTCACAGCATCTGGACTGGGGTCTCCTGCTGAGTGATGTCACAGCATTTGGACTGGGGTCTCCTGCTGAGTGATGTCACAGCATCTGGACTGGGGTCTCCTGCTGAGTGATGTCACAGCATCTGGACTGGGGTCTCCTGCTGAGAACTCACTGTCACTCCCAATGTGATAACAGTTCCTAGGGATGTTCTAAGGGGGAGAGCACAGTACACAAACACACGTTTTGATCTAGTGAGTGTCTGTGTGAGCATGCATGACTTACCAACAACAAATCATGCATGCCCACACATTGTCAAACATTGTGAAAATATGTTCGGAACTAATATTATTTTGGAACTTCTTTAAACTAAAAGTGGGTACAATTTAAGAAGTAACATAATTAATAATTAACGTTTTGAGCGTAAAATCTTCAGTTTTCTCTGTTGGTTTTGAGGTCTAGACGGTAACATCTCCCTGTCTGTCTCCAGTTTAAGCGACAGTCTACAGAGGGCACGTCGTACATGCTGTTTGCCCTGGCCATGATGGGCAACGGGACCTACGGGCTCAGTGTCATTGTGGTTCTACCAGCTCTGGCCGGCTCCAAACAGGCCTTCATTCTCAAACATCTGGCCTGGCTCATCGGCAGCCTGGGAGTCCTCCTCCTAGACTTCTTTGTATCCTTTTTCTCAGAGATCATCATTTCACTAAAAAAAGATACAAATAAAGAAGGTGTTATTTCTGTCTCTGTTGTTTAAGTGTTGGGATTTTGTTGACTTGTTGTGGTTTGTTTGTGAATGAGCCTTAACTCTCCCAGGTCACCGCCCAGTTCATCATCTATAGGAAGAACCACTCCGCCAAAACCAGCAAGAATATGAACGTTCCTGAAGTAGAACCTCTGCTCTGTGAAGAGGAGGAACTGTCCACGTTCTAGAGTGAGAACATTATGGAAGTTCTAGAGTGAGAACATTATGGAAGTTCTAGAGTGAGAACATTATGGAAGTTCTAGAGTGAGAACATTATGGAAGTTCTAGAGTGAGAACATTATGGAAGTTCTAGAGTGAGAACATTATGGAAGTTCTAGAGTGAGAACATTATGGAAGTTCTAGAGTGAGAACATTATGGAAGTTCTAGAGTGAGAACATTATGGAAGTTCTAGAGAACATGAGAACATTATGGAAGTTCTCATTATGGAAGTGAGAACATTATGGAAGTTCTAGAGTGAGAACATTATGGAAGTTCTAGAGTGAGAACATTATGGAAGTTCTAGTGAGAACATTATGGAAGTTCTAGAGTGAGAACATTATGGAAGTTCTCGAGTGAGAACAATAAGATAATTCTAGAAATCCTCTCCATAATCAATCAATCAAATGTATTTATAAAGCCCATTTTACATCTGTAGATGTCAAAAGTGATATATGTAGAAAATCAGCCTCAAACAGCAAGCAATGCAGATGTAGAAGAACGATGGCTTGGAAAAACTCCCTGTTGACTGGAGACCTGCACTAATCCGACAGATGTGATGGTACACCAATGTTCCCTCCTGAAATACAGGTGAATTACAGGCGTTTTATATTTGAGGAATGTAATCTCAGTAGAACTATTCTCTCTCTCTTTGTAAAGGGGGGTCATGTGATCGATTCACTATGCCGTTTCCTCGTACGCCTCAGGCCTATTGGCTGTGTCAGTGTCTCACATTGCTCTGGTCTAGTTTGTCAACGGTTAGAGCTCTTGTGTTTTCCAGGATAAGATATGCAATTTGAACTGTTCACGCAGCGTTGTCGTCTAGGTAGACCGTAGAGGAGGGGACCACACCAGTTGTCGTCTAGGTAGACCGTAGAGGAGGGGACCACACCAGTTGTCGTCTAGGTAGACCGTAGAGGAGGGGACCACACCAGTTGTCGTCTAGGTAGACCGTAGAGGAGGGGACCACACCAGTTGTCGTCTAGGTAGACCGTAGAGGAGGGGACCACACCAGTTGTCGTCTAGGTAGACCGTAGAGGAGGGGACCACACCAGTTGTCGTCTAGGTAGACCGTAGAGGAGGGGACCACACCAGTGGCTGTTCCTGTATGTACGTTTAAAAATGTCATATGTTGGCACTATTGTCGCAACGTAGTGGGCTGCACCCGCAGTAATGTATTTAGTTATAGTTTACCCTGGTTTTGTTCTATGAGCAGATTCTGTCGTAGTTAAATATATAAGTTGGTAAATTGCTTGGAGTGTTTACACAGTGTTTAGATGGTGAAATAACACATGCCATTAGCAGACGCTTTTATCCAAAGCGACTTACAGTCACGTGTGCATACATTCTACGTATGGGTGGTCCCGGGGATCGAACCCACTACCCTGGCGTTACAAGCGCCATGCTCTACCAACTGAGCTACAGAAGGACCACAAATAGCAGTGAAATAGCAGTGGGTTAAGCCTGATATCCTGTGCCTTGCATCTACGTTAACATGAATGTGTTGCTGCGGTGCTGAAGGCTGTTTGACGTGTTCAAGGCTGCTGCTTTAAAAACCAACAGTTCTTTGGCTGAAATCTAACAGTTTTAACTGAACAGCCTGTTTTCCTTATCTCCTCTCCTTATCTCCTCTCCTTATCTCTCTCCTTCTCTCTCTCCTTATCTCCTCTCCTTCTCTCCTCTGGCCCAGTTTATTTTACTTTCAGTGTCCACAAAGGAATTGAGGAAGGATTTTTTTTTTTTTTTTTTACAGTATTGAGTCACAGCCGTGAGCATTGAGTTCACCCCTTATTTTGGAGTTGTGTCCAGGGGTGTGTTCATTAGGAACCAAATGGAACAAAATGGGGAAGCGGCCTACCTGAATTTGTCCAATAGAAACTCTCGTTTTCGTTGCAAAATATTTTCGTTTAAGAGTAATAAGCGTCTCGAAACGGAAACCGTTTACTCAAAAATTGAAAATGTTGTGTGACTAATGAATACACCCCAGTCTTCTATTTGTGTAGTCACGTGTTCAGAAAGCGTTGGATCGAGGTTGTGTCATAACTTGGTAACATGGAGTCATGATGAGGGAATAGAACTACGGGGGACCAACGATTCGTTACGTTTTTGTACTGGTCACATCACTGTTGTTAGTGTGTCACAGATTTTCTCTACCTCCGTCTTTCAGTGAAGGGGGTTTGTTTTATCTGGCCCGGGTTACCCCGGTGGGAGGAGTTTGAGCTGGGTGAAAAGTGATTGTATTCATTTTGGAATCGGGCTGCCTCCTGGGTGTGCCCCACTCTGGTCGCCGGTGAAGGTGGCTCAAAACAAAAACGACGTAATTAAACGTGTGGAAAAATGGGTAGGATTCTGTTTTCACATGCTAAAGTGATTGCTTTTGATTATTATGATTTTCACTTTCTGCCTTCTCAATAAAAACTAGTTTGACTATTCAAACATTTTATTTTATGGAAAATATATGTATGTTTCGTGACGATGCACCATGCTGCCTTGTTGACATGACCGAGTGGCTCGGAGTACTGTTTGATTTGAGAAAGGCGCTCCTGCATCCCCGCTATTTCACCCGATGACGTGATGGGCCATTGCCCGGGTTCAACCTGGGCCAGTGTAATAGAATTCCCTTCGTGTCATAGGAGTCGTCCCTGGTGAAAATGTAAATATGAATCTAGTTAAGTGTTGGACAGATATATATATATATATGGAGTGCTTGTGGGCGCAAACATGACAACATGATGTGACTTAAGTATTTATTGGTAGAAATAGGCTTGAGTTACAGCTGGGCTTTAATAAGCACAGTTGTGATTGGTGGACTTTCCATGTGAAAAATAAGGAGTATTTCTACTTGTACCTGATGTATTGGAAAAGCTCAATGTGGTCTTTGGGGGAAAATAGCTGTTTTCAAAATGGCCGCCCAGCAAATGATTGTGGCCATGGTCATGAAACGTCAGGAAAGCCATGAACGAAGAGAAATTATGATGCCACTTATTTTCTCCGATAAACCTGTAGATAGTTGCAGATTTTGTTGATTATTTTGAAAGGTAATTATCGGTTGTTTCAGACAACCTTTTTTTTTTCTCTCTCCTTTCTCTTTAGAAAATAAGTTTCGTTCTGGTTTGCTCAAAACCTGGCCTCTCTTCAATGTGTTTTCTATAGACATTTTTTTTTCTCCAAACAATAGAATGATATAATTAGATATTTATTTACAGTCTCAAAAGAACAAGGAAAATTTATGAAGGTATTTTTACTTGAATAATGACACACTGTATTGCTATTTTAAGATACACATGTATTTATATTTATACTTAAGATAACATGGTATTGGATTTTCCTTATGCTTTGGCCTATACGTTACTTGCAATATTTATGTCATTGACGATAATGTCCCAGTATCTCAGCTTTTGTAGTTAATTCCAATATGATGCTTTACGTAACAAACATTCAATAAAGTCTGGATTATATCCAATGTGTGTGTCGTTTTTCTGTTGTTTTGAGGCAAAATGACAAACATTATGATGTATTGTGTGCAGTATTTGGCAGGCACACTGTTTCAGCAAATATGTATTACAGATAAAGGCATTTAAATGTCTATATATTATTTACAAACTGCTTATAAATCCGTTAAGTCGTCCTATACAGTAGCCTTTGATAAACTGGTGGTTAGGTTCAATGGAATGCACAGTCTCTGCAACATATCATGTGCATTTTCTCATTTAAATATTCTACGTCATACAGTATGCATTAAATATATATATAAATGTAACCTTTTATTTAACTAAGGCAAGTCAGTTAAGAACAATCTCTTATTGAGAATTACGGCCAAACCCGGACGACGCTGGGCCAATTGTGCGCCGCACGAGGGGACTCCCAATCACCGCCGGATATGACGTGTGTCCCAATGCTACGAGGTGTTTGGTGGGTGGAGATGGGCGTCGTTGCTGAGCCTTTTAGACGCGAGGGAACGAGCTCAGAGATTCTAAAATGTACTGTACTACATTTTCTCATATATGCAGTGTACAGTGTAACGATAGGCTAAAACTGCCTATCCAATAGAAATCCCCAATGCCATGGGGACAGTGTCTTCCGGTCGACCCACACCGAACTGCGCATGTAAAGGCTGTCAACTCAAAGGCATTCCTTCGATATAAAGTTGTTTTTGACGAAAATTAAAACGTGTCAGTTTGTCACTTTCTCGAGGTTGGAGTAAGAACACGTTCACCTACTTAAGACATTGTCTCTAATCTCGGTTCTGCCTTTATATTTCTAGAAAATGAATAATTTAGGAAATACTTTTTCACTTCTCTCATTGACTTCTCAAACCCCGGCCTAGTCTGTTTCACAAGCATTCCCGGAAGAATTGCGATGTTGCGCCTCTTGGGGGGAAAAAAACTCTGTGCTCATGTCCTCCTTCCCCCCGCCCACACATTCCAAAAGGTGATTGACCGAACCCCGATGTGTCCAATGAGGAAAGTGTTTTCGGTTGAGTGCGAGAGGAGTTTGGGATTTCATTGGGGAAGGACTTCCTTTGTAGTTGCTGCTGGATGGAAGCTGCGCTGCGCTGCGTTGCGCCGTATGTGACACGTAACTAAAATTGAAAGTGTTTGTAAGGGCCTCGTATATATCGGGATTTTGATTTCTATTATACAGGGATGGACAAAATCTGAACGCGTTGCAAATGTGAATCTGTTACATCCGGTCTGGTTTTGTTTCCGAATAGAGTGAGCATTGCTTCTACATTAATAAGCATAATGGCAAATTCTGCTTCTCATGAAATACCGGAGAGAGTTTTCTGTGTGTAGTGTTGTCAAACGAAAATCCAAGGAAAAGTTTTTTTATAAATAAATTAAAAAACGGATTCCTTCGTGGATGTGGCTACGCCGTTTTGTGGGCCAAAATGAATCCAACATATTCACTAAACTTGCCTCATCTTTAAAGTGTTTCTGGTTCCCTCTGTTTAATAATGCTTGGGGACGACTGAGGTGAGAAGGGGCTTTGAGGTAGTTAATAGTGGAAAGTTTAGACGAAGTTTGCACACAAGTGACCCGACGATCGCCTGTGCAGGCGGCGGGGAGACGGAGCGATTCAATCATGGGGAACGGAGTGTGTTCTCGGAGGCAGCGGAGAATCTTCCAGTCTCTCCTTCTCATCACGGTGCTTTTCGGAATGATTTATGGCGGGATGATATCGTATGAGATGCACAATCAGTTGAAGAGGACTGAGGCGATGGCTGTCAAGTACCAGCAACATCAAGAGTCGCTCTCGGCGCAGCTTCAAGGTAAATATTTCCAGGAACAGAGGTGTGAATAAATAAAGGAAAAGGAAGGCGAGAAGGTGATGTTAGAATGAGTGACTTGTATTTTGTACTTTTATGACTTCCTTTTCATTCTTCTTTAGCGATATCTGATTTTACTCACATAAACAAGTGCATCAGTTTTTGAAAGTGTCGAAATGGTGAAAGTGGTTGTTGGTGTTTTATTTCCCATTAGCTGGCTCTGTTTACTGTAATGGAGGGGTGGGTTGAACTTGAGTTTAGCACATATCACCCCACATTTACCCTTTAGCCAAAGCATAATACCGGCGCCTAAGAGGTTATTTGGAGTTTGGTCGAGTCCCATGGAATGTCCTTTCTTGATAAATGATTTATGGCTGTAAGATCGGACCCACCTGGTGGCCTCGGTGTCCGAAACCTCACGCGTCAGACCGGTCAGTCGCCTGTCATTCTAAACGCATCGGTCAATCCCTCTACAGCTGCTTTCTCTATGTAGGTCCTAGTCTGTAGATAAACGAAACCACCAATTGTTATGTTTGGTTGTACAATTCGTGCTTTCTAGGTTAGTTCAAAGAACGTACACTTCAATGTTCATATACTTTGTTATATCACCTCGGTTAGGTGATACACACATGGTGGTGGTTCCGTGTTGTAAATGTACCGGTAGGTCCAGTCAATTCAGAATACGTGGACCCGCGTCGAATGGATTGGACAGCGCTTCACTCATTCTGTCTGAGGTCACTCACTTCAGTGCCTCTCGTTGTTGTGGAGTGATGCTTTTGTTCCCCTCGCCGTCATTCAATATCTACTCTCCACTGTTGATAGCATTAATGTGACCTATATTTAGAGATGGACCGTTACACAGCCTGTCGGGGAATATCGATTAACATTTTCCCCTTTTGCCAACGGTGCAGCTGTTAACTGCCGAACATTACTAAGACTGGCCCCTCCACTCTGCCAACGGTGCAGCTGTTAACTGGAACATTACTAAGACTGGCCCCTCCACTCTGCCAACGGTGCTGTTAACTGGAACATTACTAAGACTGGCCCCTTCACTCTGCCAACGGTGCAGCTGTTAACTGCCGAACATTACTAAGACTGGCCCCTCCACTCTGCCAACGGTGCAGCTGTTAACTGCCGAACATTACTAAGACTGGCCCCTTCACTCTGCCAACGGTGCAGCTGTTAACTGGAACATTACTAAGACTGGCCCCTTCACTCTGCCAACGGTGCAGCTGTTAACTGGAACATTACTAAGACTGGCCCCTTCACTCTGCCAACGGTGCAGCTGTTAACTGCCGAACATTACTAAGACTGGCCCCTTCACTCTGCCAACCTGTTAACTGCCGAACATTACTAAGACTGGCCCCTTCACTCTGCCAACGGTGCAGCTGTTAACTGGAACATTACTAAGACTGGCCCCTTCACTCTGCCAACGCTGTTAACTGCCGAACACTCTGCCACGGTGCAGCTGTTAACTGCCGAACATTACTAAGACTGGCCCCTCCACTCTGCCAACGGTGCAGCTGTTAACTGGAACATTACTAAGACTGGCCCCTCCACTCTGCCAACGGTGCAGCTGTTAACTGGAACATTACTAAGACTGGCCCCTCCACTCTGCCAACGGTGCAGCTGTTAACTGGAACATTACTAAGACTGGCCCCTCCACTCTGCCAACGGTGCAGCTGTTAACTGGAACATTACTAAGACTGGCCCCTTCACTCTGCCAACGGTGCAGCTGTTAACTGCCGAACATTACTAAGACTGGCCCCTTCACTCTGCCAACGGTGCAGCTGTTAACTGCCGAACATTACTAAGACTGGCCCCTTCACTCTGCCAACGGTGCAGCTGTTAACTGCCGAACATTACTAAGACTGGCCCCTTCACTCTGCCAACGGTGCAGCTGTTAACTGCCGAACATTACTAAGACTGGCCCCTTCACTCTGCCAACGGTGCAGCTGTTAACTGGAACATTACTAAGACTGGCCCCTTCACTCTGCCAACGGTGCAGCTGTTAACTGGAACATTACTAAGACTGGCCCCTTCACTCTGCCAACGGTGCAGCTGTTAACTGGAACATTACTAAGACTGGCCCCTCCACTCTGCCAACGGTGTGTTAACTGGAACATTACTAAGACTGGCCCCTCCACTCTGCCAACGGTGCAGCTGTTAACTGGAACATTACTAAGACTGGCCCCTTCACTCTGCCAACGGTGCAGCTGTTAACTGGAACATTACTAAGACTGGCCCCTTCACTCTGCCAACGGTGCAGCTGTTAACTGCCGAACATTACTAAGACTGGCCCCTCCACTCTGCCAACGGTGCAGCTATTAACTGGAACATTACTAAGACTGGCCCCTCCACTCTGCCAACGGTGCAGCTGTTAACTGGAACATTACTAAGACTGGCCCCTCCACTCTGCCAACGGTGCAGCTGTTAACTGCCGAACATTACTAAGACTGGCCCCTTCACTCTGCCAACGGTGCAGCTGTTAACTGCCGAACATTACTAAGACTGGCCCCTCCACTCTGCCAACGACTCTGATGACCACGTTCCACTCAGTAGCCTAGTTACTGTATTTAAATGTTGTCTACTAGACAGTTAGCAGACAGTCTCACGCAGAGCAATTGACAATAACTGCATTGAAAGTGAGAAGTCTTAAATTGCAATCAAAGAGATTTATCAGTCAAATACACTGAACAAAAACTGTAAATACAACATATAGCGTTGGGCCTATGTTTCATGGTTGGAAATAAAATATCCCAGGAATGTTCCATATGCACATTTCTCTACAACAACAACAACAATCTGCAAATTTGTTTACGTCTTTGTTAGTGAGCATTTCTCATTTGGCAAGATAATCCATCCACCTGACAGGTGTGGCATATCAAGAAGCTGATTAAACATAGTGATCATTATAGGTGCACCTTGTGCTGGGGGACAATAAAAGGCCGATCTAAAACTAACAGTTTTGTCAGACAACACAATGCCACAGATTGAAGATTTGAGGGAGTGCGCAATTGGCATGTTGACTGTAGGAATGTCCTCCAGAGATGTTGCCAGATAATCCAATGTTAATTTCTCTACTATAAGCCGCCTCCAACGTCGTTTTATAAAATTTGGTTGTACGTCCAACTGGCTTCACGACCACAGATCATATCGAACCACGCCAGCCCAGGACCCCCACATCCAGCTTCTTCACCTGCGGGATCGTCTGAGACCAGCCACCGGGACAGCTGATGGAACTGTGGGATCGTCTGAGACCAGCCACCTGAACAGCTGATGAAACTATGGATTTGCATAACTGAAGAAAATCTGCACAAACTGTCAGAAACCATCTCAGGGATGCTCATCTGCATGGTTGTCCTTCACCAGGGTCTTGGCCTGACTGCAGTTTGGTGTCCTAACCGACTTCAGTGGGCAAATGCTCATCTTCAATGGCCGGTGGCGCGCTGGAGAAGTGTACTCTTCACGGATGAATGCCAGTTTAAACTGTAGTGGGCAGATGGCAGACAGCTTGTATGGCGTTGTGTGGGCAGCTTGTATGGCGCCCCGTGGCGGTGGGGTTATGGGATGGGTCCTTTTTTTCGAGCTTGAGACCTGGGACACAGGGTTGTTTGTTCCTGGTACAACAGGGGTTTCTCTGGGTTTGAACACTGTTCTAGACATGATTCAATGCCTCCTTCTCACTCCATCCTGCCTTGTCCCTTTACTTTCCTCCCTCAGCCTCTCTACCTCTCCCCTTCTCTCTACCTCTCCCCTTCTCTCTACCTCTCCCCTTCTCTCTACCTCTCCCCTTCTCTCTACCTCTCCCCTTCTGTCTCCCAGTGGTGTGTGTTTTTGCTTCACAGTTTGTCTCTGTCCTGACTTCCCCTCACCTAATCCATCAGGCCCTGAAAGTCTTGACTGAGAGAGATGCATGGCCTAATCTAAAAGAGATCACTGGCACTGATAAATGAACACGCTGGAGCTGCACAGCTCAGACCACTCTCTCATGTCTTGGTGCCTGGTAAAGGCATGGTCCCAGTCTATGGGTATCTCTCAATACTCTAACGTTTCTTCCTTTCCTCATTTCCTTTCCTTCACCCACACTCACCTGAGAAGTGGACAGGTGGACGTACAGGTCGGCTTCCACTCCCCTTGTGTCCAAATCAGTGGCGGTAATGAGATATGGACTACCCAGAATATGTGTTGTGTTAAAGGGACTTACTAGCACTGTTTAATAAGTACACAGTTTAAACCTGTGATGTTGAGTGCATGTTGTACAATAGGCCTTTGTTAAGCTACCTATTGTAATAAAGGCACTCTGGCAAAGGCCGCTCTGGCAAAGGCCGCTCTGGCAAAGGCCGCTCTGGCAAAGGCCGCTCTGGCAAAGGGCGCTCTGGCAAAGGGCGCTCTGGCTCTGGCACAGGCGCTCTGGCAAAGGGCGCTCTGGCTCTGGCAAAGGGCGCTCTGGCAAAGGGCGCTCTGGCAAAGGGCGCTCTGGCAAAGGGCGCTCTGGCAAAGGGCTCTGGCTCTGGCACAGGCGCTCTGGCAAAGGGCGCTCTGACAAAGGGCGCTCTGACAAACAGGCGCTCTGGCTCTGGCACAGGCGCTCTGGCAAAGGACGCTCTGGCTCTGGCAAAGGACGCTCTGGCTCTGGCACAGGCGCTCTGGCATTTCGGTGCTGCTATGATTTTCCAGGTTGTATTATACGGACAACGGGTTGGCTATTTGACTTTGGTTTTCATGATGTCACTCTACCCCCTTTTTAAAGTCTGGAGAAACACTCGTTCTCTTATCGACAAAGACAAAATTATCGACAAAATTTTGGGAAATAAAGCTTCTCCTCCCAACCGTGCCATTCTGCTTGTAAAATTATTACTTCCTTTACCCACTTTGGGATTTGGGAAGAGGTGGGGATAGGTAAAGGTGAGAGGTAAAGGTGAGAGGTCAATCTCAGGGACTGTGGAGTATCACACCTGACCATCATTCAGTGAATGGCAATGCCAGAATACACACTCTGAACCAATACAGAACACCCTCACACGGACAGTACACACACAGCAAAGGATCTGTTGCCTGTTCAAAGCATATAATTGTGTGTGTGTGTGTGTGCGTGTGTGTGTGTGTACACACACACACACACACACACACACACACACACACACACACACACACACACACACACACACACACACACACACACACACACACACACACACACACACACACACACACACACACAGTCTAAATGTTGTATCATAGACAGCTTTCTGTTTAGCTTCCAGTCCAGATGGCCCAGTGAGAACATCCCCTCACAGTAACCCTCTCTCCCTCACCCTCCTCTCTCTCTCTCCCTCACCCTCCTCTCTCTCTCTCCCTCACCCTCCTCTCTCTCTCTCCCTCACCCTCCTCTCTCTCTCCCTCTCCCTCACCCTCCTCTCTCTCTCCCTCACCCTCCTCTCTCTCTCTCCCTCACCCTCCTCTCTCTCCTCCCTCCTCTCTCTCTCTCCCTCACCCTCCTCTCTCTCTCTCCCTCACCCTCCTCTCTCTCTTTCTCCCTCACCCTCCTCTCTCTCTTTCTCCCTCACCCTCTTCTCTTTCTCCCTCACCCTCCTCTCTTTCTCCCTCACCCTCCTCTCTCCTCTCTCCTCCCCTCACCCTCCTCTCTCTCTCCTCTCTCTCTCTCCCTCACCCTCCTCTCTCTCTCTCCCTCACCCTCCTCTCTTCTCACCCTCCTCTCTCTCTCTCCCTCACCCTCTCTCTCTCTCTCTCCCTCACCCTCCCTCACCCTCCTCTCTCTCTCCCTCCCCTCCCCTCCTCTCTCCTCTCACCCTCCTCTCTCTCTCTCACCCTCCTCTCTCTCTCCCTCACCCTCCTCTCACCCTCACCCCTCCTCTCTCTCCCTCACCCTCCTCTCTCTCTCTCTCCCTCACCCTCCTCTCTCCTCTCTCTCTCCCTCACCCTCCTCTCTCTCTTCCCTCTCCCTCACCCTCCTCCTCTCTCTCTCTCCCTCTCCTCTCACCCTCCTCTCTCTCTTTCTCCCTCACCCTCCTCTCTCTCTCTCCCTCACCCTCCTCTCTTCTCTCCTCTCCCTCACCCTCCTCCTCTCTCCCTCTCTCTCCTTCTCCCTCACCCTCCTCTCTCTCTCTCCCTCACCCTCCTCTCTCTTCTCCCTCCTCTCCCCTCACCCTCCTCTCTCTCTCTCCTCTCTCTCTCTCCCTCACCCTCCTCTCTCTCTCTCCCTCACCCTCCTCTCTCTCTCTCCCTCACCCCTCACTCCTCTCTCCCTCACCCTCTCTCTCTCTCTCCCTCACCCTCCTCTCTCTCTCCCCTCACCCTCCTCTCTCTCTCTCCCTCACCCTCCTCTCTCTCTCTCTCCCTCACCCTCCTCTCTCTCTCTCCCTCACCCTCCTCTCTCTCTCTCCCTCACCCTCCTCTCTCTCTTCCCTCACCCTCTCCCCTCACCCTCCCCTCTCTCTTTCTCCCTCACCCTCCTCTCTCTCTTTCTCCCTCACCCTCCTCTTCTCTCCCTTCTCCCTCTCTCCCTCACCCTCCTCTCACCCTTTCTCCCTCACCCTCCTCTCTCTCTCCCTCACCCTCCTCTCTCTCTCCCTCACCCTCCTCTCTCTCCCCCTCACCCTCCTCTCTCTCTCTCCTCACCTCTCTCTCTCTCCTCTCTCTCTCTCCACCCTCCTCTCTCTCTCCCCTCACCCTCCTCTCTCTCCCTCACCTCTCTCTCTCCCTCACCCTCCTCTCTCTCTCTCCCTCACCCTCCTCTCTCTCTCTCCCTCACCCTCCTCTCTCTCTCTCCTCACCCTCCTCTCTCTCTCTCCCCCTCACCCTCCTCTCTCCCTCACCCTCCTCTCTCTCTCTCCCTCACCCTCCTCTCTCTCTCTCCCTCTCCCTCACCCTCCTCCTCTCTCTTCTCCCTCACCCTCCTCCTCTCTTCTCCCCTCACCCTCCTCTCTCTCTCTCTCTCTCTCTCTCTCCTCACCCCTCCTCTCTCTCTCCCTCTCTCTCTCTCTCTCCCTCACCCTCCTCTCTCTCTCTCCCTCTCTCTCTCTCTCTCCCTCACCCTCCTCTCTCTTCTCTCACCCTCTCTCTCTCCTCCCTCACCCTCCTCTCTTTCTCCCTCACCCTCCCTCTCTCTCTCCTCACCCTCCTCTCTTTCTCTCTCTCTCCCTCACCCTCCTCTCTCCCTCACCCTCTCTCTCTCTCTCACCCTCCTCTCTTTCTCCCTCTCTCTCTCATCACCCTCCTCTCTCTCTCTCTCTCTCTCATCACCCTCCTCTCTTTCTCTCTCTCTCTCATCACCCTCCTCTCTTTCTCTCTCTCACCCTCTCTCTCTCACCCTCCTCTCTGTTTTCTCTCTCTCTCTCATCACCCTCCTCTCTGTTTTCTCTCTCTCTCTCATCACCCTCCTCTCTGTTTTCTCTCTCCTCTCCTCTCTCTCTCTCTCCCTCCCTCTCTCCCTCACCCTCTCTCTCCCTCTCTCTCTCTCTCTCTCCTCTCTCTCTCTCCCCTCACCCTCTCTCTCTCTTTCTCCTCTCACCCTCCTCTCTCTCTCTCTTTCTCCCTCACCCTCCTCTCTCTCTCTCTTTCTCCCTCACCCTCCTCTCTCTCTCTCTCCTCTCTCTCCCTCCCTCCTCCTCTCTCTCTCTCTTTCTCCCTCACCCTCCTCTCTTTCTTTCTCCCTCTCCTTTCCCTCACCCTCACCCTCCTCTCTCTCTCTCTCTCCCTCACCCTCCTCTCTCTCTCTCTCTCTCTCTCTCTCTCCCTCACCCTCCTCTCTCTCTCTCTCCCTCACCCTCTCTCTCTCTCTCTCTCTCTCTCTCTCTCTCTCTCTCTCTCTCTCTCTCTCCCTCACCCTCCTCTCTCTCTCTTTCTCCCTCACCCTCCTCTCTCTCTCTCTCTCCCTCTCTCTCTCTCTCTTTCTCCTCTCACCCTCCTCTCTCTCACCCTCTCTCTCTCTCTCTCTCTCTCTCTCCTCTCTCTCTCTCTCTCTCCCTCTCTCTCCTCTCTCTCTCTCCCTCACCCTCCTCTCTCTCTCTCTCTCTCTCTCTCCCCTCACCCTCCTCTCTTTCTCTCTCTCTCCTCTCCCTCACCCTCCTCTCTTTCTCTCTCTCTCTCTCTCTCCCTCACCCTCCTCTCTTTCTCTCTCTTTCTCTCTCTCTCTCACCCTCCTCTCTGTTTTCTCTCTCTCTCTCATCACCCTCCTCTCTGTTTTCTCTCTCTCGTCCTCCCCTGTTTTCATCACCCTCCCCTCCTCTGTTCTCTCTCTCTCTCCTCACCCTCCTCTCTTTCCCTCTCTCTCTCTCTCTCCCTCACCCTCTCTGTTTTCTCTCTCTCTCTCTCCCTCACCCTCCTCTCTGTTTTCTCTCTCTCTCTCTCATCACCCTCCTCTCTTTCTCTCTGTTTTCTCTCTCTCTCATCACCCTCTCTGTTTTCTCTCTCTCTCTCATCACCCTCCTCTCTGTTTTCTCTCTCTCGTCCTCCCCTGTTTTCTCTCTCTCCCTCATCATCCTCCTCTCTGTTTTCTCTGTTTCTCAGTGGTGTATGAGCATCGCTCGCGTCTAGAGAAGTCTCTGCAGAAGGAACGTATGGAGCACAAGAAGGCCAAAGAGGGTGAGAGAGAGAGCAGACAATACAGTCTAAATTACTACCTGAAGAACATCCATCCTCAATCATACACTCTTTACAACCGTGGCCATTCCATCATATCTTCCCCTCCTTTCTCCATCAGATTATCTGGTGTATAAACTTGAAGCCCAACAGTCACTGAACACGGAGAAGGTAGGCCTTAGTCCTCAGCTCTAGTACTAATGACAGAAAGAGATGCTGTTAAATTCAGCATTAATGTGCCCTTCTGCTTTAGTAGGACTGTTAAATGATTCTGTCTGACTGCCAACATCTGTCCAGACTGAGCAACAGTTCTATTCTAATGGTTTTATTAGGTCAGCAGCACTGATGTCACTTCCTGCTGTGGGCTGAAATGCCTCTAAGGGGTGTGTGTTTGTAGTTGTTGGTAATGTAATATTAAAGGACGAGTAGAGACGGGGATTGTAAATGTTTCTCGTTTTTGTTTGTTAAACAGCAGGACTCCAGCAATAAATTCAACTCTTTACATGGACAACACCAGATGCTGAAGGTCAGTATCCACACACACACACACACACACACACACACACACACACACACACACACACACACACACACACACACACACACACACACACACACTGACCCACACTCTGTCATTGTTGTTTTAGAAGCAGCATGAGGACCTGAAGAAGCAGCACGATGAGCTGCAGGAGCAGCATCAGATTCAGGGAGAGGACCACGGCAAGGCCTTGGACGAACACAAGGACCGCTTCGACAAACTACAGCAGACCAAAGAGATGGAAGTCTCCAAACTCAAAGGTGCACCCACTCACGGACTGGGATGGACGGACAGACCCACCCACAGACCGCAACCGACCCACCCACCCTCAGACGGACCCACCCACAGACAGCAACCAGACGGACCCACCCACCCTCAGACGGACCCACCCACCCACAGACGGACCCACCCACCCACAGACGGACCCACCCACCCACAGACGGACCCACCCACCCACAGACGGACCCACCCACCCTCAGACGGACCCACCCACCCCACCCACAGACGGACCCACCGACCCACAGCCAGCCAGCGACAGCCAGCCGGAGAAAGAAAGACAGAGACAGGCAGACAGACAAGAGTGAATACTAGGTCTTTGTCTCCCTCTCCTGACTTATAGCGATGTTGCAGTTTGGAGTTGAGAAGGTGTGTGGCATAATAACGTTGTTAATAAATACGGTCTTCATGTAATTACTGTAGAGAATGTGTATAATCTGCGAGAGGAGAATAAGCAGCTGAGGAAAGCTCACCAGGACATCAGAGTCCAGTTGCAGGATGCACGGGTGAGTCCTGGGAATACTAGAGCTTGGTCTGAGTACGACCTGGAATTGTTTCTGTAAATGTGTACATATTGAACATGGAAAAAGCTATGTTAAGGTCATTGGAAAGCTAGGAGCATCCATCACCATGTTGTTGTTTTTATCATGCTATATTGTTGTTGTTGATAATATTACAGATAGTACATAAAGACTTGAAGGTTGCCCATGATCAGCTTGCACTGACGCTAGAAGACCACAAGAGCGCGCTGGTTGCAGCTCAGGTAGGGAGAGACACTGACTGTTCTTTCTAACAGTCTAGGGACTATCCTGGTTTCTAACACCATGTCTAGGGACTATCCTGGTTTCTAACATGTCTAGGGACTATCCTGGTTTCTAACACCATGTCTAGGGACTATCCTGGTTTCTAACACCATGTCTAGGGACTATCCTGGTTTCTAACACCATGTCTAGGGGGACTATCCTGGTTTCTAACATGTCTAGGGACTATCCTGGTTTCTAACACCATGTCTAGGGACTATCCTGGTTTCTAACACCATGTCTAGGGACTATCCTGGTTTCTAACACCATGTCTAGGGACTATCCTGGTTTCTAACACCATGTCTAGGGGGACTATCCTGGTTTCTAACATGTCTAGGGGGACTATCCTGGTTTCTAACACCATATCTAGGGACTATCCTGGTTTCTAACACCATGTCTAGGGACTATCCTGGTTTCTAACACCATGTCTAGGGACTATCCTGGTTTCTAACACCATGTCTAGGGACTATCCTGGTTTCTAACACCATGTCTAGGGGGAGGGAGGGAGAGAGGGGGGAGAGAGAGGGAGAGAGAGAGGGAGAGAGAGAGAGGGGGGATAGGGAGGGAGAGGGAGGGGGGAGAGAGAGAGGGAGAGGGGGAGAGGGGGGGGAGAGGGAGAGGGAGGGAGAGAGGGGGAGGGGGAGGGGGAGATGTAAGAATTCTATAGCTTTGGCTGTCAGAAAAGGAATGGAGTCCGTTTGATAAACGGGGTGTTACGGCTTAACTGGTTCAGTCCATTTGATGTACAAGGGGGAGAAAGGACTGTACCACTTATTCTGGAAAGGGGGGGGGGGTGATATGGACTGGCCTAATGGTCCTTTGTTCAGATGTCTTGCCATCTGTAGGTGGGCTGTCCTGCTGCCTGCCTGTCCCCCTCGCACCACTGACCCCTGATCTTCTGGCTGGCTCGACGCCGTCTTCATGGTTCTGACGACGCTGCCTCCTAACACAACCTTTGGCTAACCTTTGGCTAATGAATCCATAAATCCTACTTGAGGTTGTTTGCATGTCCTGGCCTCACTGTTTTCTTATCGTTATTTAATGGTTGTCTGAAGGTTGTCTGATGGTCTCTACCTCAGGTCCAGGTGGAAGAGTTTAAACAACTCAAAGAGACCCTGATCAGAATGCCCAGCCTTCGACGTGATCAAAACCCCTCCCACCAACATGTCCAGCCAGCTGCTGTATTGTCCAAGCCCCATGAACAGGGCCCACCCTCTCCACAGTCAGCTGCCTTATCTGGCTGAGCCCCGCGTAGAAGCACACAGCCACGAGGAAGACCATGGCGACACACAATCCAGGGTACACTGTCTCACACATACAAACACACACTACCATACATTCTCATCCTCTTAACACACTGTGTTTTTCTAATAAGCATCTGCAGGAAGAGGAAGTGGGCAAGCCAGAGTTCCAGTCTCAGCCTGCCCAGTCCCGCCATGCCGAGAAAGGGGGATATGGGGATGCAGAGGGGGAGGCAGAGAGGAGGAGAGAGCTGGAGGAGGAAGAGATGGAGCAGGCGGGGCAGCCCCAGAAGCTGGAGGAGGAATCTGAACAACCGCAGGAGGACGAGGGGTTGGAGGAGGAACAAGACCAGCCAGACGACAACGCTCTGGAACGTCAGAGACGCCAACCACAACTGGTAAGAACCACTTTAGAACCCATTAGAACTGTTAGAATACAAGCTCATTAAAACATCATTAGAACCTGAACTGTTAGAATACAAGCTCTTTAAAACATCATTAGAACCCGTTAGAACTGTTAGAATACAAGCTCTTTAAAACATCATTAGAACCTGTTAGAACTGTTAGAATACAAGCTCTTTAAACCCGTTAAAACTCATTAGTTTAGAATACAAGCTCTTTAAAACATCATTAGAACCCGTTTAGAATAGAAAACATCATTAGAACCTGTTAGAATACAAGCTCTTTAAAACATCATTAGAACCTGTTAGAACTGTTAGAATACAAGCTCTTTAAAATATCATTAGAACCTGTTAGAATACAACCTCTTTAAAACATCATTAGAACCTGTTAGAATACAAGCTCTTTAAAACAGCATTAGAACCTGTTGTCTCATTGTCTGTCTGGTTTCCCCAGGATCCACAAAATGACATCCACCTCGTCCCTGAGACCCACCTTCAGCAGGAGGCCCACGTGACCCAGGAGCGGGTGAAGTCCGCCTACGAGCAGCAGCAGGAGCAGCAGCGCCTGGAGGCTGAGAGGACCCAGAGGACGAGGGAGCTCCAGCTGCGCCAGGAGGCCCTGCTGGCCCAGAGAATGACCGTGCAGAGGGAGAGAGAGCTGCGTCTGCGAGCTCAGCGCGCGAGAGAGGAGGAGCAGCATCGAGAGGCGGACCGCCGGGAACAGCTGCTGAAGGAGGAGCAGATCAGGTCAGGGGGCAGGGGTCACAGGTTATGTAGAGGTCACGAAGAGGTCTCGGTTCAATTATCAATTACTTATTGAGAAGAGTTTGACCCCACAACATGCCCATGGAATGGTGTTACATTGTGTTGTAATATTAATGTTGCTCAGGAAGAAGAGTAACTATGAGAACGTGGACAATGACATCGTCCAAGGTGATGAAGAACCTCATACTGATGATGACGAAGGTGAGAGAATCAATCAAGCTCGTCAAACATTTTCTGTCTGGATTCTGGAAGCATTATTAAAGAGGGAGACCGATATAGACCGTCACACACTTTTATTCTATGAATTTGTCTGAAATATGGCCTTGACAAGTGTGATTACATACAGTGCTTTCCCAAAGTATTCAGACCCCTCCCCTTATTCAGACCCCTCCCCTTATTCAGACCCCTCCCCTTATTCAGACTCCTCCCCTTATTCTAAAATGGATTTGATCAAATAAGAAAATCCTCAGCAATCTACACCCCATAATGACAAAGCGAAAACATGTTTTTACAAATGTTTGCTCATTTATTCAAACATTTTTTTTAAATATGAGTATTCAGACCCTTTGCTATGAGACTCAAAATTGAGCTCAGGTGCATCCTGTTTCCATTGATCATCTTTGAGATGTTTCTACAACTTGATTGGAGTCCACCTGTGGTAAATTCAATTGATTGGACATGATTTGGAAAGGCACACACCAGTCTATATAAGGTCCCACAGTTGACAGTGCATGTCAGAGCAAAAACCAAGCCATGAGGTCGAAGGAATTGTCTGTAAAGCTCTGAGACAGGATTGTGTCGAGGTACAGATCTGGGGAAAGTTACCAAAACATTTCTGCAGCATTGAAGGTCTCCAAGAACACAGTGGCCTCCATTCTTAAATGGAAGAAGAGTCTTCCTAGAGTTGGTCGCCCGGCCAAACTGAGCAATCAGGTGAGAAAGGCCTTGGTTAGGGAGGTTACCAAGAACCCAATGGTCACTCTGACAGAGTTCCTCTGAGAACCTTCCAGAAAGGCAAACATCTCTGCAGCACTCCATCAATCAGGCCTTTATAGAAGAGTGGCCAGACAGAAGCCACTCCTCAGTGAAAGGCACATGACGGTCCGCTTGGAGTTTGCCAAAAGGCACATGACGGTCCGCTTGGAGTTTGCCAAAAGGCACATGACGGTCCGCTTGGAGTTTGCCAAAAGGCACATGACGGTCCGCTTGGAGTTTGCCAAAAGGCACATGACGGTCCGCTTGGAGTTTGCCAAAAGGCACATGACGGTCCGCTTGGAGTTTGCCAAAAGGCACATGACGGTCCGCTTGGAGTTTGCCAAAAGGCACATGACGGTCCGCTTGGAGTTTGCCAAAAGGCACATGACGGTCCGCTTGGAGTTTGCCAAAAGGCACCTAAAGGACTCAGACCATGAGAAACAAGACAAGATTCTCTGGTCTGATGAAACCAAGATTGAACTCTTTGGCCTGAATGCCAAGGGTCACGTCTGGAGGAAACCTGGCACCATCCCTACGGTGAAGCATGGTGGCAGCAGCATCATGCTGTGGGGATGTTTTTCAGTGGCAGGGACTGGGAGACTAGTCAGGATCGAGGGAAAGATGAGAGGAGTAAAGTAGAGAGAGATCCTTGATGGAAAACCTGCTCCAGAGCTCTCAGGACCTCAGACTGGGGTGAAAGTTCACCTACCAACAGGACAATGACAATAAGCACACAGCCAAGACAACGCAGGAGTGGCTTTGGGACAATTCTCTGAATCTCCTTGAGTGGCCCAGCCGGACTTGAACCCCGATCAAGCATCTCTGGAGAGACCTGAAAATAGCTGTGCAGCAACACTCCCCATCCAACCTGACAGAGCTTGAGAGGATCTGCAGAGAATAATGGGAGAAACTCCCCAAATACAGGTGTGCCAAGCTTGTACCAAGAAGACTGGAGGCTGTAATCATTGCCAAATTTGCTTCAACACAGTATTGAGTAAAGGGTCTAAATAATTATGTAATTGTCATTTTATTTGTATGACAATTTGCACACAACAAATCTTACCATTTTATGCTTTTGTCATTATGGGGTATTGCGTGTAGAATTTAACCCATTAGAATAAGGCTGTAACGTAACAAAATGTGGGAAAAGTCAAGGGGTCTGAATATTTTACATGCTTATCTGGCTGGCGGCTGGCTTGCGGTATGTACAGAGAGGGACCCTCACATGGAGCATGATGAGGAAGAGGAGCAAGATGAGGAGGACCACCGCCGAGTACCACAACTACAGGAGGTGAGACGAGTC
Source organism: Oncorhynchus gorbuscha (assembly GCF_021184085.1). Taxonomy (NCBI): domain Eukaryota; kingdom Metazoa; phylum Chordata; class Actinopteri; order Salmoniformes; family Salmonidae; genus Oncorhynchus; species Oncorhynchus gorbuscha. The sequence goes on along the minus strand of NC_060191.1, from coordinate 70,359,798 downwards.
TTTAGATCAGTATACCCAACTTCAATGATCCATATGGTCTCATGTGAATCTGCCTCCTCTACACTCTAACCACTAGGCTACCTACCTCCTCTACACTCTAACCACTGGGCTACCTACCACCTCTACACTCTAACCACTAGGCTACCTGCGTCCTCTACACTCTAACCACTAGGCTACCTACCACCTCTACACTCTAACCACTAGGCTACCTGCGTCCTCTACACTCTAACCACTAGGCTACCTGCGTCCTCTACACTCTAACCACTAGGCTACCTGCCTCCTCTACACTCTAACCACTAGGCTACCTGCCTCCTCTACACTCTAACCACTAGGCTACCTGCCTCCTCTACACTCTAACCACTAGGCTACCTGCCTCCTCTACACTCTAACCACTAGGCTACCTGCCTCCTCTACACTCTAACCACTAGGCTACCTGCCTCCTCTACACTCTAACCACTAGGCTACCTGCCTCCTCTACACTCTAACCACTAGGCTACCTGCCTCCTCTACACTCTAACCACTAGGCTACCTGCCTCCTCTACACTCTAACCACTAGGCTACCTGCCTCCTCTACACTCTAACCACTAGGCTACCTGCCTCCTCTACACTCCAACCACTAGGCTACCTGCCTCCTCTACACTCTAACCACTAGGCTACCGGCCTCCTCTACACTCTAACCACTAGGCTACCGGCCACCTCTACACTCTAACCACTAGGCTACGGGCCACCTCCACACTCTAACCACTAGGCTACCTGCCACCTCTACACTCTAACCACTAGGCTACCTGCATCCTCTACACTCTAACCACTAGGCTACCTGCATCCTCTACACTCTAACCACTAGGCTACCTGCCTCCTCTACACTCTAACCACTAGGCTACCTGCCACCTCTACACTCTAACCACTAGGCTACCTGCCTCCTCTACACTCTAACCACTAGGCTACCTGCCACCTCTACACTCTACCTGCCACCTCTACACTCTAACCACTAGGCTACCTGCCTCCTCTACACTCTAACCACTAGGCTACCTGCCACCTCTACACTCTAACCACTAGGCTACCTGCCTCCTCTACACTCTAACCACTAGGCTACCTGCCTCCTCTACACTCTAACCACTAGGCTACCTGCCACCTCTACACTCTAACCACTAGGCTACCTGCCTCCTCTACACTCTAACCACTAGGCTACCTGCCTCCTCTACACTCTAACCACTAGGCTACCTGCCACCTCTACACTCTAACCACTAGGCTACCTGCCTCCTCTACACTCTAACCACTAGGCTACCTGCCACCTCTACACTCTACCTGCCACCTCTACACTCTAACCACTAGGCTACCTGCCTCCTCTACACTCTAACCACTAGGCTACCTGCCACCTCTACACTCTAACCACTAGGCTACCTGCCACCTCTACACTCTAACCACTAGGCTACCTGCCTCCTCTACACTCTAACCACTAGGCTACCTGCCACCTCTACACTCTAACCACTAGGCTACCTGCCTCCTCTACACTCTAACCACTAGGCTACCTGCCACCTCTACACTCTACCTGCCACCTCTACACTCTAACCACTAGGCTACCTGCCTCCTCTACACTCTAACCACTAGGCTACCTGCCACCTCTACACTCTAACCACTAGGCTACCTGCCACCTCTACACTCTAACCACTAGGCTACCTGCCTCCTCTACACTCTAACCACTAGGCTACCTGCCTCCTCTACACTCTAACCACTAGGCTACCTGCCACCTCTACACTCTACCTGCCACCTCTACACTCTAACCACTAGGCTACCTGCCTCCTCTACACTCTAACCACTAGGCTACCTGCCACCTCTACACTCTACCTGCCACCTCTACACTCTAACCACTAGGCTACCTGCCTCCTCTACACTCTAACCACTAGGCTACCTGCCTCCTCTACACTCTAACCACTAGGCTACCTGCCTCCTCTACACTCTAACCACTAGGCTACCTGCCTCCTCTACACTCTAACCACTAGGCTACCTGCCTCCTCTACACTCTAACCACTAGGCTACCTGCCTCCTCTACACTCTAACCACTAGGCTACCTGCCTCCTCTACACTCCAACCACTAGGCTACCTGCCTCCTCTACACTCTAACCACTAGGCTACCGGCCTCCTCTACACTCTAACCACTAGGCTACCGGCCACCTCTACACTCTAACCACTAGGCTACGGGCCACCTCCACACTCTAACCACTAGGCTACCTGCCACCTCTACACTCTAACCACTAGGCTACCTGCATCCTCTACACTCTAACCACTAGGCTACCTGCATCCTCTACACTCTAACCACTAGGCTACCTGCCTCCTCTACACTCTAACCACTAGGCTACCTGCCACCTCTACACTCTAACCACTAGGCTACCTGCCTCTTCTACACTCTAACCACTAGGCTACCTGCCACCTCTACACTCTACCTGCCACCTCTACACTCTAACCACTAGGCTACCTGCCTCCTCTACACTCTAACCACTAGGCTACCTGCCACCTCTACACTCTAACCACTAGGCTACCTGCCTCCTCTACACTCTAACCACTAGGCTACCTGCCTCCTCTACACTCTAACCACTAGGCTACCTGCCACCTCTACACTCTAACCACTAGGCTACCTGCCTCCTCTACACTCTAACCACTAGGCTACCTGCCTCCTCTACACTCTAACCACTAGGCTACCTGCCACCTCTACACTCTAACCACTAGGCTACCTGCCTCCTCTACACTCTAACCACTAGGCTACCTGCCACCTCTACACTCTAACCACTAGGCTACCTGCCTCCTCTACACTCTAACCACTAGGCTACCTGCCACCTCTACACTCTACCTGCCACCTCTACACTCTAACCACTAGGCTACCTGCCTCCTCTACACTCTAACCACTAGGCTACCTGCCACCTCTACACTCTAACCACTAGGCTACCTGCCACTCTACACTCTAACCACTAGGCTACCTGCCTCCTCTACACTCTAACCACTAGGCTACCTGCCTCCTCTACACTCTAACCACTAGGCTACCTGCCACCTCTACACTCTACCTGCCACCTCTACACTCTAACCACTAGGCTACCTGCCTCCTCTACACTCTAACCACTAGGCTACCTGCCACCTCTACACTCTACCTGCCACCTCTACACTCTAACCACTAGGCTACCTGCCTCCTCTACACTCTAACCACTAGGCTACCTGCCACCTCTACACTCTAACCACTAGGCTACCTGCCTCCTCTACACTCTAACCACTAGGCTACCTGCCACCTCTACACTCTACCTGCCACCTCTACACTCTAACCACTAGGCTACCTGCCTCCTCTACACTCTAACCACTAGGCTACCTGCCACCTCTACACTCTAACCACTAGGCTACCTGCCACCTCTACACTCTAACCACTAGGCTACCTGCCTCCTCTACACTCTAACCACTAGGCTACCTGCCTCCTCTACACTCTAACCACTAGGCTACCTGCCACCTCTACACTCTACCTGCCACCTCTACACTCTAACCACTAGGCTACCTGCCTCCTCTACACTCTAACCACTAGGCTACCTGCCTCCTCTACACTCTAACCACTAGGCTACCTGCGTCCTCTACACTCTAACCACTAGGCTACCTGCGTCCTCTACACTCTAACCACTAGGCTACCTGCCTCCTCTACACTCTAACCACTAGGCTACCTGCCTCCTCTACACTCTAACCACTAGGCTACCTGCCTCCTCTACACTCTAACCACTAGGCTACCTGCCTCCTCTACACTCTAACCACTAGGCTACCTGCCTCCTCTACACTCTAACCACTAGGCTACCTGCCTCCTCTACACTCTAACCACTAGGCTACCTGCCTCCTCTACACTCTAACCACTAGGCTACCTGCCTCCTCTACACTCCAACCACTAGGCTACCTGCCTCCTCTACACTCTAACCACTAGGCTACCGGCCTCCTCTACACTCTAACCACTAGGCTACCGGCCACCTCTACACTCTAACCACTAGGCTACCGGCCACCTCTACACTCTAACCACTAGGCTACCGGCCACCTCTACACTCTAACCACTAGGCTACCTGCGTCCTCTACACTCTAACCACTAGGCTACCTGCCACCTCTACACTCTACCTGCCTCCTCTACACTCTAACCACTAGGCTACCTGCCTCCTCTACACTCTAACCACTAGGCTACCTGCCTCCTCTACACTCTAACCACTAGGCTACCTGCCTCCTCTACACTCTAACCACTAGGCTACCTGCCTCCTCTACACTCTAACCACTAGGCTACCTGCCTCCTCTACACTCTAACCACTAGGCTACCTGCCTCCTCTACACTCTAACCACTAGGCTACCTGCCACCTCTACACTCTAACCACTAGGCTACCTGCATCCTCTACACTCTAACCACTAGGCTACCTGCATCCTCTACACTCTAACCACTAGGCTACCTGCCTCCTCTACACTCTAACCACTAGGCTACCTGCCACCTCTACACTCTAACCACTAGGCTACCTGCCTCCTCTACACTCTAACCACTAGGCTACCTGCCACCTCTACACTCTACCTGCCACCTCTACACTCTAACCACTAGGCTACCTGCCTCCTCTACACTCTAACCACTAGGCTACCTGCCTCCTCTACACTCTAACCACTAGGCTACCTGCCACCTCTACACTCTAACCACTAGGCTACCTGCCTCCTCTACACTCTAACCACTAGGCTACCTGCCACCTCTACACTCTAACCACTAGGCTACCTGCCTCCTCTACACTCTAACCACTAGGCTACCTGCCTCCTCTACACTCTAACCACTAGGCTACCTGCCACCTCTACACTCTAACCACTAGGCTACCTGCCTCCTCTACACTCTAACCACTAGGCTACCTGCCACCTCTACACTCTACCTGCCACCTCTACACTCTAACCACTAGGCTACCTGCCTCCTCTACACTCTAACCACTAGGCTACCTGCCACCTCTACACTCTAACCACTAGGCTACCTGCCACCTCTACACTCTAACCACTAGGCTACCTGCCTCCTCTACACTCTAACCACTAGGCTACCTGCCTCCTCTACACTCTAACCACTAGGCTACCTGCCACCTCTACACTCTACCTGCCACCTCTACACTCTAACCACTAGGCTACCTGCCTCCTCTACACTCTAACCACTAGGCTACCTGCCACCTCTACACTCTAACCACTAGGCTACCTGCCTCCTCTACACTCTAACCACTAGGCTACCTGCCTCCTCTACACTCTAACCACTAGGCTACCTGCCACCTCTACACTCTAACCACTAGGCTACCTGCCTCCTCTACACTCTAACCACTAGGCTACCTGCCTCCTCTACACTCTAACCACTAGGCTACCTGCCACCTCTACACTCTAACCACTAGGCTACCTGCCTCCTCTACACTCTAACCACTAGGCTACCTGCCACCTCTACACTCTAACCACTAGGCTACCTGCCTCCTCTACACTCTAACCACTAGGCTACCTGCCACCTCTACACTCTAACCACTAGGCTACCTGCCTCCTCTACACTCTAACCACTAGGCTACCTGCCACCTCTACACTCTAACCACTAGGCTACCTGCCACCTCTACACTCTAACCACTAGGCTACCTGCCACCTCTACACTCTAACCACTAGGCTACCTGCCTCCTCTACACTCTAACCACTAGGCTACCTGCCACCTCTACACTCTAACCACTAGGCTACCTGCCTCCTCTACACTCTAACCACTAGGCTACCTGCCACCTCTACACTCTACCTGCCACCTCTACACTCTAACCACTAGGCTACCTGCCTCCTCTACACTCTAACCACTAGGCTACCTGCCACCTCTACACTCTAACCACTAGGCTACCTGCCTCCTCTACACTCTAACCACTAGGCTACCTGCCTCCTCTACACTCTAACCACTAGGCTACCTGCCACCTGGCTACCTGCCTCCTCTACACTCTAACCACTAGGCTACCTGCCACCTCTACACTCTAACCACTAGGCTACCTGCCACCTCTACACTCTAACCACTAGGCTACCTGCCTCTAACTCTACCTGCCACCTCTAACTACTAGGCTACCTGCCACCTCTACACTCTAACCACTAGGCTACCTGCCTCCTCTACACTCTAACTACTAGGCTACCTGCCACCTCTACACTCTAACCACTAGGCTACCTGCCTCCTCTACACTCTAACCACTAGGCTACCTGCCACCTCTACACTCTAACCACTAGGCTACCTGCCACCTCTACACTCTAACCACTAGGCTACCTGCCTCCTCTACCACTCTAACTAACCACTAGGCTACCTGCCACCTCTACACTCTAACCACTAGGCTACCTGCCTCCTCTACACTCTAACCACTAGGCTACCTGCCACCTCTACACTCTAACCACTAGGCTACCTGCCACCTCTACACTCTAACCACTAGGCTACCTGCCACCTCTACACTCTACCTGCCTCCTCTACACTCTAACTACTAGGCTACCTGCCTCCTCTACACTCTAACCACTAGGCTACCTGCCACCTCTACCTGCCTCTCTAACCACTAGGCTACCTGCCACCTCTACACTCTACCTGCCTCCTCTACACTCTAACCACTAGGCTACCTGCCTCCTCTACACTCTAACCACTAGGCTACCTGCCACCTCTACACTCTAACCACTGGCTACTCCTCTACACTCTAACCACTAGGCTACCTGCCACCTCTACCTCTACCTACACTCTAACCACTAGGCTACCTGCCACCTCTAACCACTCTAACCACTAGGCTACCTGCCACCTCCACTAGGCTACCTGCCACTCTACCTGCCTCCACCTCTACACTCTAACCACTAGGCTACCTGGCTACCTGCCTCCTCTACACTCTAACCACTAGGCTACCTGCCACCTCTACCTGCCACTCTAACCACTGCCTCCTCTACACTCTAACCACTAGGCTACCTGCCTCCTCTACACTCTAACTACTAGGCTACCTGCCTCCTCTACACTCTAACCACTAGGCTACCTGCCTCCTCTACACTCTAACTACTAGGCTACCTGCCTCCTCTACACTCTAACCACTAGGCTACCTGCCACCTCTACACTCTACCTGCCTCCTCTACACTCTAACCACTAGGCTACCTGCCTCCTCTACACTCTAACTACTAGGCTACCTGCTACCTGACACAAACATCAGCCTCAACCACAGCCACAGTCCCTTGGGTCTAGTCCTCTTTCCCTGTCTGGGTGTCATGGATAGTAAAACCAGAAAGACCCTTATCTGAACGGTGATCTGCACAGTTTCACACGCAACACAGTGACTCTCTCTCCGTCCCTCCCGTCCTGCAGGGGGCGGTAGAGGGCGACCCAGAGGATGACCCTAATAACCAGGGAGAGGATGAGTTTGACGTGGCAGAGGAACAGCATCTTCAGCATAGGGAGGAAGAGGAGGCAGACACGCACCCTAACCCCAATCACCCAGCCGTAGACGAGGAACTGGTGGTGAGGAGGGAGGGAGGAAATGAGGGATGAGAGAGAGAGAGAGAGGAAGGAAGGAAGGAAGGAAGGAAGGAAGGAAGGAGACGACAGTTGGAAATCGTCTGAGATATGAGGATGATCAACTTGGCCTGACACATGCAACGGGTAGAAGTTGTTCCAGTGACCTTGCCATGGTAACAGTTGTCATGGTTTCTATGTTTACAGATGGCAGTAAACCCCGACCAGCAGGAAGACAACCGGGATGAGATGTATCCGGAGGACGAGGTACACACACACACTACTCTCACACACACACACACGCACTCTACTCTCACACACACACACACGCACTCTACTCTCACACACACACACACGCACTCTACTCTCACACACACACACACGCACTCTACTCTCACACACACACACGCACTCTACTCTCACACACACACACACACTCTACTCACACACACACACACACTACTCTCACACACACACACACACACACACACACACACACACACACACACACACACACACACACACTCACACACAGGTCTAAACAGAGGGAGAAGACATGGTCTGATGGTGTTTAACCCTGTTAGGTGCAGGAGGATTTGGCCGGGGGTCAGAAGAGGGAGGAGACATGGTCTGATGGTGTTTAACCCTGTTAGGTGCAGGAGGATTTGGCCGGGAGTCAGAAGAGGGAGGAGACATGGTCTGATGGTGTTTAACCCTGTTAGGTACAGGAGGATTTGGCCGGGGGTCAGAAGAGGGAGGAGACATGGTCTGATGGTGTTTAACCCTGTTAGGTACAGGAGGATTTGGCCGGGGGTCAGAAGAGGGAGGAGACATGGTCTGATGGTGTTTAACCCTGTTAGGTGCAGGAGGATTTGGCCGGGGGGCAGAAGAGGGAGGAGGAGGAGGAGCCATACAACGAGGGGAACGAAGAACACGTGAGTCTAGAACACTATGGAATATTGTACGTGGAACCCTGAGTGGGAAAATGACTGTGGGTTTGGCCTCTTAAACACACTTTCTTTAGGGTCTCTGGGGGTGTCTGATCACCCCCAAGCTCATTCTGGGGGGGGTGTGTGTGTGCCCCCTCCCCTTATCGAAACACTAGTGAATGATCTGACACTACTCCACAATGGTCAGTCTGTCACCAGTCCACCATACTTGCCTCAATGTTCTAGAATGTTGGCCTGTATTCCATGTTCTCACATTACTGCTCTAGAACATTCCATCGGTGTCAGTTCCTAGAGTCACGTGTACATATTTGGCTGCTCTAGTGTAGAACATTGCTCCACTCCACTTCCTGTCTATGGTCTCTTACCCAACTTGGGACTGTGTGTGTTCTGCTACAGGAAGAAGTGAAAGAGCAAGAGGTCCCAGCAGAGAAAGAGGGACAACACAGGACAGGAGAGATCCACGAGGAGGAGAACTACGAAGACGAGGAGGTGGGGGTTGGACGGGACGAGCGGCCCAATCGAAGGGAGATGTGAGCTGGACAGAGACATTGACCAATGAGAGTGCCTTTCCCAATCCCTGGGAGCCAATCAGATCTCACTATTGTTCCCTCTATAAAGGAGTAAAATCAGGCACCCACTCGGCATTCCTATTGGAATGTCTGTTGGACATGGGATGGTATTCCCTTTTGTTTGTGTGTGGGACTGGAACAAAGATTTTGGTTTATTAGTTTTTCTCCTTTGCAAAGATAATCCATCCACTTGACAGGTTTGTCATATCATGAAGCTGATTAAACCACATGGTCATATTATACAGGTTTTCACCTTGTGCTGGGGACAGTAAAAGGCCACACTAAAATGTGCAGTTTTGTCACAACACAATGCCACAGATTTGTCAAGTTTTGAGGGAGTGTGCAATTGGCATGATGACAGCAGGAATGTCCACCAGAGCTGTTGCCAGAGCATTTAATGTTAATTTCTCTACCATAAGCCACCTCCAATGTTGTTTTTAGAGATTTTGGCACAACCCCTGACCATGTGTAACCACGCCAGTCCAGGACTTCCAGCTCCGGCTTCTTCACCTGCGTGATCTTCTGAGACCAGCTACCGGGACAGCTGATCAAACTAGGGAGTATTTCTGTCTGGTGGGGGGACTCATTCTGACTGGCTGAACCTGGGAGGGCACAGGCCCACCCACTTGCAAGCCAGGCCCACCCATGGCTGAGCCCCTGCCCAGTCATGTGAAATCCATAGATTAGGGCCTAATGAATATATTTTGTTAAATGAACTGCAACTCAGTAAAATCGTAGAAATATTTGCATGTTGCGATTAAAAAAACAAAACGTTGTGTGTGTGTACACACACACACACACACACACACACACACACACACACACACACACACACCTCTTTCCATCTATTGACCTATCAGACAGGCATGAGAAGGTCATGTTGCTGTCCACTATCTGTTTGTGCCCAGAAAGAGATGGAAGATTTGTGTTTATATGATGAGTGTCAGTCTTTTAAATTAGTTTTGTACAACATTTTTTTTTTTTTACACCAAATTCCTCTCAATGTACGTTTTTAGTAGGACATGCTTTCCAATCTGCTGTTTTATTTATTGTCAATAAGACAATCCTTATGGGTGGATCTGAAAATGTTTCTTCGATGTTCTCAAAGCATCATGAAATCGACTGTGTCGTTCCTGCAGGAAAGAACTGCTGTATCACGGATGACAACAGTAGGGGAGAAAAAGCAGCCGTTCATTTTCCATTCTTCTGTTTGACTTGTCTACGTTGCTGGTCCTCTTGTTACTAGCTGAGTACGCAGTGCCAGTGGATCACAGGTCCTTTCATAGTGTAGTTGACCTGTTGACCTGGATGTAAATCACAAATGTCCACTTGACCTGTTCACCCGATCCTTAATCACTACTGTCTAATGTATAGAAATACACACGTTTGGACATATTTTTCCACCTGCCTGAAAAGGTTTCTTTGGTAAAAACAAAGTGAATGTGGTTGAATTAAACGTATAAAAGATTTAGTACCTAGAGGTTGGTGTGAGGAACGAAGAGGTTGGTGTGAGGAACGAAGTGGTTGGTGTGAGGAACGAAGTGGTTGGTGTGAGGAACGAAGAGGTTGGTGTGAGGAACGAAGAGGTTGGTGTGAGGAACGAAGAGGTTGGTGTGAGGAACGAAGAGGTTGGTGTGAGGAACGAAGAGGTTGGTGTGAGGAACGAAGAGGTTGGTGTGAGGAACGAAGAGGTTGGTGTGAGGAGCGAAGAGGTTGGTGTGAGGAACGAAGAGGTTGGTGTGAGGAACGAAGAGGTTGGTGTGAGGAACGAAGAGGTTGGTGTGAGGAACGAAGAGGTTGCTTCGTGGAGCTACCAGAGGTGAAGTGATACAGCCCATCTCACCTTTCCTTTAGGAAAATCAAACGGCTCTGAACAGAACGACAATGAGACTTGAGAGAGAAAATACTTCAAACACACATTTCACTCGTCTTCAGCCTTTAACCCCGAGGACCAAGATAATCTCATCAGCCACGTTGGCCCTCTTTCTCTGTGTGTTCCCCCCCCGGGGGGGGTTCTGGGATGTTGGAGTGGGAACGATTTCAGAGGTGACTCATTAATGTGCTAATAGCAGGCTGGTGTAGTGCGCACACACACACACACACACCCTACAGTCATGAGTGTTCAGTGATGCTAAGCTCTCTCTCTTCAAAGTCTGATCTGGAGTCATGGAGGCTTTTTCTGGTCTCCTATTGGATGAATAACTATTCATTAATCGTTTCCGTGTCTCCTGTTGCCAGAGGCCAAATCCTATCTTGAGACGCAAATACATAACCAATCCCTCTCCCCAAATCTTCTTTTGACATCGATGCATGATTTGTGTGAAGGTTTAAATTAAGAGTGAATCTCAATTTAGGATTCAGCCCCAAGGGAACGTCCCAAATATTTAGTATTACTAATAGTATTGCAATACTATCATGCAGTCTTCTTGTTGTCCCGAGAGACCAAGGTAATGGACACTCAGTGTTGTCCTGAGAGACCAAGGTAATGGACACTCAGTGTTGTCCCGAGAGACCAAGGTAATGGACACTCAGTGTTGTCCTGAGAGACCAAGGTAATGGACACTCAGTGTTGTCCCGAGAGACCAAGGTAATGGACACTCAGTGTTGTCCCGAGAGACCAAGGTAATGGACACTCAGTGTTGTCCCGAGAGACCAAGGTAAAGGACACTCAGTGTTGTCCCGAGAGACCAAGGTAATGGCCACTCAGTGCTCTAGAGTGTTGTTGTCCCGAGAGACCAAGGTAATGGACACAGTGCTCTAGAGTGTTGTTGTCCCGAGAGACCAAGGTAATGGACACTCAGTGCTCTAGAGTGTTGTTCTCCCGAGAGACCAAGGTAATGGACACTCAGTGCTCTAGAGTGTTGTTCTCCCGAGAGACCAAGGTAATGGACACTCAGTGCTGTAGAGTGTTGTTGTCCCGAGAGACCAAGGTAATGGACACTCAGTGCTGTAGAGTGTTGTTGTCCCGAGAGACCAAGGTAATGGACACTCAGTGTTGTCCCGAGAGACCAAGGTAATGGACACTCAGTGTTGTCCCGAGAGACCAAGGTAATGGACACTCAGTGTTGTCCCGAGAGACCAAGGTAATGGCCACTCAGTGCTCTAGAGTGTTGTTGTCCCGAGAGACCAAGGTAATGGACACAGTGCTCTAGAGTGTTGTTGTCCCGAGAGACCAAGGTAATGGACACTCAGTGCTCTAGAGTGTTGTTCTCCCGAGAGACCAAGGTAATGGACACTCAGTGCTCTAGAGTGTTGTTCTCCCGAGAGACCAAGGTAATGGACACTCAGTGCTGTAGAGTGTTGTTGTCCCGAGAGACCAAGGTAATGGACACTCAGTGCTGTAGAGTGTTGTTGTCCCGAGAGACCAAGGTAATGGACACTCAGTGTTGTCCCGAGAGACCAAGGTAATGGACACTCAGTGTTGTCCCGAGAGACCAAGGTAATGGACACTCAGTGTTGTCCAGAGAGACCAAAGTAAAGGACACTCAGTGCTCTAGAGTGTTGTTGTCCAGAGAGACCAAGGTAAAGGACACTCAGTGCTCTAGAGTGTTGTCCAGAGAGACCAAGAAGCAGAGATCCACAAGGCGGAGGTGGGGGTTGGACGGGACAAGCGGACCAATCAAGAGCGTGCATGAGAGCATGAGTCTGTGATCAGGTCCACAGTCTCTGCCTGTTGAGGTTTCAGGGGGAAGTGATGTCAACACCATTATTAAAAAATAATTCTGATGCTACTGGATATGAATAAATGAACTGCTGTTGACAGACAGGATGGGACATTCTGAATGTGACCCATTATCCTGTGTGTGTGTCCTGTCACATGAAGCACAGGGGTCATTAAACAGTCATCATAAGAGGGTACAGGAGTGTTGTTCGAAAGAGGGAAGGGAGGATGGAGGTGGAGGGTCAGAGTGATGTACACAGTTGGGATTGCTGTGAGGCTGACCTCTGACCCCACTTGTCTCTGTGCCAGTAGGACAGCATCATGTACCTGCCTGATAAGATATCTCCCTCCCGCAAAGCCAAGTTCCAACATGATCCTCAGTGTCTTCCTAGATCAGCCTAACACAGTCCAGTCACAACTCAAACCCTGGGACAAGTGTCTTCCTAGATCAGCCTAACACGGTCCAGTCACACAACTCAAACCCTGGGACAAGTGTCTTCCTAGATCAGCCTAACACAGTCCAGTTACCCAACTCAAACCCCGGGACAAGTGTCTTCCTAGATCAGCCTAACACAGTCCAGTTACCCAACTCAAACCCTGGGACAAGTAAAAACAACAGTGTCTTCCTAGATCAGCCTAACACAGTCCAGTCACACAACTCAAACCCCGGGACAAGTGTCTTCCTAGATCAGCCTAACACAGTCCAGTTACCCAACTCAAACCCTGGGACAAGTAAAAACAACAGTGTCTTCCTAGATCAGCCTAACACAGTCCAGTCACAACTCAAACCCTGGGACAAGTGTCTTCCTAGATCAGCCTAACACAGTCCAGTCACAACTCAAACCCTGGGACAAGTGTCTTCCTAGATCAGCCTAACACGGTCCAGTCACACAACTCAAACCCTGGGACAAGTAAAAACAACTGTAGTGTATGATCAAATATACACAATATACAGCATTAGTAGGCCTACTAAAGATGTCTAGAGTGAATTATTTATGAAATTACTATTATAGTCCTAAACCCCTCAGTTTGATGTCACAGAATGTTACACATCCTGGTGTCTGCTGGGAGTTGGAGTCCAGGAGTCATGGAATCTTCTGGGAGCTTGGGGATTCCATCCAGAACTGAGTTTTGGCAAACAGGAGAACACGCTGCAGAGAGGAGAGGGAAACAAAGGGTTAATACAGGGTCAAACATATCAACTGCTCCACTACATTCTAACATTTTATCATCTTTTTTTCTCTCCACCTCCTCTCCCTCCCTCTATCCCCCTCACCTCCTCTCCCTCCCTCTATCCTAACCTACAAAGCATTACATGGGCTTGCTCCTACCTACCTATCTGATTTGGTCCTGCCGTACATACCTACACGTACGCTACGGTCACAAGACGCAGGCCTCCTAATTGTCCCTAGAATTTCTAAGCAAACAGCTGGAGGCAGGGCTTTCTCCTATAGAGCTCCATTTTTATGGAACGGTCTGCCTACCCATGTCAGAGACGCAAACTCGGTCTCAACCTTTAAGTCTTTACTGAAGACTCATCTCTTCAGTGGGTCATATGATTGAGTGTAGTCTGGCCCAGGAGTGGGAAGGTGAACGGAAAGGCTCTGGAGCAACGAACCGCCCTTGCTGTCTCTGCCTGGCCGGTTCCCCTCTTTCCACTGGGATTCTCTGCCTCTAACCCTGTTACGGGGCTGAGTCACTGGCTTGCTGGGGCTCTCTCGTGCCGTCCCTGGGGGGTGCGTCACCTGGGTGGGTTGATTCACTGTTGTGGTCGGCCTGTCTGGGTTCCCCCCTTGGGTTGTACCGTGTCGGAGATCTTTGTGGGCTATACTCGGCCTTGTCTCAGGATGGTAAGTTGGTGGTTGAAGATTTCCCTCTAGTGGTGTGGGGGCTGTGCTTTGGCAAAGTGGGTGGGGTTATATCCTTCCTGTTTGGCCCTGTCCGGGGGTGTCCTCGGATGGGGCCACAGTGTCTCCTGACCCCTCCTGTCTCAGCCTCCAGTATTTATGCTGCAGTAGTTTATGTGTCTGGGGGCTAGGGTCAGTTTGTTTATCTGGAGTACTTCTCCTGTCCTATTCAGGTGTCCTGTGTGAATCTAAGTGTGCGTTCTCTAATTCTCTCCTTCTTTCTTTCTCTCTCTCGGAGGACCTGAGCCCTAGGACCATGCCCCAGGACTACCTGACATGATGACTCCTTGCTGTCCCCAGTCCACCTGGCCATGCTGCTGCTCCAGTTTCAACTGGCCTGGGCCCTAGGACCATGTCCCAGGACTACCTGACATGAGGACTCCTTGCTGTCCCCAGTCCACCTGGTCATGCTCCTGCTCCAGTTTCAACTGTTCTGCCTTACTATTATTCAACCATGCTGGTCATTTATGAACATTTGAACATCTTGGCCACGTTCTGTTATAATCTCCACCCGGCACAGCCAGAAGAGGACTGGCCACCCCACATATGCTCTCTCTAATTCTCTCTTTCTTTCTCTCTCTCGGAGGACCTGAGCCCTAGGACCGTGCCCCAGGACTACCTGACATGATGGCTCCTTGCTGTCCCCAGTCCACCTGACTGTGCTGCTGCTCCAGTTTAAACTGTTCTGCCTTATTATTATTTGACCATGCTGGTCATTTATGAACATTTGAACATCTTGGTCATGTTCTGTTATAATCTCTACCCGGCACAGCCAGAAGAGGACTGGCCACCCCACATAGCCCGGTTCCTCTCTAGGTTTCTTCCTAGGTTTTGGCCTTTCTAGGGAGTTTTTCCTAGCCACCGTGCTTTTACACCTGCATTGTTTGCTGTTTGGGGTTTTAGGCTGGGTTTCTGTACAGCACTTTGAGATATCAGCTGATGTACGAAGGGCTATATAAATACATTTGATTTGATTTGATCCCCTCACCTCCTCTCCCTCCCTCTATCCCCCTCCTCTCCCTCCCTCTATCCCCTCACCACCTCTCTCCCTCTATCCCCTCACCTCCTCTCCCTCCCTCTATCCTCTCCCTCCCTCTATCTCCTCACCTCACCTCCTCTCCCTCCCTCTATCCCCCTCACCTCCTCTCCCTCCCTCTATCCCCTCACCTCCTCTCCCTCCCTCTATCCCCCTCACCTCCTCTCCCTCCCTCTATCCCCCTCCTCTCCCTCCCTCTATCCCCTCACCTCCTCTCCCTCTATCCCTCCCTCTATCCCCTCACCTCCTCTCCTTCTATCCCCTCACCTCCTCTCCCTCCCTCTATCCCCCTCACCTCCTCTCCCTCCCTCTATCCTCCTCACCTCCTCTCCCCCTCTATCCTCTCCCTCCATCTATCCCCCCACCTCCTCTCCCCCCCTCTATCCTCTCCCTCCCTCTATCCCCCTCACCTCCTCTCCCTCCCTCTATCCCCCTCACCTCCTCTCCCTCCCTCTATCCTCCTCACCTCCTCTCCCCCTCACCTCCTCTCCCTTTCTCTATCACCCTCACCTCCTCTCCCTCCCCCTATCCCCCTCACCTCCCTCTATCCTCCTCACCTCCTCCTCCCTCTATCCTCTCCCTCCCTCTATCCCCCTCACCTCCTCTCCCTTCCTCTATCACCCTCACCTCCTCTCCCTCCCCCCCCTATCCCCCTCACCTCCCTCTATCCTCCTCACCTCCTCCCTCTATCCTCTCCCTCTATCCCCCTCACCTGCTCTCCCTCCCTCTATCCCCCTCACCTCCTCTCCCTCCCCCTATCCCCCTCACCTCCTCTCCCTCCCTCTATCCCCCTCACCTCCTCTCCCTTCCTCTATCACCCTCACCTCCTCTCCCTAGATATCGTCGATATGGTCACACAGCACACTGAACATCCCCTGTGCCATTTCATCGTGAGACAGAACAATATGTCCTTGCACGTAGCATCCCTCAACATGTAGCATCCCTCAACATGTAGCATCCCTCAACACGTAGCATCCCCCCGACTTGTAGCATCCCCTGACATGTAGCATCCACTGACATGTAGCTTCCCCCGACATGTATCATCACCCAACATCTAGCATCCCCCCGACATGTAGCATCCCTCAACATGTAGCATCCCTCAACATGTAGCATCCCTCAACACGTAGCATCCCCACAACTTGTATCATCCCCATTACTACTTGTAGCATCCCCCAGACATAGATAGCTTCCCCACACTGAACATCCCCTGTATCATCACCCAACATCTAGCATCCCCCAACATGTAGCATCCCTCAACATGTAGCATCCCCCAACACGTAGCATCCCCCAGACATGTAGCATCCCCCCGACATGTAGCATCCACTGACATGTAGCTTCCCCCGACATGTGGCATCCACCGACATGCAGCATCCCCCAACATGTAGCATCCCCCGACATGTAGCATCCCTCAACATGTAGCATCCCCCGACACGTAGCATCCCCCAGACATGTAGCATCCCCCAGACATGTAGCATCCCCTGACATGTAGCATCCCCCGACATGTAGCATCCCCCGACATGCAGCATCCCCCGACATGCAGCATCCCCCATGTAGCATCCCCCGACACGTACATGCAGCATCCCCCGACATGTAGCATCCACCGACATGTAGCATCCACCGACATGTAGCATCCCCCGACATGTAGCATCCCCCGACATGTAGCATCCCCCGACACGTAGCATCCCCCGACACATAGCATCCCTCAACATGTAGCATCCCTCAACATGTAGCATCCCCCGACATGTAGCATCCCCCGACATGTAGCTTCCCCCGACATGTAGCTTCCCCGACAGGTATCATCCCCCAAATAAATCACAGACAGTGTCACCAGCAAGCACCCCCACACCATCACACCTCCTCCTCCATGCTTCACGGTGGGAACAACACATGTGGAGATCATCCGTTCACCTACTCTGCGTCTCACAAAGACACCGCTGTTTTCATATCAGGCAACCCCACGTGGGGTCGCGACCCCTAGTTTAGGAACTGGATAGGTGTGAGCAATATAGTGATGGCTGCGCCTACTGTAGGTTTCAAAGGGAAAGGCTAAGGGGTTGAGGCTGTTTTCATAACAGAACCTTTTTGGACCAGTCATACTGTTGCAGGATGAGCGAGGCAGGTTGTGGGGGGAGGAGCTGTGTAAGGGGGTGTCATAAGATGGGAGGGTAAGAGGTGAGTAGAGTGAGAAGGGAGGTCTGGAGGGTGAGAATGTGGCATAAGGCGTGACACTCACAGGGGTTGTGACGATTCCGGAATCTGGACTCTGATCCACGGAGAGGGGTGTGTGTGACGCTGATTTCAGAATACTGGGAGGAGTGGGATTTGGGAAAACTGCAACTGCTCGTGTTCACACCTGAGGAACTGGGAGAGAAGGACAACAACACACCTGAGGAACTGGGAGAGAAGGACAACAACACACCTGAGGAACTGGGAGAGAAGGACAACAACACACCTGAGGAACTGGGAGAGGACAACAACACACCTGAGGAACTGGGAGAGAAGGACAACAACACACCTGAGGAACTGGGAGAGAAGGACAACAACACACCTGAGGAACTGGGAGAGAGGGACAACAACACACCTGAGGAACTGGGGGAGAAGGACAACAACACACCTGAGGAACTGGGGGAGAGGGACAACAACACACCTGAGGAACTGGGAGAGAAGGACAACAACACACCTGAGGAACTGGGGGAGAAGGACAACAACACACCTGAGGAACTGGGGGAGAAGGACAACAACACACCTGAGGAACTGGGAGAGAAGGACAACAACACACCTGAGGAACTGGGAGAGAAGGACAACAAGGAGTTAGAGGGTGAAATATGTACACGACATGACCACAAGTATGTTGACACTTGCTCGTCAAACATCTCATTCCAAAATCCTGGACATTAATACGGAGTTGGTCCCCCTAAAAGTAAAAGTTGGCAAAAATATAAATAGTAAAGTACAGATACCCCAAAAACTACTGAAGTAGTACTTTGCACCACTGCAATTAGTCCTGGCTCACAGTCGGCGTTCCAATTCACCCCAAAGGTGTTTCGATGGGGTTGAGGTCAGGGCTCTGCGCAGGCCAGTCAATTTCTTCCACACCGATCTCAACAAACCATTTCTGAATGGACCTCGCTTTGTGCACAGGGGCATTGTCATGCCGAAACAGGAAAGGGCCTTCCCCAAACTGTTCGCACAAAGTTGGAATCGTCATCGTATGCTGTAGCATTCAGATTTCCCTTCACTGGAACTGAGGGGCCTAGTCACAACCATGAAAAACAGCCCCAGACCATTATTCCTCCGCATTTATATATATATAAATATAGATATATATATAGAGAGAGAGAGAAGAAAAAAAATCATGTAAATCCACGCCAACATAAAGACAAAGACACTCGGTCAGGTCAGGAGAGGTGGAAATGATCAAATGCATAATGTTTAAAAGCATTCTCAGTTAGCCTGGTGTTTGTCAGACCATGAGACATCCCGAAAATCAGTACTTTAACGAAAATGTCTGTGGGGTCCGAAAAACTAATTTATAGGCCATGGAAAGATGAGGCTCTCACGAGCAAGATGGTGGTCTCCGTTTTTCTCTACGACCGCACAAGCCCCACGGGACTGGTCTGAAGTCAACACTGTCGATGATGAGTTAAATAGGGCCTGTGTAGATATAGGACAGGCACTTTAAAACCTTGTTCCTTTGTTCCTTATTTTGTTGACTGTATTCTTTTTGTTGCCATTTATGAATGTGTTATTCAATGCGTTTCTATGAGCTGTAGTAGTAAAAGCCAAATTCAATATTTTAATCACATCATTTTTAAATATATATTTTTTGATATACGAAAGCTTCCAAAAATTAAAAATCAAATATGTTAAAATCCATAGTATGAAAATCTTAAAACAATTCCAGTAAAATGCATTCTGGAATTGTTTTAAGTTTGTCATACTATGCTAGAGGCGTCACTACAGAGCCAGGTTCGATCTCGGGCTGTGTCGCAGCCATTCAAACAGGCCTGTTTGAAGTGACAAGTATTCTAGGCCTAAGGATGATCACATATTCGTTGTACTTTTTACCCATTTTTACAGTCTTGTCCCATCGCATCAACTCCCTTACGGACTTGGGAGAGGCGAAGGTCGAGAGCCATATGTCCTCCGAAACACAACCCTGCCCAGACACACTGCTCGCTTAACCCAGAAGCCAGCCACACCAATGTGTCGGAGGAAACATCGTACAGCTGGCGACCGAAGTCAGCGTGCATGTGCCCAGTCGCCACAAGGAGTCGCTAGAGCGCAATGGGACAAGGACATCCCAGCAGGCCAAACCCTTCCTAACACGGACGACGCTGGGCCAATTTTGCACCACCTCATGGGTCTCTGGGTCGCGGTCCGCTGCGACACAGCCCGGGATCGAACCTGGCTCTGTAGTGACGCCTCTAGCACTGATCAGTGCCTTAGATCGCTGCGCCACTCGGGAGTCCTATCACATATTTTGATTGAGTAGCATTCATTTAAGAAATAAATTAGAATATTATTTATTGCTTTTAATTAAACACAAAAGTGATCATGTTTGTTTCGTTTTATTGCATCCTTTAAATGCAGAAATTAGCTTTGGTTTGAGAAAAAAACCCATTAAATATGAGAAAGATATAGATTAATGCTCCATTCCCCATAAACACATTTGAATTTGAGCTCAAAGGAAAGCAGTCTGTGCTTGAAGCAAATGAAGGACTTTCCCACTTTTATTCTGGCGCAAGGCCTCCAACAACCTTTGATTCAATTAACTGTAGGGTCATGTGCGCGCTGATCAATCACGTTCTGAGACAGGACGTGCTGCGCTGTACAGCGGTGCTCACTATTGGACCTGAATACCAAATCTCGTCCATCTCAGACATTGACTTCTCAATAGCACATGTAAATAGTATGAAGTAATGATAGGATTATACTGCCTACATACATCATTGTTCTGTAATTATATTATACTGCCTACATACATCATTGTCGTGTAATTATATTATACTGCCTACATTGTTCTGTAATTATATTATACTGCCTACATACATCATTGTTCTGTAATTATATTATACTGCCTACATTGTTCTGTAATTATATTATACTGCCTACATACATCATTGTTCTGTAATTATATTATACTGCCTACATACATCATTGTCTGTAATTATATTATACTGCCTACATTGTTCTGTAATTATATTATACTGCCTACATTGTTCTGTAATTATATTATACTGCCTACATTGTTCTGTAATTATATTATACTGCCTACATTGTCTGTAATTATATTATACTGCCTACATTGTTCTGTAATTATATTATACATGGTTCTGTAGTGACATGATAATGTTGCCAACATGGTTCTGTAGTGACATGATAATGTTGCCAACAGGGTTCAGTAGTGATATGATAATGTTGCCAACATGGTTCTGTAGTGACATGATAATGTTGCCAACATGGTTCTGTAGTGACATGATAATGTTGCCAACATGGTTCTGTAGTGACATGATAATGTTGACAACATGGTTCTGTAGTGATATGATAATGTTGACAACATGGTTCTGTAGTGACATGATAATGTTGACAACATGGTTCTGTAGTGATATGATAATGTTGACAACATGGTTCTGTAGTGACATGATAATGTTGACAACATGGTTCTGTAGTGACATGATAATGTTGACAACATGGTTCTGTAGTGATATGATAATGCCAGCATGGTTCAGTAGTGATATGATAATGTTGCCAACATGGTTCAGTAGTGATATGATAATGTTGCCAGTATGGTTCAGTAGTGATATGATAATGCCAGCATGGTTCAGTAGTGATATGATAATGTTGCCAGCATGGTTCTGTAGTGATATGATAATGTTGACAACATGATTCTGTAGTGACATGATAATGTTGCCAACATGGTTCTGTAGTGATATGATAATGTTGCCAACATGGTTCTGTAGTGATATGATAATGTTGCCAACATGGTTCTGTAGTGATATGATAATGTTGCCAACATGGTTCTGTAGTGATATGATAATGTTGCCAACATGGTTCAGTAGTGATATGATAATGTTGACAACATGGTTCTGTAGTGATATGATAATGCCTACAGCGTCCTTCCCATCATCTGCAATGATGAGAGGAAGCCTCTGAGCTGCAGCCTCATTCCCTAGTCTTGTCTGTCCTCCAGTGTGTCATTGACTACTTCTGTGATCAGATCTCTCTCCCCCTTCCATGCCAAATGATGGTCCTATACTTGCCCCCCAAAATAATATTGCTCAGATTTGGTATAGGCCTACTCTGTTCTCGCTACTGTGAGGTATAGTGATGCATCCAGAGGGCTTGTCAAGGTCATTTCCAGTCTTAACGTGACAATATGGCCTTTTACCTCAGAGGGTCATCATTAGAGTAGAGTAATCACAATGCTACTGCACAGGTATAAGAGCAATTTCATATAAAGTAGTGTTACCAAATACAATTCAATACAATTATATACAAAAAGACACCAGACAATTGTAACTGGAACACGATGATTGTTTAATTTTCAAGTAAAAGAGTAAATACAGCTGGTGTTTATAATTTCTCCCTGTTTCATCGCGCGTCTCCAACTGCACACACCTCTTAGCAACCTGTTCACCTACCTGCTAAAAAACACCTCCACTAAAATCAACAACTCATAAGGATATTAGTTCATCAGGATTGTAACCAAGTACTTTTGACATAAAAAAAGAGGAACCAAGATAGAATTACTAAGATTCTGTGTGATTAAATACATCAATTATCTGCACACATTGTTGTTGTTGTTGTTGTTGTTGTTGTTGTTGTTGCAATAAATATCTAGTCTGGTATCTAAGACAGCAGTTAATGTACAAGGATATGATGGTGGTGGTTTGGGAGACACACCTTAAAACGACAGTGTGTGTGTGTGTGTGTGTGTGTGTGTGTGTGTGTGTGTGTGTGTGTGTGTGTGTGTGTGTGTGTGTGTGTGTGTGTGTGTGTGTGTGTGTGTGTGTGTGTGTGTGTGTGTGTGTGTGAGGCTAGTGAATTTAAAGGAGCAGTGCATGGATATATAATTTATTTCTACTGATCCAATCGATAATAGAAAACATTACTTTTCTTTAATATTTTCAATAGTATGTGGACACTCATTCAAATTAGTGAATTCGGCTATTTCAACCACGCCCGTTGCTGACAAGCGTAACAAAATCGAGCACACAGCCATGCAATCTCCATAGACAAACATTGGCAGTAGAATGACCCGTACTGAAGAGCTCAGTGACTTTCAATGTGCACCTTTCCAACAATTCAGTTCCTCAGATATTTGTCCTGCTAGAGCTGCCCCGGTCAACTAAGTGCGGTTATTGTGAAGTGGAAACGTCTAGGAGTAACAACGGCTCAGCCGCAAAGTGGTAGGCCACACAAGCTCATAGAACGGGACCGCTGAGTGCTGATGCTCGTAGCGTGTACAACTTCTGTCCTCGGTTGCAACACTCACTACCGAGTTCCAAACTGCCTCTGGAAGCAACATCAGCAAAATAACTGTTTGTCGGGAGCTTCATGAAATGAGTTTCCATGGCCGAGCAGCCGCGCACAGGCCTAAGATCACCATGCGGAATGCTAAGCATCGGCTGGAGTGGTGTAAAGCTCGCCGCCA
>NC_060191.1:70329032-70334032 GCF_021184085.1 Oncorhynchus gorbuscha | reverse complement strand
AGATAAATAGAGGCAGAGAGAGAGAGAGAGGTAGAGAGAGAGAGAGAGGTAGAGGTAGAGGTAGAGAGAGAGAGAGAGAGAGAGAGAGAGAGAGAGAGAGGGGGGTAGAGGTAGAGAGAGGGGTAGAGGTAGAGAGAGAGAGGGGGGGTAGAGAGAGAGAGATTTAGAGGTAAAGAGAGAGAGAGAGAGAAAGAGAGAGAGGTAGAGAGAGAGACAGAGATAAAGAGAGAAAGAGGTAGAGGTAGAGAGAGAGAGGTAGAGAGAGAGAGGTAGAGAGAGAGAGAGAGAGGGGGTAGAGGTAGAGAGAGAGGGGTAGAGGTAGAGAGAGAGAGGTAGAGAGAGGGGGGGTAGAGAGAGAGAGGTCGAGAGAGAGAGAGAGATTTAGAGGTAAAGAGAGAGAGAGAGAAAGAGAGAGAGGTAGAGAGAGAGACAGAGATAAAGAGAGAGAGAGGTAGAGGTAGAGAGAGAGAGATAAAGAGAGAGAGAGGTAGAGGTAGAGAGAGAGAGGTAGAGAGAGAGAGAGGTAGAGGTAGAGAGAGAAAGAGAGAGAGGGTAGAGGTAGAGAGAGAGAGAGAGAGAGGGGTAGAGAGAGAGAGAGAGAGAGAGAGAGAGAGAGTAAGGGTAGACAAAGCAGACAGAATGTAATTTCAGGAAGGTAACGATGAGGTCAGTAAGGGTAATAGAGAAAGTGGACAGGATATAAAGAGGTCCTCTGATCAGGGGTGGTGGAGGTAAAGAGATGATGATGCAACCACAAGGTCACCTGATCCTGCAGCTCCCTCCGCCCCCTCCTCTGTCACCTCCAGGTAGGCCTTCTGCACTGCCTTCCCAATGAACACGTCCTTACCGTCTGGAACACCACACACACACACACACACACACACACACACACACACACACACACACACACACACACACACACACACACACACACACACACACACACACACACACACACACGGTAAAAACACAAAAGAGGAGACTCATTTCACACTCCAACATGTACAGTGTTTCTAACACTCCTGGCTGAGACTGTTAAAGATCTCCAACTATGTTTATCCTCTCTGACGCGCGGCGCCGTTCTGTCAGCCCACCCACTCAGAATGAGGTGTCTCTTTCCATCTGATCAGAGTCATGTATAGAGAGTTGAGCCAATGTGGTTTCAATTTGAAAGAGCTTCACTTTCTCTTAATGAAGCTGCCAGTTGAGGACTTGTGAGGCATCTGTTTCTCAAACTAGACACTCTAATGCACTTGTCTTCTTGCTCAGTTGTGTACCGGGGCCTCCCACTCCTCTTTCTATTCTGGTTAGGGCCAGTTTGCTCTGTTCTGTGAAGGGAGTAGTACACAGCCCTGTACGAGATCTTCAGTTTCTTGGCAATTTCTCCCATCGAATGGCCTTCATGTTTCTGGCCATTTTGAGCCTGTAATCGAACCCACAAATGCTGATGCTCCAGATACTCAACTAGTCTAAAGGCCAGTTTAATTGCTTATTTAGTCAGGACAACAGTTTGCAGCTGTGCTAACAATAATTGCAAAAGGGTTTTCTAATTAGCCATTTAAAATGATAAACTTGGGTTAGCTAACACAACGTGCCATTGGCTAAAACAACGTGCCATTGGCTAACACAACGTGCCATTGGCTAACACAACGTGCCATTGGCTAACACAACGTGCCATTGGCTAACACAACGTGCCATTGGAACACAGGAGTGATGGTTGCTAATAATGGGCCTCTGTACGCCTATGTAGATTTTCCATTAAAAACCAGCTACAATAGTCATTTACAACATTAACAATGTCTACGCTGTATTTCTGATCAATTTGATGTTATTTTAATGAACAACAATAAAAACAAGGACATTTCTAACTGACCCCAAACTTTTGAACGGTAGTGTATGTCTGTTAAATTCACTGCTCTTGTTTATAGCAGGTCATTTCCCGGCACAGCCAGAAGAGGACTGGCCACCCCTCAGAGCCTGGTTCCTCTCTACCTGGCACAGCCAGAAGAGGACTGGCCACCCCTCAGAGCCTGGTTCCTCTCTACCTGGCATAGCCAGAAGAGGACTGGCCACCCCTCAGAGCCTGGTTCCTCTCTACCTGGCACAGCCAGAAGTGGACTGGCCACCCCTCAGAGCCTGGGTCCTCTCTACCTGGCACAGCAAGAAGATGACTGGCCACCCCTCAGAGCCTGGTTCCTCTCTACCTGGCACAGCCAGAAGAGGACTGGCCACCCATTTACATTTACATTTAAGTCATTTAGCAGACGCTCTTATCCAGAGCGACTTACAAATTGGTGCGTTCACCTTATGACATCCAGTGGAGGAGCCACTTTACAATAGTGCATCTAAATCTTTTAAGGGCTGGGGTGAGAAGGATTACTTTATCCTATCCTAGGTATTCCTTAAAGAGGTGGGGTTTCAGGTGTCTCCGGAAGGTGGTGATTGACTCCGCTGTCCTGGCGTCGTGAGGGAGTTTGTTCCACCATTGGGGGGCCAGAGCAGCGAACAGTTTTGACTGGGCTGAGCGGGAGCTGTACTTCCTCAGTGGTAGGGAGGCGAGCAGGCCAGAGGTGGATGAACGCAGTGCCCTTGTTTGGGTGTAGGGCCTGATCAGAGCCTGGAGGTACTGAGGTGCCGTTCCCCTCACAGCTCCGTAGGCAAGCACCGTGGTCTTGTAGCGGATGCGAGCTTCAACTGGAAGCCAGTGGAGAGAGCGGAGGAGCGGGGTGACGTGAGAAAACTTGGGAAGGTTGAACACCAGACGGGCTGCGGCGTTCTGGATGAGTTGTAGGGGTTTAATGGCACAGGCAGGGAGCCCAGCCAACAGCGAGTTGCAGTAATCCAGACGGGAGATGACAAGTGCCTGGATTAGGACCTGCGCCGCTTCCTGTGTGAGGCAGGGTAGCGCTCTGGGAGGAGGACACAATGGAGTTGTCAACCGTGATGGCGAGATCATGGAACGGGCAGTCTGCGGATGTTGTAGAGGCAGATGCTTGGAATGGAGTTGATGGTTCAGAGTGGTAGAAAGTGGCTTTAGCAGCAGAGACAGAGGAGGAAAATGTAGAGAGGAGGGAGTGAAAGGATGCCAGGTCCGCAGGGTGAGGCGAGTTTTCCTCCATTTCCGCTCGGCTGCCCGGAGCCCTGTTCTGTGAGCTCGCAATGAGTCGTCGAGCCACGGAGCGGGAGGGGAGGACCGAGCCGGCCTGGAGGATAGGGGACATAGAGAGTCAAAGGATGCAGAAAGGGAGGAGAGGAGGGTTGAGGAGGCAGAATCAGGAGATAGGTTGGGGAAGGTTTGAGCAGAGGGAAGAGATGATAGGATGGAAGATGAGAGAGTAGCGGGGGAGAGAGAGCGAAGGTTGGGACGTTCTGCGCGATACCATCCAAAGGATGTAGGGGCAGTGTGGGAAGTGTTGGATGAGAGCGAGAGGGAAAAGGATACAAGGTGGTGGTCGGAGACTTGGAGGGAGTTGCAATGAGGTTAGTGGAAGAACAGCATCTAGTAAAGATGAGGTCGAGCGTATTGCCTGCCTTGTGAGTAGGGGGAAGGTGAGAGGGTGAGGTCAAAAGAGGAGAGGAGTGGAAAGAAGGAGGCAGAGAGGAATGAGTCAAAGGTAGACGTGGGGAGGTTAAAGTCGCCCAGAACTGTGAGAGGTGAGCCGTCCTCAGGAAAGGAGCTTATCAAGGCATCAAGCTCATTGATGAACTCTCCGAGGGAACCTGGAGGGCGATAAATGATAAGGATGTTAAGCTTGAAAGGGCTGGTAACTGTGACAGCATGGAATTCAAAGGAGGCGATAGACAGATGGGTAAGGGGAGAAAGAGAGAATGACCACTTGGGAGAGATGAGGATCCCGGTGCCACCGCCCCGCTGACCAGAAGCTCTCGGGTGTGCGAGAACACGTGGGCGGACGAAGAGAGAGCAGTGGGAGTAGCAGTGTTATCTGTGGTGATCCATGTTTCCGTCTGTGCCAAGAAGTCGAGGGACTGGAGGGAGGCATAGGCTGAGATGAACTCTGCCTTGTTGGCCGCAGATCGGCAGTTCCAGAGGCTACCGGAGACCTGGAACTCCACGTGGGTCGTGCGCGCTGGGACCACCAGATTAGGGTGGCCGCGGCCACGCGGTGTGGAGCGTTTGTATGGTCTGTGCAGAGAGGAGAGAACAGGGATAGACAGACACATAGTTGACAGGCTACAGAAGAGGCTACGCTAATGCAAAGGAGATTGGAATGACAAGTGGATTACACGTCTCGAATGTTCAGAAAGTTAAGCTTACGTAGCAAGAATCTTATTGACTAAAATGATTAAAATGATACAGTACTGCTGAAGTAGGCTAGCTGGCAGTGGCTGCGTTGTTGACTTTGTAGGCTAGCTGGCAGTGGCTGCGTTGTTGACACTACACTAATCAAGTCGTTCCGTTGAGTGTAATAGTTTCTACAGTGCTGCTATTCGGGGGCTAGCTGGCTAGCTAGCAGTGTTGATTACGTTACGTTGCGTTAAAAGAACGACACCCCTCAGAGCCTGGTTCCTCTCTAGGTTTCTTCCTAGGTTCTGGCCTTTCTAGGGAGTTTTTCCGAGCCACCGTGCTTCTACACCTGCATTGTTCGCTGTTTGGGGCTTTAGGCTGAGTTTCTGTACAGCACTTTGAGATTTCAGCTGATGTAAATTGATTGATTGATTTCATAGGGAACTGTCTGTAGGGCTCAGGTTGCTCTGTTTATAGCAGGTCATTTCATAGGGAACTGTCTGTAGGGCTCTAGTTGCTCTGTTTATAGCAGGTCATTTCATAGGGAACTGTCTGTAGGGCTCTGGTTGCTCTGTTTATAGCAGGTCATTTCATAGGGAACTGTCTGAACAGCTGTTGTATAGTTACATCACCAACATTTATAGAATAAAGGCACTAAAAACTGCAATGTTGAACTATTCAGTTGGTTTGGAAAAGTTTGTGCTTGTTCTCTGTTGACAGGAAGTGATGTCAGAGTTCATCCCTGAAAGTACAG
>NC_060191.1:70211532-70326532 GCF_021184085.1 Oncorhynchus gorbuscha | reverse complement strand
ACAGAAGAGGCAGAAGAGACCAGATAAGAATAGCACTTCCTAGAACTTTTTTTGTGTGTGTGTGAGAGTGTGTGTGTTTTTGAGATTGTGTGTTTTGTGAGGGTGTGTGTATGTTTGTGATAGAGTATCTGATGTATATAAAGACATCTCTTGGGGGACCTGTTTCTATTCCCACTGGTACATGAGAGTTTACACACACACACACACCCCTACCATAGTAGAAGTCTCCCTGCTGGTACATCATGTGTGTCTGGGCCTCACTCCCGTCGTCTTTGCTGAAGGAGAAGGTTCTGGTGTTTTCCGGTCTGAACTGGTTCTTCCAGCTGCCCCGGAAGTACACCGCGTTGACCAGGGTCAGCTGGGTCACACTGCTAAAGTCATCAGCTGACAGCAGGTCACGGATCTTACCTGGAGAGAGAGAGACACACACACACACACACACACACACACACACACACACACACACACACACACACACACACACACACACACACACACACACACACACACACACACACACACACACACACACACACACACACACACACACACAGTGGTTAACCTCTTGAAGCTAGGGGGCACTATTTCTATGTTTGGAAAAATAACATTCCCAAAGTAAATGGCCTATTTCTCAGGACCAGATGCTAGAATATGCATATAATTGACAGATTAGGATAGAAAACACTCTATAAAGTTTCAAAAACTGTCAAAATATTGTCTGTGAGTATAACAGAACTGATACTGCAGGCAAAACCCTGAGAACAAAAGGGATATCGACCAGATTCCCTTTTCTATCGCTTCCTCAAGGTGTCAACAGTCTTCAGACATAGTTTCAGGCTTTTATTGTGAAAAATGAGCCAGAACGATAACATCGCGTCAAGTGGTCACATGAGTTTTGCTTGCGCAACAGAATTAGGTAAC
This sequence comes from Oncorhynchus gorbuscha, assembly GCF_021184085.1. NCBI lineage: Eukaryota > Metazoa > Chordata > Actinopteri > Salmoniformes > Salmonidae > Oncorhynchus > Oncorhynchus gorbuscha. The sequence goes on along the minus strand of NC_060191.1, from coordinate 70,325,611 downwards.
AGAATTAGTTATTGCTTTTCCCTTTTCCTACCGATAAAGAAATTTGCGGTTGATATATTATTGATTATATATTTTAAAAACAACCTGAGGATTGATTATAAAAAAACGTTTGACATGTTTCTGTGGACATTACGGATATTATTTGGAATTTGTCTGCATTGTTGTGACCGCTCTTTCCTGTGGATTTCTGAACATAATGCGCCAAACAAACGGTGGTATTTTGGATCTAAAAATAATCTTTATGGAACAAAAGGAACATTTGTTGTGTAACTGGGAGTCTTGTGAGTGAAAACATCCGAAGATCATCAAAGGTAAACGATTAATTTCATTGCTTTTCTGATTATCGTGACCAACCTACCTGATGCTTAGTGTACTTTATGTTTTGTCATGCAATCGATAAACTTACACAAACGCTTGGATTGCTTTCGCTGTAAAGCATAATTTAAAAATCTGAGACGACAGTTGGATTAACAAAAGGCTAAACTGTGTTTTGCAATATTGCACTTGTGATTTCATGAATATGAATATTTTTAGTAATATTATTTGACTGTGGTGCTATGCTATTCAGCGGTTGCTGAAGACAATTATCCCTCTTAAGGGATGGGTAGTGTCAAGAAGTTAACTGATATGCATGCCTGTATATATAACCACAAGCATTAGCATTAGGTGAGACTGACTCCACACACAGACTCACTCTCAGTGTGGTTCTCCACCCATCCATTGATCTGCTCTGCCACGGCGGCTGATTCGCTGAAGTCCACCGTCTCCACCTCCGCCCCGAAGTACTTCCTCATCAGCCGCAGGAACTCCGGGTTAAAAGTCACGCCGCTCTGCAGGAAGAGGGAGTTGGCCAATCGGATGATGTAGTGGGCGTCGTCTTCAGACAGAGCCCCTGTCAGGTTCTGGAGCAGAGAGAACTCCTCATCTGGGAGACAGAGAGACAGACGACTGACTCACTGGGAGGTGGCTGTGTGTGTGTGTGTGTTCTGAGGTGTGTAAAACCTGTAGATAGGTGGCTGTGTGAGTGTGTGTTCTGAGGTGTGTAAACCTGTAGATAGGTGGCTGTGTATGTGTGTGTTCTGAGGTGTGTAAAACCTGTAGATAGGTGGCTGTGTGTGTGTGTTCTGAGGTGTGCATACCTGTTGGCAGGTGGCTGAAGCCGACAGCCTGGCGTATCTGTGTGAGGGAGGCCCCGCGGGCCCCCAGCTCCACCATGCCCAGGGCCACAGCCACACTGAGGGGGGAGAAGATTATGTTGTCGTCCCCCCCGCGCGCCTGCAGCTGGTGGTACAGTCTGACAGAAAACTCTGCTGTGGTGTCCTCCGGAATGTCAGCCGCACGGCAACCAGGGCCCGGCAACAGGAGGAGGGGCAGGAGGCCGATAATCAACATGGGAATCTTGAGAGCTAGAGAGAGAGAGAGAGACAGAGAGAGAGAGAGACAGAGAGAGAGAGAGACAGAGAGAGATAGAGACAGAGAGAGAGACAGAGAGAGAGAGGTAGAGACAGAGACAGAGACAGAGACAGAGACAGAGACAGAGACAGAGACAGAGACAGAGAGAGAGAGAGAGAGAGAGAGAGAGAGAGAGAGAGAGAGAGAGAGAGAGAGAGAGAGAGAGAGAGAGAGAGAGAGACAGAGAGAGAGAGAGAGAGAGAGAGAGAGAGAGAGAGAGAGAGAGAGAGAGAGAGAGAGAGAGAGAGAGACTTTTTCAGCATGTTTTTACAAAAAGATAGATTTAGAGTTAGATGGACTTGGATATTTTGGCAAGGACATATAGAGGATACTACCCTCCACAACACTATGTCACCAGGACATATACAGGATACTACCCTCCACAACACTATGTCACCAGGACATATACAGGATACTACCCTCCACAACACTATGTCACCAGGACATATACAGGATAATACCCTCCACAACACTATGTCACCAGGACATATACAGGATACTACCCTCCACAACACTATGTCACCAGGACATATACAGGATACTACCCTCCACAACACTACCTTCACTATGTCACCAGGACATATACAGGATACTGCCCTCCACAACACTATGTCACCAGGACATATATAGGATACTGCCCTCCACAACACAACCTTCACTATGTCACCAGGACATATACAGGATACTACCCTCCACAACATAACCTTCACTATGTCACCAGGACATATACAGGATACTACCCTCCACAACACTATGTCACCAGGACATATACAGGATACTACCCTCCACAACACAACCTTCACTATGTCACCAGGACATAGACAGGATACTACCCTCCACAACACTATGTCACCAGGACATATACAGGATACTACCCTCCACAACACAACCTTCACTATGTCATATACAGGATACTACCCTCCACAACATAACCTTCACTATGTCATATACAGGATACTACCCTCCACAACATAACCTTCACTATGTCATATACAGGATACTACCCTCCACAACATAACCTTCACTATGTCACCATGACATATACAGGATACTGCCCTCCACAACATAAACTTCACTATGTCACCAGGACATAGACAGGATACTACCCTCCACAACACTATGTCACCAGGACATATACAGGATACTACCCTCCACAACACAACCTTCACTATGTCATATACAGGATACTACCCTCCACAACATAACCTTCACTATGTCATATACAGGATACTACCCTCCACAACATAACCTTCACTATGTCATATACAGGATACTACCCTCCACAACATAACCTTCACTATGTCACCATGACATATACAGGATACTGCCCTCCACAACATAACCTTCACTATGTCACCAGGACATATACAGGATACTACCCTCCACAACATAACCTTCACTATGTCACCAGGACATATACAGGATACTACCCTCCACAACACAACCTTCACTCCAAATCAAAACTCCAAACCCTCAACCTGATTTTGGACTAAATTACCTGGAAGGATTCTTATTTCCAAAGATTCTTATTTCCAAAGATTCTTATTTCCAAAGATTCTTATTTCCAAAGATTCTTATTTCCAAAGATTCTTATTTCCAAAGATTCTTATTTCCAAAGATTCTTATTTCCAAAGATTCTTATTTCCAAAGATTCTTATTTCCAAAGATTCTTATTTCCAAAGATTCTTATTTCCAAAGATTCTTATTTCCAAAGATTCTTATTTCCAAAGATTCTTATTTCCAAAGATTCTTATTTCCAAAGATTCTTATTTCCAAAGATTCTTATTTCCAAAGATTCTTATTTCCAAAGATTCTTATTTCCAAAGATTCTTATTTCCAAAGATTCTTATTTCCAAAGATTCTTATTTCCAAAGATTCTTATTTCCAAAGATTCTTATTTCCAAAGATTCTTATTTCCAAAGATTCTTATTTCCAAGCTATACAGCAAATTCAGTGGCAAACAAACAACAGAAACCTTAAAACAACATCCAACCTGGAACTGAGAGAGTTATGTTTAGTCTGAAGCTACTTTTAAAGCCAAGAAGAAAAATAAATGACAATGATATATTTTACTTTGTAAGGACTGAATGCTAAGTTAAGGACAGAACAGATCTGACTGCAACTTCAATGAGCTCGGAGGTGTGAAGTGAGAGGTGTCAAAGCCCTTGAGCCCAACAACTGCAGGAGAGTTTCACAGCCCCCCCCCCCCACCCAAATGCAGAGGCCTTTGAAGCTCCCTCCCGCTGTTCAGAGATCATTACAATACAGTATCCTCTGGATGTAGAAAAACGAGAGGGAATGAAAAGAGCACAAAAAGAAGCTTCTTATGGAAAATCGAGGGACATTTTTCGCTGACTATTATAAAAATCGGAATGTAAGCAACTTACTCTTCCACACAGATCATCCCCTGGCATGGTGCTATATTAACACACTACTCCTCTGTTAAGGGGTGGGTTGTTTACAAAGGGTGGAAACATAGGACACTAGACTACGAGGACTCTTGAGTCAGCCCATGTCAACCTATACAAGTCTGGAACAGTAATGGTACAGGGTAACCCAGAAACATTTTTCACTGGACATTCAGATAATCAGAGAGATAGCTAGCAGGTTAAGCTCTCGCTTGAGAAAAATACCCCCACCCCCGAGCGTGTCAGATCAGAACTCTTCATTATACAACCCCACAGACGAGCAACCCCAAGCGGAAAGTCAACCTCGCAGCACAGAGTAGTACTCCCTCATTGAAATGAAGGATACATTCACCCAACTGGAGGTAAGGCAGGTGGAACACACTCTAGTCAGCACATGGGGACATGTATCGTGAGATTTTGAGTGAAAACCTCCTTCCATCAGCAAGGGCATTGAAGATGAAGCGTGGCTGGGTCTTTCAGCATGACAATGATCCAAAACACACCGCCCGGGCAACGAAGGAGTGGCTTCGTAAGAAGCATTTCAAGGTCCTGGAGTGGCTTAGCCAGTCTCCAGATCTCAACCCCATAGAAAATCTTTGGAGGGAGTTGAAAGTCCGTGTTGCCCAGCAACAGCCCCAAAACATCACTGCTTTAGAGGAGATCTGCATGGAGGAATGGGCCAAAATACCAGCAACAGTGTGTGAAAACCTTGCGAAGACCTACAGAAAACGTTTGACCTCTGTCATTGCCAACAAAGGGTATATAACAAGTATTGAGAAACTTTTGTTATTGACCAAATACTTATTTTCCACCATAATTTGCAAATAAATTCATAAAAAATCCTACAATGTGATTTTCTGTATTTTTTTTCTCTCATTTTGTCTGTCATAGTTGAAGTGTACCTATGATGAAAATTACAGGCCTCTCTCATCTTTTTAAGTGGGAGAACATGCACAATTGGTGGATGACTAAATACTTGTTTTGAGATGAGTAATGTAGGGTATGTAAACAAAGTGGCATAGTTTAAAGTGGCTAGTGATACATGTACTACATCAAGATGCAGTATATGGTATAGGGTACAGTATATACATATGAGATGAGTAATGTAGGGTATGTAAACATTATATTAAGTGGCATTGTTTAAAGTGGCTAGTGATAAATTTTTCCATTATTAAAGTGAGCTGGAGTTGAGTCAGTATGTTGGCAGCAGCCACTCAATGGTAGTGGTGGCTGTTTAACAGTCTGATGGCCTTGAGATAGAAGTTGTTTTTCAGTCTCTCGGTCCCTGCTTTGATGCACCTGTACTGACCTCGCCTTCTGGATGATAGCGGGGTGAACAGGCAGTGGCTCGGGTGGTTGTTGTCCTTGATGATCTTTATGATCTTTATGGCCTTCCTGTGACATCGGGTGGTGTAGGTGTCCTGGAGGGCAGGTAGTTTGCCCCCGGTGATGCGTTGTGCAGACCTCACTAGCCTCTGGAGAGCCTTACGGTTGTGGGCGGAGCAGTTGTAGTACCAGGCTGTGATACAGCCCGAGAGGATGCTCTCGATTGTGCATCTGTAGAAGTTTGTGAGTGCTTTTGGTGACAAGCCAAATTTCTTCAGCCTTTAGCTCAGTTACCTTAGCTTTCTTGGGAACAGGAACAATGGTGGCCCTCTTGAAGCATGTGGGAACAACAGACTGGGATAAGGATTGATTGAATATGTCCATAAACACACCAGCCAGCTGGTCTGCGCATGCACTGAGGACGCGGCTGGGGATGCCGTCTGGACCTGCAGCCTTGCGAGGGTAAACACGTTTAAATGTTTTACTCACATCGGCTGCAGTGAAGGAGAGTCCACAGATTTTGGTAGCGGGCCGTGTCAGTGGCATCAAAGCGAGCAAAGAAGTTGTTTAGTCTGTCTGGCAGCAGGACATCCTGGTCTGCGACGGGGCTGGTTTTCTTTTTGTAATCTGTGATTGACTGTAGACCCTGCCACATACCTCTTGTGTCTGAGCCGTTGAATTGCGACTCTACTTTGTCTCTATACTGATTGTTTGATTGCATTGCAGAGGGAATAGCTACAGTGTTTGTATTCGGTCATGTTTCCGGTCACCTTGCCCTGGTTAAAAGCAGTGGTTCGCACTTTCAGTTTTGCGCGAATGCTGCCATCAATCCACGGGTTCTGGTTGGGGAAAGTTTTAATAGTTGCTGTGGGTACGACATCGCCGATGCACTTTCTAATGACCTCGCTCACTGAATCAGCATATTCGTCAATGTTGTTGTTGGACACAATGCGGAACATATCCCAGTCCACGTGATCGAAGCAGTCTTGAAGCGTGGAATCAGATGGGTCGGACAAGCGTTGAACAGACCTGAGCGCGGGAGCTTCTTGTTTTAGTCTCTGTCTATAGGCTGGGAGCAACCAAATGGAGTCATGGTCAGCTTTTCCAAAAGGAGGGCGGGGGAGGGCCTTATATGCGTCACGGAAGTTAGAATAACAATGATCCAGGGTTTTACCAGCCCTGGTAGCACAATCAATATGCTGATAGAATTGAAGGAGTCTTGTTTTCAGATGAACCTTGTTAAAATCCCCAGCTTCAATGAATGCAGCCTCAGGATATGTGGTTTCCAGTTTACATAGAGTCAAATAAAGTTTGTTCAGGGCCGTCAATGTGTCTGCTTGTGGGGGAATATATGCGGCTGTGATTATAATCTAAGAGAATTCTCTTGGTAGATAATGCGGTCGACATTTGATTGTGAGGAGTCTATGTCAGGTGACTCAGGTGAACAGAAGGACTTGAGTTCCTGTATGTTGTTATGATCACACCACGTCTCGTTAATCACAAGAAATACCCCCCCCCCCGCCCCTCTTCTTACCAGAAAGATGCTTATTTCTGTCGGCGCGATGTGTGAAGAATCCAGCTGGTTGTACAGACTCCGATAGCGTGTCTCGAGTGATCCATGTTTCCGTGAAACAGAGAATGTACCAACTCTGATAACATATCCCGAGTGGGCCAGGTCTCTGTGAAATAAAGAACGTTACAATCTCTGATGTCTCTCTGGAAGGCAACCCTTGCTTGAATTTCATCTACCTTGTTGTCAAGAGACATGACGTTGGCGATTACTATACTCAGGAGCAGTGAGCGATGTGCCTGTCAATGGAGCCTGACCAGAAGACTGCAACGTCTGCCCCTTCTGTAGCGCCGTTGTATTGGGTCGCCTACTGGGATCAGATCCATTGTCCTGTGTGGTGGTCCGAACAGAGGATCTGCTTCGGGAAAGTCGTATGCCTGGTCGTAATGTTGGTAAGTTGATGTTATATCCAATAGTTCTTCCCGGCTGTAAGTAATAATACGTAAGATTACCTGGGGTACCGAATGTAAGAAATAACACATAAAAAACAAAATTCTGCATAGTTTCCTAGGAACGCGAAGCGAAGAGAGGCGAGGCGGCCATCTCTGTCGGCGCCAGAAGTAGGAAACAGGTGAACAATAGATAAGTAAAGAAATAAAAACCACAGTAAAAAGACACTGAACAAGTAACAGTAGTGAGGCTATATACAGTAGAGAGGTTATATACAGTAGAGAGGCTATATACAGTAGAGAGGTTATATACAGTAGAGAGGTTATATACAGTAGAGAGGCTATATACAGTAGAGAGGTTATATACAGTAGAGAGGCTATATACAGTAGTGAGACTATATACAGTAGAGAGGCTATATACAGTAGAGAGGCTATATACAGTAGAGAGGCTATATACAGTAGTGAGGCTATATACAGTAGTGAGACTATATACAGTAGTGAGGTTATATACAGTAGTGAGGTTATATACAGTAGAGAGGCTATATACAGTAGAGAGGCTATATACAGTAGTGAGGCTATATACAGTAGAGAGGCTATATACAGTAGTGAGACTATATACAGTAGTGAGGTTATATACAGTAGTGAGGTTATATACAGTAGAGAGGCTATACAGTAGAGAGGCTATACAGTAGAGAGGCTATATACAGTAGTGAGACTATATACAGTAGAGAGGCTATATACAGTAGAGAGGCTATATACAGTAGAGGCTATATACAGTAGTGAGACTATATACAGTAGAGAGGCTATATACAGTAGAGAGGCTATATACAGTAGTGAGACTATATACAGTAGAGGCTATATACAGTAGTGAGACTATATACAGTAGAGGCTATATACAGTAGTGAGACTATATACAGTAGAGGCTATATACAGTAGTGAGACTATATACAGTAGAGAGGCTATATACAGTAGTGAGGCTATATACAGTAGTGAGACTATATACAGTAGTGAGGTTATATACAGTAGTGAGGTTATATACAGTAGAGAGGCTATACAGTAGAGAGGCTATACAGTAGAGAGGCTATATACAGTAGTGAGACTATATACAGTAGAGAGGCTATATACAGTAGAGAGGCTATATACAGTAGAGGCTATATACAGTAGTGAGACTATATACAGTAGAGAGGCTATATACAGTAGAGAGGCTATATACAGTAGTGAGGCTATATACAGTAGTGAGGCTATATACAGTAGAGAGGCTATATACAGTAGAGAGGCTATATACAGTAGTGAGACTATATACAGTAGAGAGACTATATACAGTAGTGAGGCTATATACAGTAGAGAGGCTATATACAGTAGCGATGCTATATACAGTAGTGAGGCTATATACAGTAGTGAGACTATATACTGTAGTGAGGCTATATACAGTAGCGAGGCTATATGCAGTGTGGAGGCTATATACAGTAGTGAGGCTATATACAGTAGTGAGGCTATATACAGTAGTGAGGCTATATACAGTAGAGAGGTTATATACAGTAGCGATGCTATATACAGTAGTGAGACTATATACAGTAGTGAGGCTATATACAGTAGAGAGGCTATATACAGTAGTGAGGCTATATACAGTAGAGAGGCTATATACAGTAGAGAGGCTATATACAGTAGAGAGGCTATATACAGTAGTGAGACTATATACAGTAGAGAGACTATATACAGTAGTGAGGCTATATACAGTAGAGAGGCTATATACAGTAGTGAGACTATATACTGTAGTGAGGCTATATACAGTAGCGAGGCTATATGCAGTGTGGAGGCTATATACAGTAGCGATGCTATATACAGTAGTGAGACTATATACTGTAGTGAGGCTATATACAGTAGTGAGGCTATATACAGTAGTGAGGCTATATACAGTAGTGAGGCTATATACAGTAGTGAGGCTATATACAGTAGAGAGGCTATATACAGTAGTGAGACTATATACAGTAGTGAGGCTAGACAGACTGGGGAGAGAGGGAGGGGAATTAAACGTGGGAGGGAGGGGGAGGGTAGACAGACTGGGGAGAGGGGGAGAGGGCGTGGAGGGAGGGGGGGCATAAGGGTAGACAGACTGGGGAGAGAGGGAGAGGGCGTGGGAGGGTAGACAGACTGGGGAGAGGGGAGGGGCGTTTTAGGCATACTTACCAGGGTAGACAGACTGGGAAGAGAGGGAGAGGCGTGGGAGGGAGGGGGGTAAGGGTAGACAGACTGGGGAGAGAGGGAGAGGCGTGGGAGGGAGGGGGGTAAGGGTCTGGGATGGGCATCACCTGAGCGCCACAGGTGAAAACCAACACCTGTTATATCCATATGCCTCTTAAAACCCTGAAATGATGCCAGCAGAGCACAAACACCAGGCACTTCAAAGTCATTTCTGTTTCATCTTCACAGCTTCTAAAATCAATAGAATTAAACCTGTTGTCCTTTGAAAACAACACGACTGATCCTAAATCACCACTAATATACCGTAGCTGACATTTCCACATTCAGAACATGACGTCATTCTCCCCCTCAGACACTTTAGTCCTCAATGCCCTTTAAACCCAACACCTTTTAGGCATACTTACCAGGCTAGTAGAATTAAACCCAACACCTTTTAGGCATACTTACCAGGCTAGTAGAATTAAACCCAACACCTTTTAGGCATACTTACCAGGCTAGTAGAATTAAACCAGACACCTTTTAGGCATACTTACCAGGCTAGTAGAATTAAACCCAACACCTTTTAGGCATACTTACCAGGCTAGTAGAATTAAACCAGACACCTTTTAGGCATACTTACCAGGCTAGTAGAATTAAACCAGACACCTTGAAGAAGGCATACTTACCAGGCTAGTAGAATTAAACCAGACACCTTGAAGAAGGCATACTTACCAGGCTAGTAGAATTAAACCCAACACCTTGTTATCTTTGTAGGCTTTCTTCTGCCACTCTTCCATCTCAATATAGACTGATTGTTGTCCTATGGACAGCTCCCACCTCAGCTGTAGAAGGCATACTTACCAAGCTAGTAGAATTCAACCAGACACCTTTAAGGCATACTTACCAAGCTAGTAGAATTCAACCAGACACCTTTAAGGCATACTTACCAAGCTAGTAGAATTCAACCCAACACCTTGAAGAAGGCATACTTACCAAGCTAGTAGAATTCAACCCAACACCTTGAAGAAGGCATACTTACCAAGCTAGTAGAATTAAACCCAAGTTTTACCCTGTAGCTGGGTTTATAACACAATCACAACACATTCAGGTAGTCTATGTAAACACACACCTCTGAATTAACTTTTGTTACCATGGTGATGGGATGTGACGAACATCATTCTCTTCATGTCCACACTTCAAGACTGCTACGTGAAACACACTTCAAGACTGCTACCTGAAACACACTTCAAGACTTCTACCTGAAACACTTCAAGACTGCTACCTGAAACACACTTCAAGACTGCTACCTGAAACACACTTCAAGACTTCTACCTGAAACACTTCAAGACTGCTACCTGAAACACACTTCAAGACTGCTACCTGAAACACACTTCAAGACTGCTACCTGAAACACACTTCAAGACTGCTACCTGAAACACTTCAAGACTGCTACCTGAAACACACTTCAAGACTGCTACCTGAAACACACTTCAAGACTGCTACCTGAAACACACTTCAAGACTGCTACCTGAAACACACTTCAAGACTGCTACGTGAAACACACTTCAAGACTGCTACCTGAAACACACTTCAAGACTGCTACCTGAAACACACTTCAAGACTGCTACGTGAAACACACTTCAAGACTGCTACCTGAAACACACTTCAAGACTGCTACCTGAAACACACTTCAAGACTGCTACCTGAAACACACTTCAAGACTGCTACCTAAAACACACTTCAAGACTGCTACCTAAAACACACTTCAAGACTGCTACCTGAAACACACTTCAAGACTGCTACCTGAAACACACTTCAAGACTTCTACCTGAAATACACTTCAAGACTTTTAACTGACATCTCTACTTCAAAGACAATCCTACTACACTATGTAATGTTTACTTAACAAACTATATGAACACGTCCTTATGATCACACATTTCTGAAAGAGTGGAGCGCAGTATGGCAGTAGAACGTTGAGCAGAACATGTAGGTAAGGAGGAGAGAATAGCGAGGACAGAGAGCTGTGTTAGGTTTGAGAGAACACAGAAGACAGAGAGCTGTGTTAGGTTTGAGAGACCACAGAGCTGTGTTAGGTTTGAGAGAACACAGAAGACAGAGAGCTGTGTTAGGTTTGAGAGACCACAGAGCTGTGTTAGGTTTGAGAGAACACAGAAGACAGAGAGCTGTGTTAGGTTTGAGAAGACAGAGAGGACAGAGAGCTGTGTTAGGTTTGAGAGAACACAGAAGACAGAGAGCTGTGTTAGGTTTGAGAGACCACAGAGCTGTGTTAGGTTTGAGAGAACACAGAAGACAGAGAGCTGTGTTAGGTTTGAGAAGACAGAGAGGACAGAGAGCTGTGTTAGGTTTGAGAGACCACAGAGCTGTGTTAGGTTTGTGAGAACACAGAAGACAGAGAGCTGTGTTAGGTTTGAGAGGACACAGAGAACATTGTGCTGTGTTAGGTTTGAGAGGACACAGAGCTGTGTTAGGTTTGAGAGGACACAGAGCTGTGTTAGGTTGGAGAGGACACAGAGGGCACAGAGCTGTGTTAGGTTTGAGAGGACACAGAGCTGTGTTAGGTTTGAGAGGACACAGAGCTGTGTTAGGTTGGAGAGGACACAGAGGGCACAGAGCTGTGTTAGGTTTGAGAGGACACAGAGCTGTGTTAGGTTTGAGAGGACACAGAGCTGTATTAGGTTTGAGAGAACACAGAAGCCAGAGAGCTGTGTTAAGTTTGAGAATACAGAGAGGACAGAGAGCTGTGTTAGGTTTGAGAGAACACAGAAGACAGAGAGCTGTGTTAGGTTTGAGAGACCACAGAGCTGTATTAGGTTTGAGAGAACACAGAAGACAGAGAGCTGTGTTAGGTTTGAGAAGACAGAGAGGACAGAGAGCTGTGTTAGGTTTGAGAGAACACAGAAGACAGAGAGCTGTGTTAGGTTTGAGAGACCACAGAGCTGTGTTAGGTTTGAGAGAACACAGAAGACAGAGAGCTGTGTTAGGTTTGAGAGACCACAGAGCTGTGTTAGGTTTGAGAGAACACAGAAGACAGAGAGCTGTGTTAGGTTTGAGAAGACAGAGAGGACAGAGAGCTGTGTTAGGTTTGAGAGACCACAGAGCTGTGTTAGGTTTGTGAGAACACAGAAGACAGAGAGCTGTGTTAGGTTTGAGAGGACACAGAGAACATTGTGCTGTGTTAGGTTTGAGAGGACACAGAGCTGTGTTAGGTTGGAGAGGACACAGAGGGCACAGAGCTGTGTTAGGTTTGAGAGGACACAGAGCTGTGTTAGGTTTGAGAGGACACAGAGCTGTGTTAGGTTTGAGAGGACACAGAGCTGTGTTAGGTTTGAGAGGACACAGAGCTGTGTTAGGTTTGAGAGGACACAGAGCTGTGTTAGGTTTGAGAGGACACAGAGCTGTGTTAGGTTGGAGAGGACACAGAGGGCACAGAGCTGTGTTAGGTTTGAGAGGACACAGAGCTGTGTTAGGTTGGAGAGGACACAGAGGGCACAGAGCTGTGTTAGGTTTGAGAGGACACAGAGCTGTGTTAGGTTTGAGAGGACACAGAGCTGTGTTAGGTTTGAGAGGACACAGAGCTGTGTTAGGTTTGAGAGGACACAGAGGACACAGAGCTGTGTTAGGTTTGAGAGGACACAGAGTGCACAGAGCTGTGTTAGGTTTGAGAGGACACAGAGGACACAGAGCTGTGTTAGGTTTGAGAGGACACAGAGGGCACAGAGCTGTGTTAGGTTTGAGATGACACAGAGCTGTGTTAGGTTTGAGAGGACACAGAGCTGTGTTAGGTTGCAGAGGACACAGAGGGCACAGAGCTGTGTTAGGTTTGAGAGGACACAGAGCTGTGTTAGGTTTGAGAGGACACAGAGCTGTGTTAGGTTTGAGAGGAGACAGAGCTGTGTTAGGTTTGAGAGGACACAGAGCTGTGTTAGGTTGGAGAGGACACAGAGGGCACAGAGATGTGTTAGGTTTGAGAGGACACAGAGCTGTGTTAGGTTTGAGAGGAGACAGAGGACAGAGGACACAGAGGACAGAGAGTGGTGATAGGTTTGAGAGGACACAGAGGACAGAGAGCTGTGGACCACTCCACTGCTTGTCTCTGTGTGAGCTCCATGCTGCTGATCAGAGAGATAGATAGGTCTCAGAGATAACAACAAGTACAACTCTCATACTTTCCAGACATTCTGAGAGGTATTCTCTGGGTATCATTCTGTGTCGCTTTAAAGTCATTTCCACCTTATTCCTCCCACCACACACGCGCAGACACAGTCTGATGTTCAAGAACGTCCTTCAGAAACAGGCCTCCCGGGGAGGGATTTCAGTGAGACACCAAGGCGATGTCAAAACCCATCCCTGTCACAACTTGTGTGTGTGTGTCTTCCCACTCCGACTATCCCGTCAGTATACCGTCTCTGCCTTTTAAATACAGCTCATCGTTTTCACAAGGGCTTTGTCAATCGAGTGGACTGAAGTCTTGCCACAAAGTCAGGAGAATTTCACCATCAGGGCTGCCATGAAGGGAGGTCAGGTGGGTTTGTTGTTATGGATTCCATCTTGGAGTAGTGTTCTGACTCATATGAAAGGAGAAGAGACGACACTATTCAACAAGACGATTGTCCCCTGCCTCCCCACCCAAAGAAATAATCAACATGAAACATTCTGTGTGAAAGAGAGAAATGAGAGAGAAAAAGAGAGAGATATGGAGAGAGGAGTAGAAAGAGAGAGATATGGAGAGAAAGAGAGAGATATGGAGAGAGAAAGAGAGACATATGGAGAGAGAAAGAGAAAGAGAGAGATATGGAGAGAGAAAGAGAGATATGGAGTTAGAAAGAGAGAGATATGGAGTTAGAAAGAGAGAGGAATGGAGAGAGGAGTAGAAAGAGAGAGATATGGAGAGAGGAGTAGAAAGAGAGAGATATGGAGAGAGGAGTAGGTAGAGAGAGATATGGAGTTAGTAAGAGAGAGATATGGAGAGATGAGTAGAATGAGAGAGATATGGGGAGAGAAAGAGAGAGATATGGGGAGAGAAAGAGAGAGATATGGGGAGAGAAAGAGATAGATATGGGGAGAGAAAGAGAGAGATATGGGGAGAGAAAGAGAGAGATATGGGGAGAGAAAGAGAGAGATATGGAGAGAGAAAGAGAGAAATAGAGAGGAATGGAGAGATATGGAGAGAGAAAGAGAGAGATATGGAGAGATGAGTAGAATGAGAGAGATATGGAGAGAGAAAGAGAGAGAAAGAGAGAGGAATGGAGAGAGAAAGAGAGAGATATGGAGAGAGAAAGAGAGAGATATGGAGAGAGGAATAGAGAGAGAAAGAGATGAATGGAGAGAGAAAGATAGAGAAAGAGAGAGGAATAGAGAGATATGGAGAGAGGAATAGAGAGAGAAAGAGATGAATGGAGAGAGAAAGATAGAGAAAGAGAGAGGAATAGAGAGATATGGAGAGAGAAAGAGAGAGATTTTATGCAAGTAAAGTTGTACTGTATCAAAACAATCAGCTGTGATGGAAACAGGACGTTTCCATCGGTATAAATGCCGACATATAATTCCTTCACTCGACATGGTGGGATCTTTTTGTGTCCATAAAATGAATTATGTGAGAAATGGCGGTTCATGTGTAAATATTGATATAAAACAAACATAATATCGAAGTTAACTTGGAGCCATCATGATGATACACTACGTATACAAAAGTATGTGGACACCCATTTAAATGAGTGGATTCGGCTATTTCAGCTACACTCCTTGCTGACAGGTGTATAACATCGAGCACACCGCCATGCAATCTCCATAGACAAACATTGGCGACAGGATGGCCTTACTGAAGAGCTCAGTGACTTTCTGTGTTTGGCGGATGCCAGGAGATCGCTACCTGCCCGAATGCATAGTTCCAACTGTAAAGTTTGGTGTATTAAAAGATGCATACAATTACACTATGGTATAATTAGGTCCTAAGAATGTGTTCTTAAACTGACTCGCCTGGTTAAATAAAGTTTAAATTAAATAAAACAATTCTCAAACACATTTCCACCCCTCTTTACATGTAATTCCTCATCCATTCTCCTTCATTCACGTACAACATAAACCCGATGCATCTACACAACCCATTTCACCCCACCCTCCTATCCATATTCACCCCCTCCTACACTCCTATCCATATTCACCCCCTCCTACACTCCCATCCATATTCACCCCTCCTACACTCC
The DNA here is from genome assembly GCF_021184085.1 of Oncorhynchus gorbuscha. Taxonomy (NCBI): domain Eukaryota; kingdom Metazoa; phylum Chordata; class Actinopteri; order Salmoniformes; family Salmonidae; genus Oncorhynchus; species Oncorhynchus gorbuscha. Next base: position 70,310,058 of record NC_060191.1, on the reverse strand, counting down.
CATCCATATTCACCCCCTCCTACACTCCTATCCATATTCACCCCCTCCTACACTCCTATCCATATTCACCCCCTCCGTCACTCCTATCCATATTCACCCCCTCCTACACTCCCATTCATATTCACCCCCTCCTACACTCCCATTCATATTCACCCCCTCCTACACTCCCATTCATATTCACCTCCTCCTACACTCCTATCCATATTCACCCCCTCCTACACTCCTATCCATATTCACCTCCTCCTACACTCCTATCCATATTCAGCCCCTCCTACACTCCTATCCATATTCACCCCCTCCTACACTCCTATCCATATTCACCCCTCCTTCACTCCTATCCATATTCACCCCCTCCTACACTCCCATCCATATTCACCTCCTCCTACACTCACATCCATATTCACCCCCTCCTACACTCCTATCCATATTCACCTCCTCCTACACTCCTATCCATATTCACCTCCTCCTACACTCCTATCCATATTCACCCCCTCCTTCACACTCCCATTCATATGAACAGACACCCACTTACACCCAGCTCACACCCTCTCACCCACACACCCTCTCACCCACACACCCTCTCACCCACACACCCTCACACCCTCTCACCCACACACCCTCTTGCCCTCTCACCCACACACCCTCTCAACCACACACCCTCTCGCCCACACACCCTCTCACCCTTTCACCCACACACCCTCTCACCCACACACCCTCTCACTCATACACCCCTCTCACATTCTCACCCTCTCACCCACACACCTTCTCACCCACACACACTCTCCCCCTCTCACCCCACACCCTCTCACCCACACACCCTCTCACCCACCCTCTCATGCTCTCACCCACACACCCTCTCACCCACCCTCTCATGCTCTCACCCACACACCCTCTCACCCACCCTCTCATGCTCTCACCCACACACCCTCTCACCCTCTCACCCACACACCCTCTCACCCACACACCCACACACCCTCTCACCCACACACATCTATAGAACAATTACTGACATGATGATCGATGTTTGACAAATACAAATATTCTCGCTCTTATCATCATGTGTACTTCCTGTATCTACTTCATAATGTCCTGTCCTCCAGCCTGCTGTCTTTACTTCATAATGTCCTCCAGCCTGCTGTCTCTACTTTATAATGTCCTGTCCTCCAGCCTGCTGTCTCTACTTCATAATGTCCTGTCTTCCAGCCTGCTGTCTCTACTTCATAATGTCCTGTCCTCCAGCCTGCTGTCTCTACTTCATAAAGTCCTCCAGCCTGCTGTCTCTACTTCATAATGTCCTCCAGCCTGCTGTCTCTACTTCATAATGTCCTGTCCTCCAGCCTGCTGTCTCTACTTCATAATGTCCTGTCCTCCAGCCTGCTGTCTCTACTTCATAATGTCCTGTCCTCCAGCCTGCTGTCTCTACTTCATAATGTCCTGTCCTCCAGCCTGCTGTCTCTACTTCATAATGTCCTCCAGCCTGCTGTCTCTACTTCATAATGTCCTCCAGCCTGCTGTCTCTACTTCATAATGTCCTCCAGCCTGCTGTCTCTACTTCATAATGTCCTGTCTTCCAGCCTGCTGTCTCTACTTCATAATGTCCTGTCCTCCAGCCTGCTGTCTCTACTTCATAATGTCCTGTCCTCCAGCCTGCTGTCTCTACTTCATAATGTCCTGTCCTCCAGCCTGCTGTCTCTACTTCATAATGTCCTGTCCTCCAGCCTGCTGTCTCTACTTCATAATGTCCTGTCCTCCAGCCTGCTGTCTCTACTTCATAATGTCCTCCAGCCTGCTGTCTCTACTTCATAATGTCCTGTCCTCCAGCCTGCTGTCTCTACTTCATAATGTCCTGTCCTCCAGCCTGCTGTCTCTACTTCATAATGTCCTGTCCTCCAGCCTGCTGTCTCTACTTCATAATGTCCTGTCCTCCAGCCTGCTGTCTCTACTTCATAATGTCCTCCAGCCTGCTGTCTCTACTTCATAATGTCCTCCAGCCTGCTGTCTCTACTTCATAATGTCCTCCAGCCTGCTGTCTCTACTTCATAATGTCCTCCAGCCTGCTGTCTCTACTTCATAATGTCCTCCAGCCTGCTGTCTCTACTTCATAATGTCCTGTCCTCCAGCCTGCTGTCTCTACTTCATAATGTCCTCCAGCCTGCTGTCTCTACTTCATAATGTCCTGTCCTCCAGCCTGCTGTCTCTACTTCATAATGTCCTGTCCTCCAGCCTGCTGTCTCTACTTCATAATGTCCTGTCCTCCAGCCTGCTGTCTCTACTTCATAATGTCCTGTCCTCCAGCCTGCTGTCTCCACTTCATAATGTCCTCCAGCCTGCTGTCTCTACTTCATAATGTCCTCCAGCCTGCTGTCTCCACTTCATAATGTCCTCCAGCCTGCTGTCTCTACTTCATAATGTCCTCCAGCCTGCTGTCTCTACTTCATAATGTCCTGTCCTCCAGCCTGCTGTCTCTACTTCATAATGTCCTGTCCTCCAGCCTGCTGTCTCTACTTCATAATGTCCTCCAGCCTGCTGTCTCTACTTCATAATGTCCTCCAGCCTGCTGTCTCTACTTCATAATGTCCTCCAGCCTGCTGTCTCTACTTCATAATGTCCTCCAGCCTGCTGTCTCTACTTCATAATGTCCTCCAGCCTGCTGTCTCTACTTCATAATGTCCTCCAGCCTGCTGTCTCCACTTCATAATGTCCTCCAGCCTGCTGTCTCTACTTCATAATGTCCTCCAGCCTGCTGTCTCTACTTCATAATGTCCTCCAGCCTGCTGTCTCTACTTCATAATGTCCTCCAGCCTGCTGTCTCTACTTCATAATGTCCTCCAGCCTGCTGTCTCTACTTCATAATGTCCTCCAGCCTGCTGTCTCTACTTCATAATGTCCTCCAGCCTGCTGTCTCTACTTCATAATGTCCTGTCCTCCAGCCTGCTGTCTCTACTTCATAATGTCCTGTCCTCCAGCCTGCTGTCTCTACTTCATAATGTCCTGTCCTCCAGCCTGCTGTCTCTACTTCATAATGTCCTCCAGCCTGCTGTCTCTACTTCATAATGTCCTCCAGCCTGCTGTCTCTACTTCATAATGTCCTCCAGCCTGCTGTCTTTACTTCATAATGTCCTGTCCTCCAGCCTGCTGTCTCTACTTCATAATGTCCTCCAGCCTGCTGTCTCTACTTCATAATGTCCTGTCCTCCAGCCTGCTGTCTCTACTTCATAATGTCCTGTCTTCCAGCCTGCTGTCTCTACTTCATAATGTCCTGTCCTCCAGCCTGCTGTCTCTACTTCATAATGTCCTGTCCTCCAGCCTGCTGTCTCTACTTCATAATGTCCTGTCCTCCAGCCTGCTGTCTCTACTTCATAATGTCCTGTCCTCCAGCCTGCTGTCTCTACTTCATAATGTCCTGTCCTCCAGCCTGCTGTCTCTACTTCATAATGTCCTCCAGCCTGCTGTCTCTACTTCAGTCCTGTCCTCCAGCCTGCTGTCTCTACTTCATAATGTCCTGTCCTCCAGCCTGCTGTCTCTACTTCATAATGTCCTGTCCTCCAGCCTGCTGTCTCTACTTCATAATGTCCTGTCCTCCAGCCTGCTGTCTCTACTTCATAATGACATTCATATTCTAAACACACACACACACACACACACACACACACACACACACACACACACACACACACACACACACACACACACACACACACACACACACACACACACACACACACACACACACACACACACACACACACACACACACAGGCAGTGTCAATGCGACATGAGAATAACAATCAGTCTGCTGGCTACAGAAAGCTGTTCTACTCTCTCACTCCCCTTCCCCCATCTCTCCATCAGAGGAATGAACTACACCTCTCTCTCTCTCTCTCTCTCTCTCTCTCTCTCTCTCTCTCTCTCTCTCTCTCTCTCTCTCTCTCTCTCTCTCTCTCTCTCTCTCTCTCTCTCTCTCTCTCTCTCTCTCTCTCTCTCTCTCTCTCTCTCTCTCTCTCTCTCTCTCTCTCAGATTGCTGTGCGCCATGAAGAACTGCGCCATCCACAGTTCTTCATTCTGATGAGAAGGGGATTCAGATTGGGAGAGGTTTTATACATTCATTTGTACCAATTTATCTGTTTCAGATCCAACCTCCTGGGAGAGGACTGTGGGACTGATCCTATTGTTATGCAGCTTAGCCCTCCCTCCCTCCCTCCATCCCTCCCTCCCTCCCCTCAACAACACACTACAGAGAACAGTGACATCTCTGAAACTATAGCTCCTCTTCATAATAGAACAGAATCGTCTCCACTCCTCCATTTAACTCCCTCCTTTCCCTCCATTCCTCTGACTACCCCCAACTCCACTGTATTGAACAAGTGATGAAGAGACCACCTGACAACAGCTTCGTCCACTGATACAGAACAAGAACAAAACATCCTTCTCTCCCCCTACCCTGTCACGCCGTGTCCCCCAGCCTTCTCTCCCCCTACCCTGTCACGCCGTGTCCCCCAGCCTGCTCTCCCCTACTCTGTCACGCCGTGTCCCCCAGCCTTCTCTCCCCCTACCCTGTCACGCCGTGTCCCCCAGCCTGCTCTCCCCCTACTCTGTCACGCCGTGTCCCCCAGCCTTCTCTCCCCCTACCCTGTCACGCCGTGTCCCCCAGCCTTCTCTCCCCCTACCCTGTCACGCCGTGTCCCCCAGCCTTCTCTCCCCCTACCCTGTCACGCCGTGTCCCCCAGCCTTCTCTCCCCCTACCCTGTCACGCCGTGTCCCCCAGCCTTCTCTCCCCCTACCCTGTCACGCCGTGTCCCCAGCCTTCTCTCCCCCTACCCCGTCACGCCGTGTCCCCCAGCCTTCTCTCCCCCTACTCTGTCACGCCGTGTCCCCCAGCCTTCTCTCCCCCTACCCTGTCACGCCGTGTCCCCCAGCCTTCTCTCCCCCTACCCTGTCACGCCGTGTCCCCCAGCCTTCTCTCCCCCTACCCTCTCACGCCGTGTCCCCCAGCCTGCTCTCCCCCTACTCTGTCACGCCGTGTCCCCCAGCCTTCTCTCCCCCTACCCTGTCACGCCGTGTCCCCCAGCCTTCTCTCCCCCTACCCTGTCACGCCGTGTCCCCCAGCCTTCTCTCCCCTACCCTGTCACGCCGTGTCCCCCAGCCTTCTCTCCCCCTACCCTGTCACGCCGTGTCCCCCAGCCTTCTCTCCCCTACCCTGTCACGCCGTGTCCCCCAGCCTTCTCTCCCCCTACCCCGTCACGCCGTGTCCCCCAGCCTTCTCTCCCCCTACCCCGTCACGCCGTGTCCCCCAGCCTTCTCTCCCCCTACTCTGTCACGCCGTGTCCCCCAGCCTTCTCTCCCCCTACCCTGTCACGCCGTGTCCCCCAGCCTTCTCTCCCCCTACCCTGTCACGCCGTGTCCCCCAGCCTTCTCTCCCCTACCGTGTCACGCCGTGTCCCCCAGCCTTCTCTCCCCCTACCCTGTCACGCCGTGTCCCCCAGCCTTCTCTCCCCCTACCCTGTCACGCCGTGTCCCCCAGCCTTCTCTCCCCCTACCCTGTCATGCCGTGTCCCCCAGCCTTCTCTCCCCCTACCCTGTCATGCCGTGTCCCCCAGCCTTCTTCTCCCCTACCCTGTCACGCCGTGTCCCCAGGCTTCTCTCCCCCTACCCTGTCACGCCGTGTCCCCCAGCCTTCTCTCCCTACCCTATCATGCCGTGTCCCCCAGCCTTCTTCTCCCCTACCCTGTCATGCCGTGTCCCCCAGCCTTCTCTCCCCCTACCCTGTCACGCCGTGTCCCCCAGCCTTCTCTCCCCCTACCCTGTCACGCCGTGTCCCCCAGCCTTCTCTCCCCTACCCTGTCATGCCGTGTAAGTCGCTCTGGATAAGAGCGTCTGCTAAATAACTTAAATGTAAATGTGTCCCCCAGCCTTCTCTCCCCCTACCCTGTCATGCCGTTAATCTCAGACCAGCCTAACAGTCTAAAACAACCACCCAAATCCTGCCTCCGGTGCTGCCCTTCCCTCTCATATCCCTTCACACAGACAGAAACACACACCCCGACAGACAGACGGACGGACAGGCAGGCAGACAGGGACTCAAAGCTAAAATCTGACTTGACAACAGAACAATCCCTGATCTCAGCTCATCCCAAGATCTCAAAGACCTGCGTTAAGAACTACCAACAACAAACAGTCTCTCTATCCTTTCATGTAAAAACCATCTGCCTGGTATACTGTAGGGCAGGGCATCCCAAAGGTTTTCACTTGGGGCCCTCCTTCCAGCATTGGGGAACATGTTGTCATGAGGTATTTTCTCAAAATTCTATACATTTTGCCATGTCTAATATGTATCCATGTGATATTTGAGTGACAAAAAAAATGACAACAATATCTACGCGTTAGCTGACATGGCTAGTTGATCTCTCTAAGGTACGTAATTACTAACATGACAAGAGGTACTGATGACACACTACCCAATTTCAAAATGGCACCTTGTGAATTCTACGATTTCAACTTTCAAGAGTAAGTTTAAAACCGGACTGAGTTGGTCTCCCAGTTTGGGTACCTCTGCTGTAGGGAAAACAGGAAATGAATAGCAGGTAAAAAACCTATTGCTGCTGCAGCCTGCTAGAATCATTCCCAGGTGGCTCTCCCGCTTGTTTGTAAATTGAATCAAGTGTCATAAATCCCATAGCGCACCATACCACAGGGGTCAACTGAGGTCAACCACTTATTAAGCCATGTTAACAGACAGAGACAGAGAGAGACAGAGAGAGAGAGAGAGAGAGAGAGAGAGAGAGAGAGAGAGAGAGAGAGAGAGAGAGAGAGAGAGAGAGAGAGAGAGAGAGAGAGAGAGAGAGACAGACAGAGAGAGAGAGAGACAGAGAGAGACAGAGAGAAGAAGAGAGAGGGTTGGGAGAGACATTGCAGGAGAGAGATAGAGTGAGAGATATTGTGGGTCTTCAGAAAGAGTTGGCACTCAGATGGAGGATGAGAGAGAGAGAGAGAGAGAGACAGAGAGACAGAGAGAGAGAGAGGAATACAGAGAGAGAGAGACAGAGAGAGAGAGAGAGAGGAATACAGAGAGAGGAGAGGATGGAGAGAGAGAGAGAGAGAGAGAGAGAGAGAGAGAGAGAGAGAGAGAGAGGAATACAGAGAGAGGAATACAGAGAGAGGAGAGGATGGAGAGAGAGAGAGAAAGAGACAGACAGACAGACAGACAGACAGACAGACAGACAGACAGACAGACAGACAGACAGACAGACAGACAGACAGACACAGACAGACAGCAGGATGCACGTTAACTACAGCTACCCTCCAAACAGGGAAAGAAGGGCTGACGTGGAGCCAAAGTTACCACACACCCCTTACACAGCAATACAGCACCGCCGCAACGCTTGACCCCTTTCCACACACACACACACACACACACACACACACACACACACACACACACACACACACACACACACACACACACACACACACACACACACACACACACACACACACACACACACACACACACACACACACACACACACACACACACACACACACACACACAGGGAGCGCACTTTAGAGATTTAAGCTGTAATTGGATCAGTTTCTATTTAGGGTCGAGGAGAGAAGTTAATGACTGGAGGCCATTTTAAAATGTACTAAATACTAAACAGATGAAATTTACTGAAGACAAAAGAGACTAAATGTACTGAATAGACTAACATGTACTAGAGACTAAATGTACTGAAGAGACTAAATGTACTGAAGAGACTAAATGTACTGAAGAGACTAAATGTACTGAAGAGACTAAATGTACTAAAGACTAAATGTACTGAAGAGACTAAATGTACTAGAGAATAAAATGTACTAGAGACTAAATGTACTAGAGACTAAATGTACTGAAGAGACTAACATGTACTGAAGAGACTAAATGTACTAAAGACTAAATGTACTGAAGAGACTAAATGTACTGAAGAGACTAAATGTACTGAAGAGACTAAATGTACTGAAGAGACTAAATGTACTAAAGACTAAATGTACTGAAGAGACTAAATGTACTAGAGAATAAAATGTACTAGAGACTAAATGTACTGAAGAGACTAAATGTACTAAAGACTAAATGTACTGAAGACTAAATGTACTGAAGAGACTAAATGTACTGAAGAGACTAAATGTACTGAAGAGACTAAATGTACTGAAGAGACTAAATGTACTAAAGACTAAATGTACTGAAGAGACTAAATGTACTAGAGAATAAAATGTACTAGAGACTAAATGTACTGAAGAGACTAAATGTACTAAAGACTAAATGTACTGAAGACTAAATGTACTGAAGAGACTAAATGTACTAAAGACTAAATGTACTGAAGAGACTAAATGTACTGAATAGACTAACATGTAATAGAGATTAAATGTACTGAAGACTAAATGTACTGAAGACTAAATGTACTGAAGAGACTAAATGTACTGAAGAGACTAAATGTACTGAAGAGACTAAATGTACTGAAGAGACTAACATGTAATAGAGACTGAATGTACTAGAGACTAAATGTACTGAATAGACTAACATGTAATAGAGACTAAATGTACTAGAGACTAAATGTACAGGAGAGACTAAATGTACTAAAGACTAAATGTACTGGAGAGACTAAATGTACTGAATAGACTAACATGTAATAGAGACTAAATGTACTAAAGACTAAATGTACTGAAGACTAAATGTACTGGAGACTAAATGTACTAAAGACTAAATGTACTGGAGACTAAATGTACTGGAGACTAAATGTACTGGAGACTAAATGTACTAAAGACTAAATGTACTGAAGACTAAATGTACTGGAGACTAAATGTACTAAAGACTAAATGTACTGGAGACTAAATGTACTGGAGACTAAATGTACTAGAGACTAAATGTACAGGAGAGACTAAATGTACTAAAGACTAAATGTACTAATGTAACGGCGTTCGTCTGTTGAAGGAAGAGAGTCGGACCAAAATGCAGCGTGTTTGTTACTCATAACTTTAATGAAGAAAACTAAACGATACATGAAATAACTAAATACAAAAACAACAAACGGAACGTGAAACCTATTACAGCCTATCTGGTGAAACTACACAAAAACAACAAAGCTCCAGTCATGTGTGCATACATTCTACGTATGGGTGGTCCCGGGGATTGAACCCACTACCCTGGCATTACAAGCGCCATGCTCTACCAACTGAGCTACAGAAGGACCACAAATGTACTAGAGACTAAATGCACTGAATAGACTAAATGTACTAGAGACTAAATGTACTAGAGACTAAATGTACTGGAGACTAAATGTAGTAAACAGACTAAATGTACTAGAGACTAAATGTACTAGAGACTAAATGTACTGGAGACTAAATGTACTAAACAGACTAAATGTACTGGAGACTAAATGTACTAGAGACTAAATGTACTGGAGACTAAATGTACTAAACAGACTAAATGTAATAGAGACTAAAAGTACTAGAGACTAAATGTACAGAAGAGACTAAATGTACTGAAGAGACAAAAATGTACTATAGACTAAAGAGACTAAAATGTACTGAAGAGACTAAAATGTACTAGAGACTAAATGTACTGAAGATACTAAAATGTACTAGAGACTAAATGTACTGAAGAGACTAAATGTACTGAAGAGACAAAAATGTACTGAAGAGACTAACATGTACTAGAGAATAAAATGTACTAGAGACTAAATGTACTGAAGAGACAAAAATGTACTGAAGAGACTAACATGTACTAGAGAATAAAATGTACTGAAGAGACCAAAATGTACTAAAGACTAAATGTACTGAAGACTAAATGTACTGGAGACTAAATGTACTAAAGACTAAATGTACTGGAGACTAAATGTACTGGAGACTAAATGTACTAGAGACTAAATGTACAGGAGAGACTAAATGTACTAAAGACTAAATGTACTAATGTAACGGCGTTCGTCTGTTGAATGAAGAGAGTCGGACCGAAATGCAGCGTGTTTGTTACTCATAACTTTAATGAAGAAAACTAAACGATACATGAAATAACTAAATACAAAAACAACAAACGGAACGTGAAACCTATTACAGCCTATCTGGTGAAACTACACAAAAACAACAAAGCTCCAGTCATGTGTGCATACATTCTACGTATGGGTGGTCCCGGGGATTGAACCCACTACCCTGGCATTACAAGCGCCATGCTCTACCAACTGAGCTACAGAAGGACCACAAATGTACTAGAGACTAAATGCACTGAATAGACTAAATGTACTAGAGACTAAATGTACTAGAGACTAAATGTACTGGAGACTAAATGTAGTAAACAGACTAAATGTACTAGAGACTAAATGTACTAGAGACTAAATGTACTGGAGACTAAATGTACTAAACAGACTAAATGTACTGGAGACTAAATGTACTAGAGACTAAATGTACTGGAGACTAAATGTACTAAACAGACTAAATGTAATAGAGACTAAAAGTACTAGAGACTAAATGTACAGAAGAGACTAAATGTACTGAAGAGACAAAAATGTACTATAGACTAAAGAGACTAAAATGTACTGAAGAGACTAAAATGTACTAGAGACTAAATGTACTGAAGATACTAAAATGTACTAGAGACTAAATGTACTGAAGAGACTAAATGTACTGAAGAGACAAAAATGTACTGAAGAGACTAACATGTACTAGAGAATAAAATGTACTAGAGACTAAATGTACTGAAGAGACAAAAATGTACTGAAGAGACTAACATGTACTAGAGAATAAAATGTACTGAAGAGACCAAAATGTACTAGAGACTAAATGTACTGAAGAGACAAAAATGTACTAGAGACTAAAATGTACTAGAGACTAAATGTACTGAAGATACTAAAATGTACTAGAGACTAAATGTACTGAAGAGACTAAATGTACTGAAGAGACAAAAATGTACTGAAGAGACTAACATGTACTAGATAATAAAATGTATTAGAGACTAAAATGTACTAGAGACTAAAATGTACTAGAGACTAAATGTACCGAAGAGACTAAAATGTACTGAAGAGATTAAAATGTACTAGAGACTAAAATGTACTGATGAGATTAAGATGTACTAGAGATTAAAATGTACTAGAGACTAAATGTACTGAAGAGACTAAAATGTACTGAAGAGATTAAATGTACTGAAGAGACTAAATGTACAGAAGATACTCAAATGTACTAGAGAGACTAAATGTACTAAAGAGACTAAATGTACCGAAGAGACTAAATGTACTGAAGAGACTAAATGTACTAAAGAGACTAAATGTACTGAAGACTAAATGTACTGAAGAGACTAAATGTACTGAAGACTAAATGTACTGAAGAGAGTAAATGTACTAAAGAGACTAAATGTACTGAAGACTAAATGTACTGAAGAGACTAAATGTACTGAAGAGGATAGAGGAAAGGAAAGGTTACAAAAACAACCATCTGTGGGAGAGGAGGAGGACAGGAGGAGGAGAGGACAGGAGGAGGACAGGAGGAGGAGAGGACAGGAGGAGGAGGACAGGAGGAGGAGAGGACATGAGGAGAGGACAGGAGGAGGAGAGGACAGGAGGAGGACAGGAGGAGGAGAGGACAGGAGGAGCACAGGAGGAAGAGAGGACAGGAGGAGGAGAGGACAGGAGGAGGACAGGAGGAGGAGGACAGGAGGAGGAGAGGACATGAGGAGAGGACAGGAGGAGGAGAGGACAGGAGGAGAGGACAGGAGGAGGAGAGGACATGAGGAGAGGACAGGAGGAGGCGAGGACAGGTGGAGGAGAGGACAGGAGGATGAGAGGACAGGACAGGAGGAGAGGACAGGAGTAGAGGACAGGAGGATGAGAGGACAGGAGGAGGAGAGGACATGAGGAGAGGACAGGAGGAGGCGAGGACAGGAGGAGGAGAGGAAAGGAGGAGGAGGAGGACAGGAGAGGAGGAGGACAGGAGAGGAGGAGGACAGGGAGAGAGGACGAGGACAGGAGTAGAGGACAGGAGGAGGAGAGGACAGGAGAAGGACAGGAGGAGGAGGACAGGAGGAGGACAGGAGGAGGAGAGGACAGGAGGAGGAGGACAGGAGGAGGAGAGGACAGGAGGAGAGGACAGGAGGAGGAGAGGACATGAAGCAGAGAGAGAACGGTTTTAAAAGAGGAAGGGATAGAGACGTATGGAGGGATGGAGGGATGGAAAGAGAGAGAGTAACACAGACATGCACACACAAAGTAAGATGTGAAATGTTCTGATCATAATGGACAAGAGCTGTCTCTATCACTGACGTCCCTTACACGTAATATGGGTGTGTTGGGTATGTACTGTAGGTGTGAGGGAGAGAGAGAGAGGTGATGAGGATCTGTCTCTATCAGCAGCCCACCCACCCCAGAGAGCAGAGCCAGCCACCAGCAGATCACTACCAATGACACAGGGCTGTGGACTAGATAAAGGCTGTGTGGGAGAACATCTATAGTCACAGTATTTCATATGGGTGTGTTGGGTATGTACTGTAGGTGTGAGAGAGAGAGAGAGAGAGATGATGAGGATCTGTCTCTATCAGCAGCCCACTCACTAGATAAAGGCTGTGTGGGAGAATTATCTATAGTTACAGTATTGCATATGGGTGTGCTGGGATGTATGGTGAAATCATTATTACAGCTGAATATCTAAGATATGGTTCCTGTACTTGTGACATTGTAACATTGTAACATCCAGGGGTACTTCATGTGGTGGAGTCTTAAACATCAACAACGGTCCATCATCTTCCCTCTGTATTGACTCCATCAATATTCATCTATTCTCTCTCTTATCTTTGTCCCTATCTCTTAGTCAATGGCGGACTCTCTCATCTTCCCCTTTCTGCATGTCATTCATTTAGCAGAGGCTCTTATCCAGAGCGATTTACAGTATTGAGTCAGTATTGAGTCAGTATTGAGTCAGTATTGAGTCAGTATTGAGTCAGTATTGAGTCAGTATTGAGTCAGTATTGAGTCAGTATTGAGTCAGTATTGAGTCAGTACAATTTTCATACTTGTTCTTCATACAGGTCCCCCTCGGGAATCGAACCAGCAGCCCAGGAGTTACAAACGCCGTGCTCTACCAACTGAGCTACAAGGGACATTCTCTCGCTCACATATCTCACCCCCCCCCCTTCTCTCTCTGAGACGATAAACAAATCCCTTGTGGATTGTAAAGGACAAACTGCTGTTCGACTCCCTCTGTGTGTGTGTGTGTGTGTGTGTGTGTGTGTGTGTGTGTGTGTGTGTGTGTGTGTGTGTGTGTGTGTGTGTGTGTGTGTGTGTGTGTGTGTGTGTGTGTGTGTGTGTGTGTGTGTGTGTGTGTGTGTGTGTGTGTGTGTGTGTGTGTGTGTGTGTGTGTATTCCAATATGGCAGCCACTACCGAGTATATCTGCCCCTATGTATCCAAATCACATCCTCAATCTCCCTTCCAGTGCATTAACATACAACTGCAGCCCTGATGTATTCCTACCAGTGGACTCAGAGATGCTGTTGTTCCAGACGTTTGTACCTGCCGGGACCTTCTGCTGTGGTCTCTCTCGTGGCAATGCTTGATTTATTCATGCATTTCCCTTGGGTTGAACCTTCAATAACCCAGGTAACCGTTAATAACCCAGGTAACCATTAATTACCCAGGTACCCGTTAATAACCCAGGTAACCATTAATAACCCAGGTACCCGTTAATAACCCAGGTAACCATTAATAACCCAGGTAACCATTAATAACCCAGGTAACCATTAATAACCCAGGTAACCTTTAATAACCCAGGTAACCGTTAATAACCCAGGTAACTGTCAATAACCCAGGTAACCATTAATAACCCGGGTAACCTTTAATAACCCAGATAACCATTAACAACCTGGGTAACCTTTAATAACCCAGGTAACCATTAATAACCCAGGTAACCATTAACAACCCAGGTAACCATTAATTACCCGGGTAACCATTAATAACCTAGGTAACCTTTAATAACCGTTAATAACCCAGGTAACTGTCAATAACCTGGGTAACCTTCAATAACCCAGGTAACCTTTAATAACCGTTAATAACCCAGGTAACCGTTAATAACCCAGGTAACCTTTAATAACCGTTAATAACCCATGTAACCGCTAATAACCCAGGTAACCTTTAATAACCCAGGCAACCGTTAATAACCCAGGTAACCGTTAATAACCCAGGTAACCATTAATAACCCAGGTACCCTGTAATAACCCATGTAACCGGTTATAGCCCAGGTAACCTTTAATAACCTGGGTAACCTTCAATAACCCAGGTAACCTTCAATAACCCAGGTAACCGTTAATAACCCAGGTAACCTTTAATAACCCATGTAACCATTAATTACCTGGGTAACCATTAATAACCTAGGTAACCTTTAATAACCATTAATAACCCAGGTAACTGTCAATAACCTGGGTAACCTTCAATAACCCAGGTAACCTTTAATAACCGTTAATAACCCAGGTAACCATTAATAACCCAGGTAACCTTTAATAACCGTTAATAACCCATGCAACCGCTAATAACCCAGGTAACCTTTAATAACCCAGGCAACCTTTAACAACCCAGGTAACCTTTAATAACACAGGTAACCATTAATAACCCAGGTACCCTGTAATAACCCATGTACCCGTTAATAACCCAGGTAACCATTAATAACCCAGGTAACCATTAATAACCCAGGTATCCTGTAATAACCCATGTAACCGGTAATAGCCCAGGTAACCATTAATAACCCAGGTACCCTGTAATAACCCATGTAACCAGTAACAGCCCAGGTAACCTTTAATAACCCAGGTAACCTTTAATGACCCGGGTAACCTTTAATAACTGTTAATAACACAGGTAACCTTTAATAACCCAGGTAACCTTTAATAACTGTTAATAACCCAGGTAACCTTTAATAACTGTTAATAACCCAGGTAACCGCTAATAACCCAGGTAACCTTTAATAACCCAGGTAACCTTTAATAACCCGGGTCACCTTTAACAACCCGGGTAACCTTTAATAACCCATGTAACCATTAATAACCCGGGTAACCATTAATAACCCAGGTAACCGTTAATAACCCAGGTAACCTTTAATAACCTGGGTAACCGTTAATAACCCAGGTAACCGTTAATAACCCAGGTAACCGTTAATAACCCAGGTAACCGTTAATAACCCAGGTAACCATTAATAACCCAGGTAACTTTTAATGACCCAGATAACCATTAATAACCAAGGTAACCTTTAATAACCCAGGTAACCGTTAATAACCCAGGTAACTGTCAATAACCCAGGTAACCATTAATAACCCGGGTAACCTTTAATAACCCAGATAACCATTAACAACCCGGGTAACCTTTAATAACCCAGATAACCATTAACAACCTGGGTAACCTTTAATAACCCAGGTAACCATTAACAACCCAGGTAACCATAACCCAGGTAACCTGTAATAACCCATGTAACCTTTAATAACCGTTAATAACCCAGGTAACCATTAATAATAACCCAGGTGACCTTTAATAACCGTTAATAACCCAGGTAACCGTTAATAACCCAGGTAACCTTTAATAACCCACGTAACCGCTAATAACCCAGGTAACCTTTAATAACCCAGGCAACCGTTAATAACCCAGGTAACCGTTAATAACCCAGGTAACCATTAATAACCCATGTACCCTGTAATAACCCCTGTACCCGTTAATAACCCAGGTAACCATTAATAACCCAGGTAGCCATTAATAACCCAGGTATCCTGTAATAACCCATGTAACCGGTAACAGCCCAGGTAACCTTTAATAACCCAGGTAACCTTCAATAACCCAGGTAACCTTTAATAACCCAGGTAACCTTTAATAACCCAGGTAACCTTTAATAACTGTTAATAACACAGGTAACCTTTAATAACCCAGGTAACCTTTAATAACTGTTAATAACCCAGGCACCCTTTAATAACCCAGGTAACCATTAATAACTGTTAATAACCCAGGTAACCGCTAATAACCCAGGTAACCTTTAATAACCCAGGTAACCTTTAATAACCCGGGTCACCTTCAATAACCCGGGTAACCTTTAATAACCCATGTAACCATTAATAACCCGGGTAACCGTTAATAACCCAGGTAACCGTTAATAACCTGGGTAACCGTTAATAACTCAGTTAACCGTTAATAACCCAGGTAACCGTTAATAACCCAGGTAACCATTAATAACCCAGGTAACTTTTAATGACCCAGATAACCATTAATAACCAAGGTAACATTTAATAACCCAGGTAACCGTTAATAACCCGGGTAACTGTTAATAACCCAGGTAACCATTAATAACCCAGGTAACCTTTAATAACCCAGGTAACCATTAACAACCCGGGTAACCTTTAATAACCCAGATAACCATTAACAACCCGGGTAACCTTTAATAACCCAGGTAACCATTAATAACCCAGGTAACCATTAACAACCCGGGCAACCATTAATAACCCAGGTATCCTGTAATAACCCATGTAACCGGTAATAGCCCAGGTAACCATTAATAACCCAGGTACCCTGTAATAACCCATGTAACCGGTAACAGCCCAGGTAACCTTTAATAACCCGGGTAACCTTTAATAACCCAGGTAACTGTTAATAACCTGGGTAACCTTCAATAACCCAGGTAACCTTTAATAACACAGGTAACCTTTAATAACCCAGGTAACCTTTAATAACTGTTAATAACACAGGTAACCTTTAATAACCCAGGTAACCATTAATAACTGTTAATAACCCAGGTAACCTTTAATAACCCGGGTCACCTTTAATAACCCGGGTGACCTTTAATAACCCATGTAACCATTAATAACACGGGTAACCGTTAATAACCCAGGTAATAACCCAGGTAACCTTTAATAACCCGGGTAACCGTTAATAACCCAGGTAACCGTTAATAACCCATGTAACCGTTAATAACCCAGGTAACCGTTAATAACCCAGGTAACCTTTAATGACCCAGATACCCATTAATAACCAAGGTAACCTTTAATAACCCAGGTAACCGTTAATAACCCAGGTAACCATTAATAACCCAGGTAACCTTTAATAACCCAGGTAACCATTAATAACCCGGGTAACCATTAACAACCTGGGTAACCGTTAATAACCCAGGTAACCTTTAATAACCGTTAATAACCCAGGTAACCTTTAATAACCGTTAATAACCCAGGCAACCGTTAATAACCCAGATAACCTGTAATAACCCAGGTAACCTTTAATAACCCGGCTCATCGACACAGATTAACAAACAATAAATCCTAGGATTAATAACAACATATGGTTGTGTGCTTCTTTTGTTTCATAGAAGAGGATAATACAATTACGTTTCCTTTGGGTTTGGTGGAGGTGGTTTAGGTTTAGTGAACTAACTGATTTGCTCTTTTTTCAATATAATTTTTAAGTAACAGGTTCCTCTTGATAATTTGCATTATCATTGTCATTCATGTCAACCAAAATGTGTTATGGAAAAATGTGTAGAATAGCAGGAAATTGGCTTTTAACTGCAACCTTTTATCTCTGCATCTTGGCAAAATGTGTAGAATAGAATTATTAACACACTAAATTTTAAAAAAAATAATAAATGCAGGAAGTTAGCTGTGTTTTCCAAAAACAATCCTGGCCTTGAGGTCTGTGCCCGGGGACTGGGCGTGTTGTGCCAAGGTGGGAATTCAACCTTTTTATTATGACATTTACTTGAGAGAATTAATTTAAAGTCAATACGAGGCGTAATCCATTTCAAGGACATTAGAGACCCACAATATTGTAATTGTGTCTGTGTGTCCTCAACTGAAAAACAATCCCCTCATTGGCTATCGATGATGCTACTGCCTTTAGTGGACAGATCAGCATCTTTAGGTTGTTAGACTCAGTACAGACAACATTCTCATAAAACACTAAGTGAAATCAATCATTCCTTGTGGTCGCCTAGTAACTTCATCTTTGCCATGGCAATAAACCGCACCTCTATAATGTGAAAACATGAACATATCACATAAACTATCATAACATCACCCAATCTGCAAATCTAAACGTGACAATGGTCGCAATCAAACCATTGATGTATAACTGATATACACACAATGCATTGAACATATTTCTACGTATTTTATAATATTGTTAATGTGCCTTACCGAGCAGGGTCAGGTAGGTAATGTAGAAATGACTGTCCTGTGTCGTGCGTCGCCTCGCTGGTTCTCTTCACCGCCGCAGCAGGTCGCTCGCGGAGCTAAATATTTTCGCTCTTGTCCCGCCCTCTCCACGCGCTGATTGGTCCTTCACTGCGCTTCCTGAAACACAATGCACACTTTTTTTTTATTTCAGTAGCTGTTGTTGTTACATTTTTATATGTCCGGAATCGAGTTTGTCTACGAGAGATTGAGTTTTTGTATTTTTTTTTTTTTTCCAAAATAAGTCTGTTCACGCTTTAGCTGCTTGGTGTAGAACGCCCCTTGAGTGCTTGAACAACTTGGGAGTTGTAGTTATTATATTGACCGTGCCTTTGCCACTGCCATAATGGGGGATGTCAATAAAAACTACAACCGACAACCAGTTTGGTGGCCAGCTGATTGGTGTTTACTCGGAAAACCGCGTCCCCTTTGCAGAAAACTTTGAATTAGAAAATAAAATACACGTCTAGTTTGCCACGGAAAATGAGCCTTACTTCGCTATAAATAAGCAATCCACCACTTCTGTCTACTGTAAACAGGTATGTAGCTAAAGGCGGCGTTGCTATTTCACCAACCAACGTTAGCGAATCGTTGTTGTTTAGCTAGTTAACATAGTTAACGTTACAGTACCTGTTTGGCCAGTTAGTAATTTAGCGTATTCACGCACCTAGATTACACACCTGGTCGATGATTCAAACTGAATATAGTAACTAGCTAACTGACCAAGAGAAATCCTCCTCATCATTATTATTAGAGGATGTCTAGCTTGTTAGTGATCATAGCTAACTGTTGTGTTGGTCGATTGTAGCTAATCATTTCCATAATTGTCCTAATCAACGTAACGGTATAAACTAACGTATAAACTAACGTATAAACTAGCTAATCTTAGTTGTGTAATTTAATTTATCCACGTTTCTGCCAGTGGGTGACCCCCAACCTCCTAACCGAGGTAAAGTTGATATTATATTCACATATTCAACAGACAATCGCCAAATACCATTTAAAAGCGGCATAAATCAGGAACTAATTCACATTTTGTCACAGAAACATCAAACTAAGTATATTTTATTCTATACATGTCTAGCATACTTTTACAATCTTTTTGTTTTGAGTAAACATTCCAGTAGAAACACATAAATTCTAAAATATTGCATTTTAAAGATGATGAAATCAATATCTAGTTCAGTGATTGTGGCAGAAAGAAAGTGAAAATATGTATTTATTTTAATTAACTTTAAAGAAATGTTAATGTCAAGTGAAATTGGTTCTATATGAAGTTACACAATGTTTATGTAGTTGTACAATGTATACAATCTTAAATTGTATGCCAAATCAATATTTGCATTTTTAGTGCAACAGTTCCACATTTTAAACTAGTTACAAGGCACAACAGTCATTTATTTGTATGTCTCTAATTTAACAGAAAAAAGTCCCCTTACAATCATTTTCAAGTCATTTTTTTTGTCATCCCCAGACAAGCTGAATTGCACCATTTCCTGAGGTAATAGATTCAGCTGTTCAACACTTATAGCCAAATGTTTAATACCCTGGGTATTCCCAGAACACACTGTGGAAAGTCTATAGACACAGTGGTCACTTTATTAGGTACAACCCCCTATGTATCTGGAGCAGCGTGAATTCAGAACTGTTGATGAACCTGGGAAAGGAGATACGACTATTCAAGTTAAGTCCAGTTGGAGCTTGTTACACTCAGTACAAGTTTTGGAACTTTTCTGAGTTACAAAACACCATCACAGACTGTGTTGTCATTTTGCACATTCTAAAGTTCAAACAAACAGTAACACAATACCTTAATACTTCTCTGCAAGCTTTAGTGTCTAGCAAGCCAAGACCATGGGACTTGGTGTATGTAGGAGCAATTTATTTTCGTGAATAGGGTGGTGAACCTAATAGTGTAGATATCGCAAACAACTCCTTTTGAGCAGTGTCTGTCTCTCTCATACGTTTGATCAATGGGTTTAATGGTAAATCTGATCCCAAGGTCATCATAGGCTCACTTGGATATATAGAGTTGAAGGTAAAGGAAAGATTATGAAACGGGGTCTTTAAAACACTGGCAGAAGTCTTTCATCCACATCCATTCACATAATATGTCTTTTAAAGTATAAATAACCTTCTACTTTCTTTCTGGATGTTTTAAAATGTTTGCAAATAGTTCTTTCTGCAAGGAATGTGAATTGATAGGGATATGGTAATCCCTATGTAGGTGATGTAGTTTCTACATTGGTATAATGTGTAGTAGTTGCACACACCTCCCTGCTGAATTAAGCGATCGAAACGAGCAGGGACCTTAATGTTACCTGAATTTGTCCGTTAGAAACTCTCGTGTTTGGACTAATGATTACACCGCAGTTGTCATCAAACGGTGACCTCATTATAATGAAATGTCACGAGTAGTTGGAAATGTAATTACTTCATTCGTGGCAGAGTGTAACGTTACTCAAGTCAAGACACTAATCAAGGAGGAGGAGGCTGTATGAGGCAGCTACAGTACACGGGGGTGGTACTGGTGGATGGGAGTTATGGCAAGAGACATCTGTTGTTGTTTTGTAACTGCTGTACATTTCTCCACAGCAGCTGGCTTATCGGTCCAGTCAGCCGTCCATACGCCTTGCTTTATGTGACAAATGACTCTCGTGGACATTTTAAATGAGGTTTTAACGGCCTGTAAATAAAACCTGTTCATTTTACAACGTGATAATGCACGACTGCCCGAATTAACGTCTCGGCGGATGTATAGCTCGGTCTTTTGTATCATAACAGTCAGACAACTGAGGTAGTTGAAAGTGCTGATGTCATGTTCCGCAGGTCCAGTAGCCCGGCTAATCAGCGTGTTGCCGACAGTAGCGGTGTCCAGATGACAGGCAATGGAGAGAAGCATAGCATCACATAAGACAGAATATGGCCAATACTTGTTCCTTTCCGCTATTGTCCCCCCACTCTTCACTGCTGGGTGGAATGTTTCTAGTCTCAGTGCCCTTATCAAGTCCTTTCAAATCAGAGGCCTTGAAGGAGATGTGTCAAGCTTGTGGTGAGATCATTGGGACATGGCCCAAGGAGTCTCAGCACTGCTCTAGGGAAAAGTTGCCCCTGTGTTCTGCTCCAGGATCAGTTTCCCCTGCCTCCATCCTAATATATAAATATATGCCATTTAGCAGACGCTTTTATCCAAAGCGACTTACAGTCATGTGTGCATACATTCTACGTATGGGTGGTCCCGGGAATCGAACCCACTACCCTGGCGTTACAAGCGCCATGCTCTACCAACTGAGCTACAGAAGGACCTGGTCTCAAAGAAATACATGGGCATGAAGCTGACCTGAGAGCAGTGCTCAGAGCTATGGTTTTTATCAACGGCCTCTGAAGACACTGCCTGCCTAGTCAGAAATAGAACTTACACACAGTGAAGTGCTGTCTGGTAATTATTATTATTATTTAACTAGGCAAGTCAGTTACTATCAAATTCTTATTTACAATGGCCTACACTGTGCCAAATGTAGAGCACCTATGGGACTCTCAATCAAATCAAATCAAATTGATTTATATAGCTCTTCGTACATCAGCTGATATCTCTAAGTGCTGTACAGAAACCCAGCCTAAAACCCCAAACAGCAAGCAATGCAGGTGTAGAAGCACGGTGGCTAGGAAAAACTCCCTAGAAAGGCCAAAACCTAGGAAGAAATCTTGAGAGGAACCAGGCTATGTGGGGTGGCCAGTCCTCTTCTGGCTTTGCCGGGTGGAGATTATAACAGAACATGGCCAAGATGTTCAAATGTTCATAAATGACCAGCATGGTCCAATAATAATAAGGCAGAACAGTTGAAACTGGAGCAGCAGCACAGCCAGGTGGACTGAGGACAGCAAGGAGTCATCATGTCAGGTAGTCCTGAGGCATGGTCCTAGGGCTCAGGTCCTCTGAGAGAGAGAAAGAAAGAGAGAATTAGAGAGAGCACACTTAAGTTCACACAGGACACCGAATAGGACAGGAGAAGTACTCCAGATATAACAAACTGACCCTAGTGCCCCCGACACATAAACTACTGCAGCATAAATACTGGAGTCTGAGACAGGAGGGGTCAGGAGACACTGTGGCCCCATCCGAGGACACCCCCGGACAGGGCCAAACAGGAAGGATATAACCCCACCTACTTTGCCAAAGCACAGCCCCCACACAGCCCCCAATCACGGCAGGATGTGATACGGCCTGGATTCAAACCAGGGACTGTAGTGATGCTTCTTGCACTGAGATGCAGTGCCTTAGACCGCTGCGCCACTCGGGAGCGGCCAAGGGTGAAGTCATGCAGTACATCATTCTGCTGAATGTTTCAGTCAGAGGAGGAGGAAAGAGAATCGTAGCTTGCCTGCTCGGTAGCACAGGGGTACCAGCATTTCCGTTGACTGGCAATCCCGGTCTTTTGGCCCCCAAAATGAAGAAATGTCATAAATGAAACTGTTGCCGGCCAAAATGACCCGGAGGAAAAATCCCATTGTAAAAAAATGCTTTTTATTCATTGATGGAAATCCCTTTTTATTAAATGCTTATCGGTTTATAGGTTCATTTTCATATTTTAGTGGAATTTAAATTGGGCTGTGTGTATTTTCTTTAGTTGTGTTGGATAAATAAGATGTAATGACTATCACACGTGTACAGCATACAGAGCCTGTTCTGAGACGGGTTTCTCCTGCTGCTCCTCAGCCGGTTGCTGCTGGAGGAAAACATGTTTTAGAGACTGACAGACAGGGTCTGGTGGTGCAGTCCTCCCTGTCAGACTGACAGACAGGGTCTGGTGGTGCAGTCCTCCCTGTCAGACTGACAGACAGGGTCTGGTGGTGCAGTCCTCCCTGTCAGACTGACAGACAGGGTCTGGGTGGTGCAGTCCTCCCTGTCAGACTGACAGACAGGGTCTGGTGCTGCAGTCCTCCCTGTCAGACTGACAGACAGGGTCTGGGTGGTGCAGTCCTCCCTGTCAGACTGACAGACAGGGTCTGGTGCTGCAGTCCTCCCTGTCAGACTGACAGACAGGGTCTAGTGGTGCAGTCCTCCCTGTCAGACTGACAGACAGGGTCTGGTGGTGCAGTCCTCCCTGTCAGACTGACAGACAGACTGACCTCCCTGTCAGACTGACAGACAGGGTCTGGTGGTGCAGTCCTCCCTGTCAGACTGACAGACAGGGTCTGGTGGTGCAGTCCTCCCTGTCAGACTGACAGACAGGGTCTGGTGGTGCAGTCCTCCCTGTCAGACTGACAGACAGGGTCTGGTGGTGCAGTCCTCCCTGTCAGACTGACAGACAGGGTCTGGTGGTGCAGTCCTCCCTGTCCCTGTCAGACTGACAGACAGGGTCTGGGTGGTGCAGTCCTCCCTGTCAGACTGACAGACAGGGTCTGGTGGTGCAGTCCTCCCTGTCAGACTGACAGACAGGGTCTAGTGGTGCAGTCCTCCCTGTCAGACTGACAGACAGGGTCTGGTGGTGCAGTGCTCCCTGTCAGACTGACAGACAGGGTCTGGTGGTGCAGTCCTCCCTGTCAGACTGACAGACAGGGTCTGGTGGTGCAGTCCTCCCTGTCAGACTGACAGACAGGGTCTGGTGGTGCAGTCCTCCCTGTCAGACTGACAGACAGGGTCTGGTGGTGCAGTGCAGTCCTCCCTGTCAGACTGACAGACAGGGTCTGGTGCTGCAGTCCTCCCTGTCAGACTGACAGACAGGGTCTGGTGCTGCAGTCCTCCCTGTCAGACTGACAGACAGGGTCTGGTGGTGCAGTCCTCCCTGTCAGACTGACAGACAGGGTCTGGTGCTGCAGTCCTCCCTGTCAGACTGACAGACAGGGTCTGGTGCTGCAGTCCTCCCTGTCAGACTGACAGACAGGGTCTGGTGGTGCAGTCCTCCCTGTCAGACTGACAGACAGGGTCTGGTGGTGCAGTCCTCCCTGTCAGACTGACAGACAGGGTCTGGTGGTGCAGTCCTCCCTGTCAGACTGACAGACAGGGTCTGGTGGTGCAGTTCTCCCTGTCAGACTGACAGACAGGGTCTGGTGGTGCAGTCCTCCCTGTCAGAGAAACCAACAGAGGACTTGGAAAGCATATCAACTACTGTAGAAATTATTATTTTGTGAGTAACCTAATTTATCTTCCTTTATTTCCGCCTTTTAGTGAGTTTATCCAAACTGTCATCTCCTACCATGCTGATAGATTGGAGACGGTCAGAAAACATGGTTGTAATGTTAATCATTTGGTTGATATTGTACTGGTTACTACTAGGCAGATGCCCCATGGGGCGGAGTGGCCCACACGCACTTTAAATGTTAGAAATCACTAGTAAAACCTGTCTCGTGAATGACTTAATCACTGATCGCAGATTTGATTGCATGTTTCTCACTGAAGCATGGCTGTTTTCAGTGTTGCTATTAGTGAAGTCGCCCCCCCCCTTCGGAATACAGGTTTTCATACTGAGAAAAGGGTGGAGGGACAGCCTCTATTTTTTACCAATACTCTCAGCTGTAGGGACATTTCATTTGGTGACTATGGGTCTGTTGATCATTATGCTATTCTGTTGAAATATCAGCCTCCACCCACCAGTGCTGACCATAACCCTGTACAGCCCAACAAAACACTGCCCCACACTTCCTTTACTGATTTCTCTCAACTATTGTCCTTGAGAACTGTCATCATTGTGTTCGCTGATTTTAATATTCATGTTGACAAAGAGACTGACCATTGATTTTCTGAATCTTTTGAATTCTATGGACTTTATCCAACATGTTACTGGGCCCACACATGACCACGGTACTCTGGACCTGGTTATTACCAAGGGGCGTTCTACTGGGTCCACCCATAACCACGGCCATACTCTGGACTTGGTTATTACCAAGGGGCTTTCTACTAGACCTGGTTATTACCAAGGGTTTTTCTACTAGCCCTGGTTATTACCAAGGGGCTTTCTACTGGACCTGGTTATTACCAAGGGGCTTTCTACTGGACCTGGTTATTACCAAGGGGCTTTCTACTGGGCCCATCCATAACCACGGCCATATTTTGGACCTGGTTATTACCCAAGGGGCTTTCTCCTGGACCTGGTTATTACCATGGGGCTTTCTCCTGGACCTGGTTATTACCATGGGGCTTCCTCCTGGACCTGGTTATTACCAAGGGGCTTTCTACTGGACCTGGTTATTACCAAGGGGCTTTCTACTGGACCTGGTTATTACCATGGGGCTTTCTACTAGACCTGGTTATTACCATGGGGCTTTCTACTGGACCTGGTTATTACCATGGGGCTTTCTACTGGACCTGGTTATTACCATGGGGCTTTCTACTGGACCTGGTTATTACCATGGGGCTTTCTACTGGACCTGGTTATTACCAAGGGGCTTTCTACTGGACCTGGTTATTACCAAGGGGCTTTCTACTGGATCTGGTTATTACCAAGGGGCTTTCTACCGGACCTGGTTATTACCAAGGGGCTTTCTATTGACATATCTTCTATTGTTGATGTTGCTTTATCTGTGGAGGACCACTGTGGATTTTTTATTACCTTGTAGCCCGTAGCAACAGGGTAATACTGAACACCTTATTAATAAGAAACTATCTGACCTCTGAAATTGCTACAGGATTTTATTAAGTGTATATATCCACCTGTTCTGCCTTCCTCTTGTGATGATTTAGTTGATAACTTTTAATAGCAAGTTAAGGGAAACCATTGATAGCACAGCTGCAGTGAAGTTGAAAAGGCCACAACCAAACCGAGAGGTCCTTGGATGAGTGAGGAAACTAATACAATGAAAGAGAAAGGCAAGGTGGAAGTGTAGAAATCCTGTTGCAGGTCCATTATGATATTCCGAGAGAGCAACTTGGCATATCTAACAAGGCAATTAGAAACTCCAGACAGGCTCATTTCTCTAACTTGATCACTAATACTCTGAATAATTAGAGAGTGCTGTTCTCCACCATTGATGGCCTGATAAATACGCGCCCTAGCCTACCACGCGAAGGCCCGATGATACGCGCCCTAGCCTACCACGCGAAGGCCCGATGATACGTGCCCTAGCCTACCACGCGAAGGCCCGATGATACGCGCCCTAGCCTACCACGCGAAGGCCCGATGATACCCGCCCTAGCCTACCACGCGAAGGCCCGATGATACGCGCCCTAGCCTACCACGCGAAGGCCCGATGATACGCGCCCTAGCCTACCACGCGAAGGCCCGATGATACGCGCCCTAGCCTACCACGCGAAGGCCCGATGATACGTCCCCAACACAGCGCGGGCTGGAACCTGACTCTGCAGTGACGCCTCTAGCACTGCCACTCTCGGGCTGGAACCTGAATCTGCAGTGACGCCTCTAGCACTGCCAGTCTCGGGCTGGAACCTGACTCTGCAGTGACGCCTCTAGCACTGCCACTCTCGGGCTGGAACCTGAATCTGCAGTGACGCCTCTAGCACTGCCACTCTCGGGCTGGAACCTGAATCTGCAGTGACGCCTCTAGCACTGCCACTCTCGGGCTGGAACCTGACTCTGCAGTGACGCCTCTAGCACTGCCACTCTCGGGCTGGAACCTGACTCTGCAGTGACGCCTCTAGCACTGCCACTCTCGGGCTGGAACCTGACTCTGCAGTGACGCCTCTAGCACTGCCACTCTCGGGCTGGAACCTGACTCTGCAGTGACGCCTCTAGCACTGCCACTCTCGGGCTGGAACCTGACTCTGCAGTGACGCCTCTAGCACTGCCACTCTCGGGCTGGAACCTGACTCTGCAGTGACGCCTCTAGCACTGCCACTCTCGGGCTGGAACCTGACTCTGCAGTGACGCCTCTAGCACTGACACTCTCGGGCTGGAACCTGACTCTGCAGTGACTCCTCTAGCACTGCCACTCTCGGGCTCGAACCTGAATCTGCAGTGACGCCTCTAGCACTGCCACTCGGGAGGCGCAGATGGAATGTTTACCTGGTTATACATAGTCATCGCCCTCCAAGGCTAGATGTTGTTTGTTGACGTAGATGTTACTAGCACAGAAAAAAATAAGGCCTACATTTTGACCTCAACCAGAAGCAGTAAAGTAGCCTAAATGCGGTATTATAGTCAAACAGTAGGTTATGTAACATTGGATTGTGTCCTCTGTCCTCTTCCTCCTCCCATGCTCTCCCCTCCTCTCCTCATAAAGTAGGTTCTGTAACAGTGGATTGTGTCCTCTGTCCTCTTCCTCCTCCCATGCTCTCCCCTCCTCTCCTCATAAAGTAGGTTCTGTAACAGTGGATTGTGTCCTCTGTCCTCTTCCTCCTCCCATGCTCTCCTCTCCTCATAAAGTAGGTTCTGTAACAGTGGATTGTGTCCTCTTCCTCCTCCCATGCTCTCCCCTCCTCTCCTCATAAAGTAGGTTCTGTAACAGTGGATTGTGTCCTCTTCCTCCCTCCCTGTAACAGTGGATTGTGTCCTCTGTCCTCTTCCTCCCCATGCTCCCTCTCCTCATAAAGTAGGTTCTGTAACAGTGGATTGTGTCCTCTGTCCTCTTCCTCCTCCCATGCTCTCCTCTCCTCATAAAGTATGTTCTGTAACAGTGGATTGTGTCCTCTGTCCTCTTCCTCCTCCCATGCTCTCCTCTCCTCTCCTCATAAAGTAGGTTCTGTAACAGTGGATTGTGTCCTCTGTCCTCTTCCTCCTCCCATGCTCTCCTCTCCTCTCCTCATAAAGTAGGTTCTGTAACAGTGGATTGTGTCCTCTGTCCTTTTCCTCTTCCCATGCTCTCCTCTCCTCATAAAGTAGGTTCTGTAACAGTGGATTGTGTCCTCTGTCCTCTTCCTCCTCCCATGCTCTCCTCTCCTCATAAAGTAGGTTCTGTAACAGTGGATTGTGTCCTCTGTCCTCTTCCTCCTCCCATGCTCTCCTCTCCTCATAAAGTAGGTTCTGTAACAGTGGATTGTGTCCTCTGTCCTCTTCCTCCTCCCATTCTCTCCCGTGGACCCTTCGTTCCTCAGGTCCTGCCCCCCAGCCTTCTCTGAAGTGATCCCTGTCCCTGTAGCAGCCTTCACACGTACACACACGTACACACACCTGGGCCTCTGGACGAGGATGACAATAGAAGAGATGAAGAATGAAGCGGAGATGACCTCGATGGTTTCCATGACACTCTACACTGTGATGTACCCCGTCTTCCACGAGGTAAAGACGCAGTGTTTCTTCAATGGGAGTGTGTGTGTGTGTGTGTGTCTCTGTTCTCTGTAAGGTTATACCCAGATACACTTTTCCCCAAAGTTCCTTGTTGTACTATCACTGTGAGGACTTCTGGTACCCACAAGGATAGTAAAACCAAACCACACACACTCTTCTTCAATGGTGTTTGTGTGTACCAGTGCACTGTAGGGGGTTTCTGCTGTGTTCGCTAATGAGATGAACTTCCACGTATGTAGCTACTAGCTATGCAGTTTGAAGTGTTTTCATGTTGTGCTAATTAGTATAGCTCTGTGTTTCCTTGTTTGTGAGATGTGTGTGTGTGCTATGTTAATGAGAAGATATATGTTAGAAGGGTTTTGATGCATTGATAATGTGTTTTTACAGTTAAAGAGTGAACCTGTCGGCAGCACAGACCCTGAGGACAGCGTTTATAAAGGTAGGGAGGTGGAGGGACAGGACAGCGTTTATAAAGGTAGGGAGGTGGAGGGACAGGACAGCGTTTATAAAGGTAGGGAGGTGGAGGGACAGGACAGCGTTTATAAAGGTAGGGAGGTGGAGGGACAGGACAGCGTTTATAAAGGTAGGGAGGTGGAGGGACAGGACAGCGTTTATAAAGGTAGGGAGGTGGAGAGACAGGACAGCGTTTATAAAGGTAGGGAGGTGGAGGGACAGGGACAGCATTTATAAAGGTATGGAGGTGGAGGGACAGGGACAGCATTTATAAAGGTGTGGAGGGACAGGGACAGCATTTATAAAGGTAGGGAGGTGGAGGGACAGGGACAGCATTTATAAAGGTAGGGAGGTGGAGGGACAGGACAGCATTTATAAAGGTAGGGAGGTGGAGGGACAGGACAGCGTTTATAAAGGTAGGGAGGTGGAGGGACAGGACAGCATTTATAAAGGTAGGGAGGTGGAGGGACAGGACAGCGTTTATAAAGGTAGGGAGGTGGAGGGACAGGGACAGCATTTATAAAGGTAGGGAGGGACAGGGACAGGACAGCATTTATAAAGGTAGGGAGGGACAGGACAGCATTTATAAAGGTAGGGAGGGACAGGGACAGGACAGCATTTATAAAGGTAGGGAGGGACAGAGACAGGACAGCATTTATAAAGGTAGGGAGGTTGAGGGACAGGACAGCATTTATAAAGGTAGGGAGGTGGAGGGACAGAGACAGCATTTATAAAGGTAGGGAGGTGGATGTACAGGGACAGGACAGCATTTATAAAGGTAGGGAGGTGGAGGGACAGGGACAGGACAGCATTTATAAAGGTAGGGAGGTGGAGGGACAGGACATAATTTATGAAGGTAGAGAGGTGGAGGGACAGGACATCATTTATAAAGGTAGGGAGGTGGAGGGACAGGACATAATTTATGAAGGTAGAGAGGTGGAGGGACAGGACATCATTTATAAAGGTAGGGAGGTGGAGGGACAGGACATAATTTATGAAGGTAGAGAGGTGGAGGGACAGGACATCATTTATAAAGGTAGGGAGGTGGAGGGACAGGGCAGAATTTATAAAGGTAGGGAGGTGGAGGGACAGGACAGCATTCATAAAGGTAGGGAGGTGGAGGGACAGGACAGCATTTATAAAGGTAGGGAGGTGGAGGGACAGGACCACGTTTATAAAGGTAGGGAGGTGGAGGGACAGGACAGGACAGCATTTATAAAGGTAGGGAGGTGGAGCGACAGGGACAGCATTTATAAAGGTAGGGAAGTGGAGGGACAGGACAGGACAGCATTTATAAAGGTAGGGATGTGGAAGGACAGGACAGCATTTATAAAGGTAGGGATGTGGAAGGACAGGACAGCATTCATAAAGATAGTGAGGTTGAGGGACAGGACAGCATTTATAAAGGTAGGGAGGTGGAGGGACAGAGACAGCATTTATAAAGGTAGGGAGGTGGATGTACAGGGACAGGACAGCATTTATAAAGGTAGGGAGGTGGAGGGACAGGGACAGGACAGCATTTATAAAGGTAGGGAGGTGGAGGGACAGGACATAATTTATAAAGGTAGGGAGGTGGAGGGACAGGACATAATTTATAAAGGTAGGGAGGTGGAGGGACAGGACATAATTTATAAAGGTAGGGAGGTGGAGGGACAGGACATAATTTATAAAGGTAGGGAGGTGGAGGGACAGGACATAATTTATAAAGGTAGGGAGGTGGAGGGACAGGACATAATTTATAAAGGTAGAGAGGTGTAGGGACAGGACATAATTTATAAAGGTAGGGAGGTGGAGGTACAGGGACAGGACAGCATTTATAAAGGTAGGGAGGTGGAGGGACAGGGCAGAATTTATAAAGGTAGGGAGGTGGAGGGACAGGACAGCATTTATAAAGGTAGGGAGGTGGAGGGACAGGACAGCATTTATAAAGGTAGGGAGGTGGAAGGACAGGACAGCATTTATAAAGGTAGGGAGGTGGAGGGACAGGACAGGACAGCATTTATAAAGGTAGGGAGGTGGAGGGACAGGACAGCATTTATAAAGGTAGGGAGGTGGAGGGACAGGACAGCATTTATAAAGGTAGGGAGGTGGAGGGACAGGACAGCATTTATAAAGGTAGGGAGGTGGAGGGACAGGACATCATTTATAAAGGTAGGGAGGTGGAGGGACAGGACAGCGTTTATAAAGGTAGGGAGGTGGAGGGACAGGACAGCATTTATAAAGGTAGGGAGGTGGAGCGACAGGGACAGCATTTATAAAGGTAGGGAAGTGGAGGGACAGGACATCATTTATAAAGGTAGGGAGGTGGAAGGACAGGGACAGGACAGCATTTATAAAGGTAGGGAGGTGGAGGGACAGGACATAATTTATAAAGGTAGGGAGGTGGAGGGACAGGACAGCATTTATAAAGGTAGGGGGGTGGAAGGACAGGGCAGCATTTATAAAGATAGGGAGGTGGAGGGACAGGACAGCATTTATAAAGGTAGGGAGGTGGAGGGACAGGACAGCATTTATAAAGGTAGGGAGGTGGAGGGACAGGACAGCATTTATAAAGGTAGGGAGGTGGAGGGACAGGACAGCATTTATAAAGGTAGGGAGAAGGAGGGACAGGACAGCATTTATAAAGGTAGGGAGGTGGAGGGACAGGACAGGACAGCATTTATAAAGGTAGGGAGGTGGAGGGACAGGACAGGACAGCATTTATAAAGGTAGGGAGGTGGAGGGACAGGACAGGACAGCATTTATAAAGGTAGGGAGGTGGAGCGACAGGGACATCATTTATAAAGGTAGGGAGGTGGAGGGACAGGACAGCGTTTATAAAGGTAGGGAGGTGGAGCGACAGGGACAGCATTTATAAAGGTAGGGAGGTGGAGGGACAGGACAGCATTTATAAAGGTAGGGAGGTGGAGGGACAGGAACAGGACAGCATTTATAAAGGTAAGGAGGTGGAGGGACAGGACAGCGTTTATAAAGGTAGGGAGGTGGAGGGACAGGGACAGCGTTTATAAAGGTAGGGAGGTGGAGGGACAGGACAGGACAGCATTTATAATGGAAAATGTTAGTTTTTAAACTAAGATCGCTGCAATTCTATACATTTTGCCATGGGGTGGAAAGAAACAGAAATTTTACAGCACATTTCCTTCAATTCTACACTTTACCACCAGGTGGAGGCAAATGTTTGCAGTTTTTATCATGATAACTGATGATCATTGGGCCCCACCCTGGTTGGTAATTGGACATTGCTTACTACAAGTTTAGATAGCTGGTCGCTAGACTAAATTACCCATCTATAACAATGTAGCTGACATGGGCTAATTGAGTGTCTGCTGATGCACAACCAAATGTTGAAAATGCACCTTGTGATTTTCTATTAGTCCAACTCTCAACAGTAAATTGATATTAAATTATTATGAATAATAATTGATCTGCAGGCCACCAGCTGACGATCCTTGAGAGCCTGGTGATGTGTACTCTGTGGTTGATTAGCAGAGCCTGGTGATGTGTACTCTGTGGTTGATTAGCAGAGCCTGGTGATGTGTACTCTGTGGTTGATTAGCAGAGCCTGGTGATGTGTACTCTGTGGTTGATTAGCAGAGCCTGGTGATGTGTACTCTGTGGTTGATTAGCAGAGCCTGGTGATGTGTACTCTGTGGTTGATTAGCAGAGCCTTGTGATGTGTACTCTGTGGTTGATTAGCAGAGCCTGGTGATGTGTACTCTGTGGTTGATTAGCAGAGCCTGGTGATGTGTACTCTGTGGTTGATTAGCAGAGCCTGGTGATGTGTACTCTGTGGTTGATTAGCAGAGCCTGGTGATGTGTACTCTGTGGTTGATTAGCAGAGCCTTGTGATGTGTACTCTGTGGTTGATTAGCAGAGCCTTGTGATGTGTACTCTGTGGTTGATTAGCAGAGCCTGGTGATGTGTACTCTGTGGTTGATTAGCAGAGCCTGGTGATGTGTACTCTGTGGTTGATTAGCAGAGCCTGGTGATGTGTACTCTGTGGTTGATTAGCAGAGCCTGGTGATGTGTACTCTGTGGTTGATTAGCAGAGCCTGGTGATGTGTACTCTGTGGTTGATTAGCAGAGCCTGGTGATGTGTACTCTGTGGTTGATTAGCAGAGCCTGGTGATGTGTACTCTGTGGTTGATTAGCAGAGCCTGGTGATGTGTACTCTGTGGTTGATTAGCAGAGCCTGGTGATGTGTACTCTGTGGTTGATTAGCAGAGCCTGGTGATGTGTACTCTGTGGTTGATTAGCAGAGCCTGGTGATGTGTACTCTGTGGTTGATTAGCAGAGCCTGGTGATGTGTACTCTGTGGTTGATTAGCAGAGCCTGGTGATGTGTACTCTGTGGTTGATTAGCAGAGCCTGATGCTGTGTACTCTGTGGTTGATTAGCAGAGCCTGGTGATGTGTACTCTGTGGTTGATTAGCAGAGCCTGGTGATGTGTACTCTGTGGTTGATTAGCAGAGCCTGGTGATGTGTACTCTGTGGTTGATTAGCAGAGCCTTGTGATGTGTACTCTGTGGTTGATTAGCAGAGCCTTGTGATGTGTACTCTGTGGTTGATTAGCAGAGCCTGGTGATGTGTACTCTGTGGTTGATTAGCAGAGCCTGATGCTGTGTACTCTGTGGTTGATTAGCAGAGCCTTGTGATGTGTACTCTGTGGTTGATTAGCAGAGCCTGGTGATGTGTACTCTGTGGTTGATTAGCAGAGCCTGGTGATGTGTACTCTGTGGTTGATTAGCAGAGCCTGATGCTGTGTACTCTGTGGTTGATTAGCAGAGCCTGATGATGTGTACTCTGTGGTTGATTAGCAGAGCCTGGTGATGTGTACTCTGTGGTTGATTAGCAGAGCCTGATGCTGTGTACTCTGTGGGTTGATTAGCAGATCCTGGTGATGTGTACTCTGTGGTTGATTAGCAGAGCCTGGTGATGTGTACTCTGTGGTTGATTAGCAGAGCCTGGTGCTGTGTACTCTGTGGTTGATTAGCAGAGCCTGATGCTGTGTACTCTGTGGTTGATTAGCAGAGCCTGATGCTGTGTACTCTGTGGTTGATTAGCAGAGCCTGATGCTGTGTACTCTGTGGTTGATTAGCAGAGCCTGATGCTGTGTACTCTGTGGTTGATTAGCAGAGCCTGGTGATGTGTACTCTGTGGTTGATTAGCAGAGCCTGGTGATGTGTACTCTGTGGTTGATTAGCAGAGCCTGATGCTGTGTACTCTGTGGTTGATTAGCAGAGCCTGATGCTGTGTACTCTGTGGTTGATTAGCAGAGCCTGGTGATGTGTACTCTGTGGTTGATTAGCAGAGCCTGGTGATGTGTACTCTGTGGTTGATTAGCAGAGCCTGGTGCTGTGTACTCTGTGGTTGATTAGCAGAGCCTGGTGATGTGTACTCTGTGGTTGTCAGGCTGAGAAGGAGAACCCAGGACATCATCATGAAGATCCTGGAGAAGAAAAACGTAGAGGTCAACTTCATGGAGTCCCTACTACACATGGCTGCAGGCGATGTGGAAGGTCTCTCTATCTTTTTCTGCGTTTCTCTCTGTCCTCTTGTGTGTCTGTCTGTTCTGCAGTGACTAACCTCATCCAAGATGACGTTAGGCATTATGCCTCTGTGTGCAGTACTGTCTGTCTCCTCATGGTGGCACTGTTTCTCCAGAAATTTAACAGCCTCTCTTCCTGTGAGACATTTCCTCCCACCAGGATAGAATTTCCTCTCCTGCATGGCCTGATTGATGGTAGTAATGAATTCTTGTGCACAGCTTGAAAAGCTCAGCTATAGTTACACACACACACACACACACACAGTGATGAGAGCGCCCTCGCTCCTGTTTGAATACTAAATATACAGCGCCTTCAGAAAGTATTCGTACCCCTTGACTTATTCCACATTTTGTTGTTACAGCCTGAATTCAAAATTGATTAAATGTATTTTTTTCCTCACCCATCCACACACAATATCCCACAATGACAAAGGGAAAACATATTTTAGCATATTCATTTCCAATTTATTACAGCCATATCTAATTTACATAAGTATTCACACCCCCGAATCAATACATGTTAGAATCGCCTTCGGCAGCCATTATAGCTGTGAGGATTTCTGGGTAAGTCTGTAAGAGCTGTGAGTCTTTCTGGGTAAGTCTGTAAGAGCTGTGATTCTTTCTGGGTAAGTCTGTAAGGGTTTCTGGGTAAGTGCTGTGAGGGTTTCTGGGTAAGTCTGTAAGAGCTGTGAGTCTTTCTGGGTAAGTCTGTAAGAGCTGTGAGGGTTTCTGGGTAAGTCTAAGGGTTTCTGGGTAAGAGCTGTGAGGGTTTCTGGGTAAGTGCTGTGAGGGTTTCTGGGTAAGTGCTGTGAGGGTTTCTGGGTAAGAGCTGTGAGGGTTTCTGGGTAAGTGCTGTGAGGGTTTCTGGGTAAGAGCTGTGAGGGTTTCTGGTTAAGTCTGTAAGGGTTTCTGGGTAAGAGCTGTGAGGGTTTCTGGGTAAGAGCTGTGAGGGTTTCTGGGTAAGAGCTGTGAGGGTTTCTGGGTAAGAGCTGTGAGGGTTTCTGGGTAAGAGCTGTGAGGGTTTCTGGGTAAGTCTGTAAGAGCTGTGAGGGTTTCTGGGTAAGTCTGTAAGAGCTGTGAGGGTTTCTGGGGAAGTCTGTAAGAGCTGTGAGGGTTTCTGGGAGCTGTGAAGAGCTGTGAGGGTTTCTGGGTAAGAGCTGTGAGGGTTTCTGGGTAAGTCTGTAAGAGCTGTGAGGGTTTCTGGGTAAGTCTGTAAGAGCTGTGAGGGTTTCTGGGGAAGTCTGTAAGAGCTGTGAGGGTTTCTTGGGTAAGAGCTGTGAGGGTTTCTTGGGTAAGAGCTGTGAGGGTTTCTGGGTAAGAGCTGTGAGGGTTTCTGGGTAAGAGCTGTGAGGGTTTCTGGGTAAGTCTGTAAGAGCTGTGAGGGTTTCTGGGTAAGTCTGTAAGAGCTTTCCACACCTGGATATTTCTTTTAAAATGTTTCTAGCTCTGTGAAGTTGATCATTGCTGGACAGTCTTGCCATAGATTTTCAAGTAGATTTAAGTCAAAACTGTAACTAAGCCACTTCGGGAACATTCAAGGTCGTCTTGGTAAGCAACTCTAGTGTATATTTGGCCTTGTGTTTTAGGTTATTGTCTTGCTGAAAGGTGAATTTGTCTTCCAGTGTCTGTTGCAAAGCAGACTAAACTAGGTTTTCCTCTAGGATTTTTTGCCAGTACTTGGCTCTATTCCACGTATTTTTATCCTAAAAAACACCCTAGTCCTCCTTGCCGATAACAATCATACCCATAACATGATGATGCCACCACCATGGTTGGACATATGAGGCGGGGTGGTGGATTTTCCACAGACACGTTGTTTTCAGGGCAGTTTTACGTAGTGCGTTATTGCGAACAGGAATATTTTTATTCTGTACATGCTTCCCTATTTTTCAATTAGGTTAGTATTGTGGAGTAACTACAATGTTCTTTATCCATCCTCAGTTTTCTCCTATCACAGCCATTAAACTCTGTAACTATTTTAAGGTCACCGTTGGCCACATGGTGAAATCCCTGAGCGGTTTCCTTCCTCTCCGGCAACTGAGTTAGGAAGTATGCCTGTATCTTTGTAGTGACTGGGTGTATTGATACACCATCCAAAGTGTAATTAATAACTTCACCATGCTCAAAGGGATATTATTATTATTTTTTAATTTTACCAATCTACCAATATGTGCCCTTCTTTGTGAGGCATTGGAAAACGTCCCTGGTCTTTGAGAGGCATTGGAAAACCTCCCTGGTCTTTGTGAGGCATTGGAAAACCTCCCTGGTCTTTGTGAGGCATTGGAAAACCTCCCTGGTCTTTGTGAGGCATTGGAAAACCTCCCTGGTCTTTGTGAGGCATTGGAAAACCTCCCTGGTCTTTGTGAGGCATTGGAAAACCTCCCTGGTCTTTGCGAGGCATTAGAAAACCTCCCTGGTCTTTGCGAGGCATTGGAAAACCTCCCTGGTCTTTGTGAGGCATTGGAAAACCTCCCTGGTCTTTGTGAGGCATTGGAAAACCTCCCTGGTCTTTGTGAGGCATTGGAAAACCTCCCTGGTCTTTGTGAGGTATTGGAAAACCTCCCTGGTCTTTGTGAGGCATTGGAAAACCTCCCTGGTCTTTGTGAGGCATTGGAAAACGTCCCTGGTCTTTGTGAGGATTGGAAAACCTCCCTGGTCTTTGTGAGGATTGGAAAACCTCCCTGGTCTTTGCGAGGCATTGGAAAACCTCCCTGGTCTTTGTGAGGCATTGGAAAACCTCCCTGGTCTTTGCGAGGCATTGGAAAACCTCCCTGGTCTTTGTGAGGCATTGGAAAACCTCCCTGGTCTTTGTGAGGCATTGGAAAACCTCCCTGGTCTTTGCGAGGCATTAGAAAACCTCCCTGGTCTTTGTGAGGCATTGGAAAACCTCCCTGGTCTTTGTGAGGCATTGGAAAACCTCCCTGGTCTTTGTGAGGCATTGGAAAACCTCCCTGGTCTTTGTGAGGCATTGGAAAACCTCCCTGGTCTTTGTGAGGTATTGGAAAACCTCCCTGGTCTTTGTGAGGCATTGGAAAACCTCCCTGGTCTTTGTGAGGCATTGGAAAACGTCCCTGGTCTTTGTGAGGCATTGGAAAACCTCCCTGGTCTTTACGAGGCATTGGAAAACCTCCCTGGTCTTTGTGAGGCATTGGAAAACCTCCCTGGTCTTTGTGAGGCATTGGAAAACCTCCCTGGTCTTTGTGGTTGAATCGTTTGTTTGAAAATCCACTGCTTGACTGGGGGACCTTACAATTATCTGTATGTGTGGTACAGTATCTGTATGTGTGGTACAGTATCTGTATGTGTGGTACAGTATCTGTATGTGTGGTACAGTATCTGTATGTGTGGTACATTATCTGTATGTGTGGTACATTATCTGTATGTTTGGTACAGTATCTGTATGTGTGGTACAGTATACCTACCACCTCTACACTCTAACCACTAGGCTACCTACCACCTCTACACTCTAACCACTAGGCTACCTGCCACCTCTACACTCTAACCACTAGGCTACCTGCCACCTCTACACTCTAACCACTAGGCTACCTGCCACCTCTACACTCTAACCACTAGGCTACCTGCCACCTCTACACTCTAACCACTAGGCTACCTACCACCTCTACACTCTAACCACTAGGCTACCTACCACCTCTACACTCTAACCACTAGGCTACCTGCCACCTCTACACTCTAACCACTAGGCTACCTGCCACCTCTACACTCTAACCACTAGGCTACCTGCCACCTCTACACTCTAACCACTAGGCTACCTGCCACCTCTACACTCTAACCACTAGGCTACCTGCCACCTCTACACTCTAACCACTAGGCTACCTGCCTCCTCTACACTCTAACCACTAGGCTACCTGTCTCCTCTACACTCTAACCACTAGGCTACCTGCCACCTCTACACTCTAACCACTAGGCTACCTGCCTCCTCTACACTCTAACCACTAGGCTACCTGCCTCCTCCACACTCTAACCACTAGGCTACCTGCCACCTCTACACTCTAACCACTAGGCTACCTGCCTCCTCTACACTCTAACCACTAGGCTACCTGCCTCCTTCACACTCTAACCACTAGGCTAACTGCCACCTCTACACTCTAACCACTAGGCTACCTGCCACCTCTACACTCTAACCACTAGGCTACCTGCCACCTCTACACTCTAACCACTAGGCTACCTGCCTCCTCTACACTCTAACCACTAGGCTACCTGCCTCCTCCACACTCTAACCACTAGGCTACCTGCCACCTCTACACTCTAACCACTAGGCTACCTGCCACCTCTACACTCTAACCACTAGGCTACCTGCCACCTCTACACTCTAACCACTAGGCTACCTGCCACCTCTACACTCTAACCACTAGGCTACCTGCCACCTCTACACTCTAACCACTAGGCTACCTGCCACCTCTACACTCTAACCACTAGGCTACCTGCCACCTCTACACTCTAACCACTAGGCTACCTGCCACCTCTACACTCTAACCACTAGGCTACCTGCCTCCTCTACACTCTAACCACTAGGCTACCTGCCTCCTCTACACTCTAACCACTAGGCTACCTGCCACCTCTACACTCTAACCACTAGGCTACCTACCACCTCTACACTCTAACCACTAGGCTACCTGCCACCTCTACACTCTAACCACTAGGCTACCTGCCACCTCTACACTCTAACCACTAGGCTACCTGCCACCTCTACACTCTAACCACTAGGCTACCTGCCACCTCTACACTCTAACCACTAGGCTACCTGCCTCCTC
This sequence comes from Oncorhynchus gorbuscha, assembly GCF_021184085.1. NCBI lineage: Eukaryota > Metazoa > Chordata > Actinopteri > Salmoniformes > Salmonidae > Oncorhynchus > Oncorhynchus gorbuscha. Next base: position 70,270,909 of record NC_060191.1, on the reverse strand, counting down.
TACACTCTAACCACTAGGCTACCTGCCACCTCTACACTCTAACCACTAGGCTACCTGCCACCTCTACACTCTAACCACTAGGCTACCTGCCACCTCTACACTCTAACCACTAGGCTACCTGCCACCTCTACACTCTAACCACTAGGCTACCTGCCTCCTCTACACTCTAACCACTAGGCTACCTGCCACCTCTACACTCTAACCACTAGGCTACCTGCCACCTCTACACTCTAACCACTAGGCTACCTGCCACCTCTACACTCTAACCACTAGGCTACCTGCCTCCTCTACACTCTAACCACTAGGCTACCTGCCACCTCTACACTCTAACCACTAGGCTACCTGCCACCTCTACACTCTAACCACTAGGCTACCTGCCACCTCTACACTCTAACCACTAGGCTACCTGCCTCCTCTACACTCTAACCACTAGGCTACCTGCCACCTCTACACTCTAACCACTAGGCTACCTGCCACCTCTACACTCTAACCACTAGGCTACCTACCTCCTCTACACTCTAACCACTAGGTTACCTGCCTCCTCTAACCACTAGGCTACCTACCTCCTCTACACTCTAACCACTAGGCTACCTGCCACCTCTACACTCTAACCACTAGGCTACCTGCCACCTCTACACTCTAACCACTAGGCTACCTACCTCCTCTACACTCTAACCACTAGGTTACCTGCCTCCTCTAACCACTAGGCTACCTACCTCCTCTACACTCTAACCACTAGGCTACCTGCCACCTCTACACTCTAACCACTAGGCTACCTGCCACCTCTACACTCTAACCACTAGGCTACCTGCCACCTCTACACTCTAACCACTAGGCTACCTACCTCCTTTACACTCTAACCACTAGGCTACCTGCCACCTCTACACTCTAACCACTAGGCTACCTGCCTCCTCTACACTCTAACCACTAGGCTACCTGCCACCTCTACACTCTAACCACTAGGCTACCTGCCACCTCTACACTCTAACCACTAGGCTACCTGCCACCTCTACACTCTAACCACTAGGCTACCTGCCTCCTCTACACTCTAACCACTAGGCTACCTGCCACCTCTACACTCTAACCACTAGGCTACCTGCCACCTCTACACTCTAACCACTAGGCTACCTGCCACCTCTACACTCTAACCACTAGGCTACCTGCCACCTCTACACTCTAACCACTAGGCTACCTGCCACCTCTACACTCTAACCACTAGGCTACCTGCCACCTCTACACTCTAACCACTAGGCTACCTGCCACCTCTACACTCTAACCACTAGGCTACCTGCCTCCTCTACACTCTAACCACTAGGCTACCTGCCTCCTTCACACTCTAACCACTAGGCTACCTGCCACCTCTACACTCTAACCACTAGGCTACCTGCCACCTCTACACTCTAACCACTAGGCTACCTGCCTCCTTCACACTCTAACCACTAGGCTACCTGCCACCTCTACACTCTAACCACTAGGCTACCTGCCACCTCTACACTCTAACCACTAGGCTACCTGCCTCCTCTACACTCTAACCACTAGGCTACCTGCCACCTCTACACTCTAACCACTAGGCTACCTGCCACCTCTACACTCTAACCACTAGGCTACCTGCCACCTCTACACTCTAACCACTAGGCTACCTGCCTCCTCTACACTCTAACCACTAGGCTACCTGCCACCTCTACACTCTAACCACTAGGCTACCTGCCACCTCTACACTCTAACCACTAGGCTACCTGCCACCTCTACACTCTAACCACTAGGCTACCTGCCTCCTCTACACTCTAACCACTAGGCTACCTGCCACCTCTACACTCTAACCACTAGGCTACCTGCCACCTCTACACTCTAACCACTAGGCTACCTACCTCCTCTACACTCTAACCACTAGGTTACCTGCCTCCTCTAACCACTAGGCTACCTACCTCCTCTACACTCTAACCACTAGGCTACCTGCCACCTCTACACTCTAACCACTAGGCTACCTGCCACCTCTACACTCTAACCACTAGGCTACCTACCTCCTCTACACTCTAACCACTAGGTTACCTGCCTCCTCTAACCACTAGGCTACCTGCCACCTCTACACTCTAACCACTAGGCTACCTGCCACCTCTACACTCTAACCACTAGGCTACCTGCCACCTCTACACTCTAACCACTAGGCTACCTGCCACCTCTACACTCTAACCACTAGGCTACCTACCTCCTTTACACTCTAACCACTAGGCTACCTGCCACCTCTACACTCTAACCACTAGGCTACCTGCCTCCTCTACACTCTAACCACTAGGCTACCTGCCACCTCTACACTCTAACCACTAGGCTACCTGCCACCTCTACACTCTAACCACTAGGCTACCTGCCACCTCTACACTCTAACCACTAGGCTACCTGCCTCCTCTACACTCTAACCACTAGGCTACCTGCCACCTCTACACTCTAACCACTAGGCTACCTGCCACCTCTACACTCTAACCACTAGGCTACCTGCCACCTCTACACTCTAACCACTAGGCTACCTGCCACCTCTACACTCTAACCACTAGGCTACCTGCCACCTCTACACTCTAACCACTAGGCTACCTGCCACCTCTACACTCTAACCACTAGGCTACCTGCCACCTCTACACTCTAACCACTAGGCTACCTGCCTCCTCTACACTCTAACCACTAGGCTACCTGCCTCCTTCACACTCTAACCACTAGGCTACCTGCCACCTCTACACTCTAACCACTAGGCTACCTGCCACCTCTACACTCTAACCACTAGGCTACCTGCCTCCTTCACACTCTAACCACTAGGCTACCTGCCACCTCTACACTCTAACCACTAGGCTACCTGCCACCTCTACACTCTAACCACTAGGCTACCTGCCTCCTCTACACTCTAACCACTAGGCTACCTGCCACCTCTACACTCTAACCACTAGGCTGCCTACCACCCCAACTTCCTGAGGTAGTCACCTGAAATGCATTGTAATTAACAGGTGTGCCATGTTAAAAGTACATTTTTTGAACTTTGAACGGTTCTTCAAGTGCAGTTGCAAAAACCATCAGGCGCTATGATGAAACTGTCTCTCACGAGGACCGCCACAGGAAAGGAAGACCCAGAGTTACCTGTCTCTCATGAGGACCGCCACAGGAAAGGAAGACTCAGAGTTACCTGTCTCTCATGAGGACCGCCACAGGAAAGGAAGACTCAGAGTTACCTCTGCTGTAGAGGATAAGTTCATTGGAGTTACCTGTCTCTCATGAGGACCGCCACAGGAAAGGAAGACTCAGTTACCTCTGCTTTAGAGGATAAGTTCATTAGAGTTAACTAAGTGAGTGAATCAGGCATTCATTGCCAAATTGCTGCAAAGAAACCACTACTAAAGGACACCAATAAGAAGAAGAGACTTGCTTGGGCCAAGAAACACGAGAAATGGACATTAGACTGGTGGAAATCTGTTCTTTGGTCTGATGAGTCCAAATATATGATTTTTACTTCCAATTGTCTTTCTGAGACACAGAGTAGGTGAACGGATGATCTCTGCATGTGTGGGTCCCACCGTGAAGCATGGAGGAGGAGGTGGGATGGTGTGGGGATGCTTTGCTGGTGACACTGTCAGTGTCAAGGCATTCTGCAGCGATACGCCATCCCATCTGGTTTCCGCTTACTGGGACTATCATTTGTTTTTCAACAGGACAATGCCCCAACACACCACCAGGCTGTGTAAGGGCTATTTGACCAAGAAGAAGGATGGAGTGCTGCATCAGATGACCTGGCCTCCACAATCACCTGACCTCAACCCAATTGAGATGGTTTGGGATGAGTTGGACCGCAGAGTGAAGGAAAAGCAGCCAACAAGTGCTCAACATATGTGCCAACTCCTTCAAGACTGTTGGAACAAGCATTCCTCATGAAGCTGGTTGAGAGAATGTCAAGAGTGTGCAAAGCTGTCAAGGCAAAGGGTGGCTACATTGAATAATCTCAATTCTAAAATATATTTTGATTCAACACTTTTTTGGTTACTACATGATTCCTTATTTACTAACTAAATAATCACGGCCCACCCAGAAGGCCACGCCTACATTTCTACAATGTAGAAAATAGTAAAAATAAAGAGAAACCCTTGAATGAGTAGGTGTCCAAATGTTTGACGTGCTGTACTTTCCAATGTAACACTGTCTCAAGTTAGAACACACACACACACACACACACACACACACACACACACACACACACACACACACACACACACACACACACACACACACACACACACACACACACACACACACACACACACACACACACACACACACACACACACACACACACACACACACACACACACACACACACACACATTCTTTCATGGGTTGTTTCTGGGTTGTTTCTGTCACTTTTCGAGTTTTCTCATTCAATTTGTGTTGAGTCACTCTGTAAGTAACTTACTCAGTGGGAGATTTAGAAAAAAGTATATTTGGAACAAAGATGAAAAATGTTTCCCTCATTTGCTTTATGAAACTGAAGTATTTAAATGAAGGGGGGAGAGGACTGAAAGAGGGAGTACGAGGTTCTAGGGAGGAGGGAGGGGCGGATGGAGGGAAGGTAAAGGAGTGAGAGATGTGAGATGGTTCAGGATATCTGACTGCTGTTGGACTAAGAAGCAGTAATGGTTGAGATGGTTCAGGATATCTGACTGCTGTTGGACTAAGAAGCAGTAATGGTTGAGATGGTTCAGGATATCTGACTGCTGTTGGACTAAGAAGCAGTAAGAGTTGAGATGGTTCAGGATATCTGACTGCTGTTGGACTAAGAAGCAGTAAGAGTTGAGATGGTTCAGGATATCTGACTGCTTTTGGACTCATTGTCCACAGAGATATCGCCAGCGCCATGAAGGAACTCCTGGACACGGTCAACACTGTCTTCCGAAAATACCAGTACCAGAACCGACGGGTGAGAACACACACACACAGTCCAATTAAGACATCTGTTATTTTAATTCTCCCTCAGCAGAGTTTCAGACGTTGTGTGGTTTTTCCTCTGTTATCTTCTGAAAGAGTAAAACTCCTCTGTTGTTTTTCCAGGCACTGGAACACCAAAAGAAAGAGTTTGTGAAATACTCAAAGAGCTTCAGCGACACACTTAAAACCTACTTCAAAGATGGAAAGTAAGAACCTCCTCCTTCATGTTTCTACCCTGCTGTTCTCTTCCATGGCCCGTACAATATATCACCCATACTGGTTTACATCTGGCCCATACAATATATCACCCATACATAAATCAAATCAAATCAAATTTATTTATATAGCCCTTCGTACATCAGCTGATATCTCAAAGTGCTGTACAGAAACCCAGCCTAAAACCCCAAACAGCAAACAATGCAGGTGTAAAAGCACGGTGGCTAGGAAAAACTCCCTAGAAAGGCCAAAACCTAGGAAGAAACCTAGAGAGGAACCGGGCTATGTGGGGTGGCCAGTCCTCTTCTGGCTGTGCCGGGTAGAGATTATAACAGAACATGACCAAGATGTTCAAATGTTCATAAATGACCAGCATGGTCGAATAATAATAAGGCAGAACAGTTGAAACTGGAGCAGCAGCACAGTCAGGTGGACTGGGGACAGCAAGGAGCCATCATGTCAGGTAGTCCTGGGGCACGGTCCTAGGGCTCAGGTCCTCCGAGAGAGAAAGAAAGAGAGAATTAGAGAGAGCATATGTGGGTGGCCAGTCCTCTTCTGGCTGTGCCGGGTGGAGATTATAACAGAACGTGGCCAAGATGTTCAAATGTTCATAAATGACCAGCATGGTTGAATAATAATACTGGTTTACATTTGGCCCATACAATATATATCACCCATACATACTGGTTTACATTTGGCCCATACAATATATATCACCCATACATACTGGTTTACATCTGGCCCATACAATATATCACCCATACTGGTTTACATCTGGCCCATACAATATATCACCCATACTGGTTTACATCTGGCCCATACAATATATCACCCATACTGGTTTACATCTGACCCTTACAATATATCACGCATACTGGTTTACATCTGGCCCATACAATATATCACCCATACTGGTTTACATCTGGCCCATACAATATATCACCCATACTGGTTTACATCTGACCCTTACAATATATCACGCATACTGGTTTACAGCCCAACGCCAGTCCTCCAGTTCCCCCAACAGCCCAACTCCAGTCCTCCGGTCCTCCCAACAGCCCACCTCCGGTCCTCCCAACAGCCCAACTCCGGTCCTCCCAACAGCCCAACTCCGGTCCTCCCAACAGCCCAACTCCGGTCCTCCCAACAGCCCAACTCCGGTCCTCCCAACAGCCCAACTCCGGTCCTCCCAACAGCCCAACTCCGGTCCTCCCAACAGCCCAACTCCTCCCAACAGCCCAACTCCGGTCCTCCCAACAGCCCAACTCCGGTCCTCCCAACAGCCCAACTCCGGTCCTCCCAACAGCCCAACTCCAGTCCTTCCAACAGCCCAACTCCAGTCCTCCCAACAGCCCAACTCCAGTCCTCCCAACAGCCCAACTCCAGTCCTCCCAACAGCCCAACTCCAGTCCTCCCAACAGCCCAACTCCAGTCCTCCCAACAGCCCAACTCCAGTCCTCCCAACAGCCCAACTCCAGTCCTCCCAACAGCCCAACTCCAGTCCTCCCAACAGCCCAACTCCAGTCCTCCCAACAGCCCAACTCCAGTCCTCCCAACAGCCCAACTCCAGTCCTCCCAACAGCCCAACTCCAGTCCTCCCAACAGCCCAACTCCAGTCCTCCCAACAGCCCAACTCCAGTTCCTCCCAACAGCCCAACTCCAGTTCCTCCCAACAGCCCAACTCCAGTTCCTCCCAACAGCCCAACTCCAGTTCCTCCCAACAGCCCAACTCCAGTTCCTCCCAACAGCCCAACTCCAGTTCCTCCCAACAGCCCAACTCCAGTTCCTCCCAACAGCCCAACTCCAGTTCCTCCCAACAGCCCAACTCCAGTTCCTCCCAACAGCCCAACTCCAGTTCCTCCCAACAGCCCAACTCCAGTTCCTCCCAACAGCCCAACTCCAGTTCCTCCCAACAACCCAACTCCAGTTCCTCCCAACAGCCCAACTCCAGTTCCTCCCAACAGCCCAACTCCAGTTCCTCCCAACAGCCCAACCAGTCCTCCCAACAGCCCAATGACAGAAGAGAGGGGGTGGAATCCTCGGTTACTGCAGATGGGGAATTTTGGTTCCCATGTCTGTATTGAGTTCAATGCTAACGCAGGCCTTAGGTATTCCAGCTGAACGCATGCTACTCATAGAGCCAAATGATTCTTTAGGCATCATCAAGCAAAGGACATTTGAAATGCACTGTACTGATACCCAGTAGCCTATATTAATTGCCAGATAGACCTTTTGCTTTACTTTCTAGGGGGCTGTAATGGTGCTGATAAGGGGCTATCTAGGGGGCTGTCCATGGTGCTGATAAGGGGCTGTCTAGGGGGCTGTCCATGGTGCTGATAAGGGGGCTGTCCATGGTGCTGATAAGGGGCTGTCTAGGGGGCTGTCCATGGTGCCGATAAGGGGCTGATAAGGGGCTGTCCGTGGTGCTGATAAGGGGCTGTCTAGGGGGGCTGTCCATGGTGCTGATAAGTGGCTGTCCATGGTGCTGATATAGGACACAGCGGAGACGTGTTACACATTTCACGTCATCCTGTCACTTCAAAAGCACCCAATGGTCGTTTGTCTCATCTTTTTGACTTTATTTATTGTCTTATAGTGTGATATAAGCAGAATTCAATATCATTCTATGTTTATTGTGGTCTGGTGCACTGCTTAGTAGAATGTGTGACTGTGTGGCAGTAATGATAGTTGTTGTTTTCAGGGTGGTTCAATATGACCCATTGTGAAATCACATTTAGGGTTGATTCTCTGAAGCCTGACGTTTCCACAGATCAAAGCACCGTATCAATCCCAGCGTTGCCATGGTTTCCTGTGACTGACTCTGCTTTCCATGTGTGTCCCTCTCTGTCCCGCTTGTTTCCAGGGCGATAAACGTGTTTGTCAGCGCCAACAGGCTCATCCACCAAACCAACCTAATACTCCAGACCTTCAAGACCTGACATAGACTGGGGTTAACCACACCAACCCAGGCTTTTATCAGAGGACAGGAAACTCTTTGTACACATAATGTTCAGATTCTGTTTCTGGGACTGTATCATTTATAAATCTTGCTTCAAGAGGGAGATAATTTAGAGTTGCAGGTGGCCAGATCATAATTAAATTGCCAGAGATTTTTTTTTCTCATTTTATTTTCTCACCAGGATCATGCTATCTCCACAGAGCATCTCATGTCATGCTATCTCCACAGAGCATCTCGTGTCATGCTATCTCCACAGAGCATCTCGTGTCATGCTATCTCCACAGAGCATCTCGTGTCATGCTATCTCCACAGAGCATCTCGTGTCATGCTATCTCCACAGAGCATCTCGTGTCATGCTATCTCCACAGAGCATCTCATGTTAACGATCCTCTCATTTCTTTCATTTGCTCTCTCACTTTGTCCATGTGGAAGCCAAAAGGCCTTAACGTGGCCATGGAGCCATTCCTTAATGGATGCTAAATGGTTCATACGGGGGATGGTTTCTGTATTTTGAAAGTTACGTATCTTGAAAACTTGATTGCTGTTGCTATGTCAACAATGGACTAATGAAACCAAAATGTGTTTTTTGGGGTGGAGTTTAAACCAGGTGTAAATACAGGCACTTCAGCTTTTTTTACATTCTCTACTTGAACAATGAGACATGATGATGATTATGATGATGGTGCAAGTTGTATATTTAACAGCTGTTTGTTTGCAAAATGTTAAAATAAATAGTTTAAACATTTTGGAAAGATTTTGAAAAGTTTTTTGTTGTTGTTGCCTTGGTCATTTCCCATGTAAAATATTTATTCCTTCCCTGTGTGACAGTGGATTTGCCGTGGTGGAATGAAGAAGCTATTCTTGGTCTCTACCTGTTTCCATCAGTCGGTTAATCCCATTCTGAAAGCGTTAATTCTTAAACGTTTATTATTGAAATCACTGGTCTCTACCTGTTTCCATCAGTCGGTTAATCCCATTCTGAAAGCGTTATTCTTAAACGTTTATTATTGAAATCACTGGTCTCTACCTGTTTCCATCAGTCGCAATCCCATTCTGAAAGCGTTATCTCCAAACGCATTATTGAAATCACTGGTCTCTACCTGTTTCCATCAGTCGGTTAATCCCATTCTGAAAGCGTTAATTCTTAAACGTTTATTATTGAAATCACTGGTCTCTACCTGTTTCCATCAGTCGGTTAATCCCATTCTGAAAGCGTTAATTCTTAAACGTTTATTATTGAAATCACTGGTCTCTACCTGTTTCCATCAGTCGGTTAATCCCATTCTGAAAGCGTTAATTCTTAAACGTTTATTATTGAAATCACTGGTCTCTACCTGTTTCCATCAATGGTTAATCCCATTCTGAAAGCGTTAATTTTAAACGTTTATTATTGAAATCACTGGTCTCTACCTGTTTCCATCAGTCGGTTAATCCCATTCTGAAAGCGTTAATTGATTAAACGTTTATTATTGAAATCACTGGTCTCTACCTGATTCCATCAGTCGTTTAATCCCATTCTGGAAAGATTTTAAAAGTTTATTATTGAAATCACTGGTCTCTACCTGTTTCCATCAGTCGGTTAATCCCATTCTGAAAGCGTTAATTCTTAAACGTTTATTATTGAAATCACTGGTCTCTACCTGTTTTCATCAGTCGGTTAATCCCATTCTGAAAGCGTTAATTCTTAAACGTTTATTATTGAAATCACTGGTCTCTACCTGTTTCCATCAGTCGGTTAATCCCATTCTGAAAGCGTTAATTCTTAAACGTTTATTATTGAAATCACTGGTCTCTACCTGATTCCATCAGTCGGTTAATCCTATTCTGAAAGCGTTAATTCTTAAACGTTTATTATTGAAATCACTGGTCTCTACCTGTTTCCATCAGTCGGTTAATCCCATTCTGAAAGCGTTAATTCTTAAACGTTTATTATTGAAATCACTGGTCTCTACCTGTTTCCATCAGTCGGTTAATCCCATTCTGAAAGCGTTAATTCTTAAACGTTTATTATTGAAATCACTGGTCTCTACCTGTTTCCATCAGTCGGTTAATCCCATTCTGAAAGCGTTAATTCTTAAACGTTTATTATTGAAATCACTGGTCTCTACCTGTTTCCATCAGTCGGTTAATCCCATTCTGAAAGCGTTAATTCTTAAACGTTTATTATTGAAATCACTGGTCTCTACCTGTTTCCATCAGTCGGTTAATCCCATTCTGAAAGCGTTAATTCTTAAACGTTTATTATTGAAATCACTGGTCTCTACCTGTTTCCATCAGTCGGTTAATCCCATTCTGAAAGCGTTAATTCTTAAACGTTTATTATTGAAATCACTGGTCTCTACCTGTTTCCATCAGTCGGTTAATCCCATTCTGAAAGCGTTAATTCTTAAACGTTTATTATTGAAATCACTGGTCTCTACCTGATTCCATCAGTCGGTTAATCCCATTCTGAAAGCGTTAATTCTTAAACGTTTATTATTGAAATCACTGGTCTCTACCTGTTTCCATCAGTCGGTTAATCCCATTCTGAAAGCGTTAATTCTTAAACGTTTATTATTGAAATCACTGGTCTCTACCTGATTCCATCAGTCGGTTAATCCCATTCTGAAAGCGTTAATTCTTAAACGTTTATTATTGAAATCACTGGTCTCTACCTGTTTCCATCAGTCGGTTAATCCCATTCTGAAAGCGTTAATTCTTAAACGTTTATTATTGAAATCACTGGTCTCTACCTGATTCCATCAGTCGGTTAATCCCATTCTGAAAGCGTTAATTCTTAAACGTTTATTATTGAAATCACTGGTCTCTACCTGATTCCATCAGTCGGTTAATCCCATTCTGAAAGCGTTAATTCTTAAACGTTTATTATTGAAATCACTGGTCTCCATTTCTGATCCTGCCGCTGTTGGTGATGGCGCTTATCAGCTAATTCAGAGACGCTAGAGTGTGTGTGTGTGTGTGTGTGTGTGTGTGTGTGTGTGTGTGTGTGTGTGTGTGTGTGTGTGTGTGTGTGTGTGTGTGTGTGTGTGTGTGTGTGTGTGTGTGTGTGTGTGTGTGTGTGTGTGTGAAATGATTCCCAAGAGAGTATATCTCAGTGTTTCATTTGATTGTGTTAGGTGTAAAACTGTTAAATGAGCAGCTGGAGATTTAGGGTGTGTGTGTATGTTTTCGTAGGTGTCTGTGCATGTTTTGGAGTGATTAAAGCTAATGGTGAAGTTACTGTGTTGCTATGCTGAACATGTTACTGTGTTGCTATGCTGAACATGTTACTGTGTTGCTATGCTGAACATGTTACTGTGTTGCTATGCTGAACATGTTACTGTGTTGCTATGCTGAACATGTTACTGTGTTGCTATGCTGAACATGTTACTGTGTTGCTATGCTGAACATGTTACTGTGTTGCTATGCTGAACATGTTACAGTGTGTGTGTGTGGGGGGGGGGGCATTGTGAATAGACTACAGAAACTGCCTGATGGACACCCGAACACAAGCCTCACTCGGTTGTTGCCAGGAGACATTAGCTCCAGGCTTTGAGAGATGGACATAATAACATAATTAATAGTGGAGGGTTTATTTGCCACTGTTATGGCTACTGGTGGCAGTTAACTCTTTGGGACTGTTTTACAGAACCGGAAGAATGCTAGGATTCATGTTGGTTGTACTTTTATTTAACCCTTATTTTACCAGGTATGTTGACCGAGAACACGTGCTCATTTACAGCAACAACCTGGGGAATAGTTACAGGGGAGAGGAATGAGCCAATTGGAAGCTGGGGGATAATTAAGTGTCCATGATGGTATGAGGACCAGATTGGGAATGTAGCCGGGACATGTTAACGCCCCCTACTCTTACGATGAGGGCCATGGGCACTTTAGATCAGAAAGTCAGGACACCAGAGGAAAGAGTGCCTCCTTACTGGCCCTCCAACACCACTTCCAGGAGCATCTGGTCTCCCATCTAGTGACAGACCAGGACCAGCTCAGCTTCAGAGGCAAGCCAGCATTGGGATGCAGGGTGGTATGCTGCTGGGTGCTACTGGCAACCCTGTGGGAAAATAATTCAGACACTTGGGATCAATTCAAACCAAACACTATGTCCAAGCCTTGGAGTGTTTTACTTAATGGTTGGAAAACCGCTCTGAAGACCAACCTCTTTAAGGAGAGGAGACCCGGTCATACTGTACTCAAAGGGTCAGCAGAACACCATGTGACTGTGAGCTGGTATGGTTGAAGGTAGACTGAGTGAAAATATACACGCAACATGTAAAAGCGTTTTGTGAGCTGAAATAAAAGATCCCAGAAATTGTTCCTTATGCACAAAAATATTATTTCTTGCCCAAATATGTTAACATCGCTTGTGCCAAGATAAATCCATCCACCTGACAGGTGTGGCATATCAAGAAGCTGGTTAAACAGCATGATCATTACACATGTGCACCTTGTGCTGGGGACAATAAAAGGCCCCTTTAAAACACAATATGTTGTGAACAGAGTGCCCCACGGTAGCGGTGGGGTTATGTTATGGGCAGGAATAAGCTACGGACAACGAACACAACAGCGTTTTATCGGTGGCCATTTGAATGCCCAGAGATACCGCGATGAGATCCTGAGGCCCATTGTCGTACCATTCATCCGCCGCCATCACCTCATGTTTCAGTATTATAATGCACGGCCCCATGTCACAAGGATCTGTACAAAGTTCCTGGAAGCTGAAAATGTCCCAGTTCTTCCATGGCCTACATACTCACCAGACATGTCAGCCATTGAGCATGTTTGGGATGCTCTGGATCAACATGTACGGAACCGTGTTCCAGTTCCCGCCAATATCCAGCAACACACAGCCATTGAAGAGGAGTGGGACGACATTCCACAGGCCACAATCAACAGCCTGATCAACTCTATATGAAAGAGATGTGTCGTGCTGCATGAGGCAAATGGTGGTCACACCAGATCCTACTGGTTTTCTGATCCTACCTATTGTTTATCTGTGACCAACCGATGCATGTCTGTATTCCCAGTCATGTGAAATCCATAGATTAGGGCCTAATGAATTTATTAGAATTGACTGTGACTGATTTCCTTATATGAATTGTAACTAAGTAAAATCTTTGAAAATGTTGCATGTTTGCATTTATATTTTTGTTCAGTATACATGTACTGTATGTGCAAAAAGTAGAGGCACCACTTTGGTTTGGGAGGACTTGTCATTTCCTGCATTTGTACACAATTCAACATGCCGTCTCTAGTTAGATCAAAAATGTCCACAGTCATCAAGCTAGGTAAGATTATAAAATATGTTTAAGTGATTAATAAGACTGAACAATAATCAATAATAAATATTGTGTTGCACATTTAATCAACAGCCTTACAAATGAACAACTCTTGAAAAATAAAGACATCCTCTATCGCTGCATGACTGGGGCCAAGCTTCCTGCCATCCAGGTCCTCTATACCAGGCGGTGTCAGAGGAAGGTCCTAAAAGTTAAGGAAGGCCACAATCATTCAGATTTGCCACCAATGCTCCTTATAGGACACATCACTGTCCTCTATACTCCTCTGTAAACTGGTCATCTCTGTATTGCCATTGCAAGACACATTGGTTCATGCTTATTTATAAAACCCTCTTAGGCCTCACTCCCCCCTATCTGAGATACCTACTGCAGCTCTCATCCTCCACATACAACACATGTTCTGCCAGTCACATTCTGTTAAAGGTCCCCAAAGCACACACATCCCTGGGTCGCTCGTGTTTTCAGTTCGCTGCAGCTCGCGACTGGAACGATTATCCAGTATGACCCAGGATGGCTCTACTCTGTTTATCATGTCCAGTATGACCCAGTATGACCCAGGATGGCTCTACTCTGTTTATCATGTCCAGTATGACCCAGGATGGCTCTACTCTGTTTATCATGTCCAGTATGACCCAGGATGGCTCTACTCTGTTTATCATGTCCAGTATGACCCAGTATGACCCAGGATGGCTCTACTCTGTTTATCATGTCCAGTATGACCCAGTATGACCCAGGATGGCTCTACTCTGTTTATCATGTCCAGTATGACCCAGTATGACCCAGGATGGCTCTACTCTGTTTATCATGTCCAGTATGACCCAGTATGACCCAGGATGGCTCTACTCTGTTTATCATGTCCAGTATGACCCAGTATGACCCAGGATGGCTCTACTCTGTTTATCATGTCCAGTATGACCCAGTATGACCCAGGATGGCTCTACTCTGTTTATCATGTCCAGTATGACCCAGTATGACCCAGGATGGCTCTACTCTGTTTATCATGTCCAGTATGACCCAGTATGACCCAGGATGGCTCTACTCTGTTTATCATGTCCAGTATGACCCAGTATGACCCAGGATGGCTCTACTCTGTTTATCATGTCCAGTATGACCCAGTATGACCCAGGATGGCTCTACTCTGTTTATCATGTCCAGTATGACCCAGTATGACCCAGGATGGCTCTACTCTGTTTATCATGTCCAGTATGACCCAGTATGACCCAGGATGGCTCTACTCTGTTTATCATGTCCAGTATGACCCAGTATGACCCAGGATGGCTCTACTCTGTTTATCATGTCCAGTATGACCCAGTATGACCCAGGATGGCTCTACTCTGTTTATCATGTCCAGTATGACCCAGTATGACCCAGGATGGCTCTACTCTGTTTATCATAGCCAGCGACTGGAACGAGCTGCAACAAACACTCAAACGGAACCGTTTTATCTCCAACCTCTTCATTCAAAGACTCAATCATAGACACTCTTACTGACAGTTGTGTCTGCTTTGCGTGATGTATTGTTGTCTCTACCATCTTACCCTTTGTGTTGTTGTCTGCACCCAGTAATGTTTGTACCCTGTTTTGTGCTGCTACCATGTTGTGCTGTTACCATGCTGTGTTGTCATGCGCTGCTGCCATGTTGTGTTGTTACCATGCTGTGTTGTCATGCGCTGCTGCCATGTTGTGTTGTTACCATGCTGTGTTGTCATGCGCTGCTGCCATGTTGTGTTGTTACCATGCTGTGTTGTCATGCGCTGCTGCCATGTTGTGTTGTTACCATGCTGTGTTGTCATGCGCTGCTACCATGTTGTTGTTACCATGCTGTGTTGTCATGTGCTGCTGCCATGCTGTGTTGTTACCATGCTGTGTTGTCATGTGCTGCTGCCATGCTGTGTTGTTACCATGCTGTGTTGCCATGTTCTGCTGCTACCATGTTGTTGTTACCATGCTGTGTTGCCATGTTCTGCTGCTACCATGTTGTTGTTACCATGCTGTGTTGCCATGTTCTGCTGCTACCATGTTGTTGTTACCATGCTGTGTTGTCATCTAACGCCGAAACCAGACGCGTGTCACACCAAACGTGATCACGACATGCAGGTTGAAATATCAAAACAAACTCTGAACAAATTATATTAATTTGGGGACAGGTCGAAAAACATTAAACATTCATGACAATTTAGCTAGCTTACTGTTGCTAGCTAATTTGTCCTGGGATATACACATTGAGTTGTTATTGTACCTGAAATGCACAAGGTCCTCTACTCCAACAATGAATCCACACATAAACCAGTCAACTGAATCGTTTCTAGTCGTCTCTCCTCCTTCCAGGCTTCTTCTTCTTTGGACTTTACATGGTGATTGGCAGCTAACTTTCATAATAAGGTGCATTACCACAACCAACCTCAGTTCATCTTTCAATCACCCACGTGGGTATAACCAATGACAAACATGCGGTCGATGGAGCACGTGGACAGTCTAATCAGCATGCAACCTATGTTCCTATCTTGAATTGATGGGTAGACCTAAAGTAGACATATGAGTGATTTAGACGGGTAGTTGACGCTGTATCTCAGCGATCACACAAACAGCTGTTTTTCATTCCATGGCCATGGAACTGACACAGTAGACTCACACACACACACACACACACACACACACACACACACACACACACACACACACACACACACACACACACACACACACACACACACACACACACACACACACACACACACACACACACACACACACACACACACACACACACACACACACACACACATCCTGTTGACCTCTGATGACCTCTGTTCTAGGGTGACAGTGTAGCAGGTGTGTCCTTCTCCAGGGGCAGAGTCTATAGCCTGGTCTGAAGTGAGACGTGGCTCCGGGGAGGAGTACGGCCTGCTATTGGACAGTGGGGTCCTCCCTCTGAAGCAGCGTAGCCTGCTATTGGACAGTGGGGTCCTCCCTCTGAAGCAGCGTAGCCTGCTATTGGACAGTGGGGTCCTCCCTCTGAAGCAGCGTAGCCTGCTATTGGACAGTGGGGTCCTCCCTCTGAAGCAGCGTAGCCTGCTATTGGACAGTGCTGACGAGCGAGGGGAGAGGAAAGTGGACTGGGAGAGGCTGACTTGCCTCGTTTGAGCAGCTACCGTGCCTCGTTTGAGACCTCCACACCTTGACCCTGTCCAACAGGTAACACTAAGCGCATCTGTAATGCTATAATGGTGCTAATAATTGAATAATTAAATAATAGTTTATAAGCTGCATATAAGCATTTTATGGTATTCTCCATCGGTGGTTGTGTATTCACTACCTATGGACATCTCTACTGTTAACCCAGGTGGTGTACCTGCATAGTTCAGGCCGGTACCTTCCGGTGAATAAGTGGGCCGCACTGGGGGTGTGGGCTGGGGAGGACCTCGCCCCTTTCCAAACACACCGCTTCCACAATGGCTCTGACTGGCCCAAAGATCTCTCAGTAACTGACATGGTGGTGCTGTTCAACGTTCACATGGTCCAGTCCAACCTCTCCATCTCTCTCTTTCTCTCTGTGGCTCTGTCTGTCTCTCTCTTTCTCTCTCTGTGACTCTGTCTGTCTCTCTGTCTCTCTCTTTCTCTCTCTGTGGCTCTGTCTGTCTCTCTCTCTCTCTGTCTCTCTATTTCTCTGTGGCTCTGTCTGTCTCTCTGTCTCTCTCTTTCTCTCTGTGGCTCTGTCTGTCTCTCTCTCTCTCTCTCTCTCTGTCTCTCTCTTTCTCTCTCTGTGGCTCTGTCTGTCTCTCTCTCTCTCTCTCTCTGTCTCTCTCTTTCTCTGTGGCTCTGTCTGTCTCTCTCTCTTTCTCTCTATGTGGCTCTGTCTGTCTCTCTCTCTCTCTCTCTGTCTCTCTCTCTCTCTCTCTGTCTCTCTCTTTCTCTCTCTTTCTCTCTCTCTGTCTCTCTCTCTCTCTCTCTCTCTCTCTCTCTCTCTCTCTCTCTCTCTCTCTCTCTCTCTCTCTCTCTCTCTCTCTCTCTCTCTCTCTCTCTCTCTCTCTCTGTCTCTGTCTCTCTGTCTCTGTTTCTGTGTATCTATGACATGCTCTCCAAGCAGCAGTTTAGCTGCCAGTATAAACTATAGGTTCTGAGATACGTCCCCACAATGGGAGACAGGTGGGATGGGAGGGGGAGAGAAGAGGGGAGGGGAGGGGGACAAGTGAGAGACGGGGAGAGGACAGGTTGGAGAGGAGGGGGAGAGACGGGGGCAGGTGCGAGACGGGGCAAAACAAGGGAACAGGTGATAGGGGAGAGACAAGACAGGGGAGGGGAGGGGGTAGGCTGGTTGGTATAGTTTTCTGTTAATAATATAATCATAATAATAATACTCATCATTAAATAGGGGAGGGGGTAGGCTGGTTGGTATAGTTTAACAAATGAACAGAAATAATAACGGACAGCGCGAAAACACGGAAATACAAACAAAATAATTTTAATAATAATAATCAGCATACTAACAATAACCAATTGCTTGTGTTTTCGTGTGTCAATCCATGTCTGTGTGTGTGAGTGTTGTCCCAGATCAGAGCCATAGGCTTCAGGTCAGCTCAGATCTCCCAGAGACAGAATCTGCTGACATCATCGAGTGGGAGAAGTTAGTTCAAGGTCTCCATCGTTGCTTCTACACCCTCAGACACCGAGGTCACGGACACATCTGGGAACGCAGAGGGGATTTCTGTCCCCGAAACACATCCTTAGTCCTTCTGACCTGAGTGGCTTTCTACTGTTGGGAGTATCAATGACCACCAAGCAACATGTCCACACCAACACACCAACACACCCTCTTACCAACAACATGTCCACACCAACACACCCTCTTACCAACAACATGTCCACACCAACACACCCTCTTACCAACAACATGTCCACATCAACACATCCCCTCTTACCAACAACATGTCCACACCAACACACCCTCTTACCAACAACATGTCCACACCAACACACCCTCTTACCAACAACATGTCCACACCAACACCATGTCCACACCAACACATCCCCTCTTACAAACAACATGTCCACACCAACACACCCTCTTACCAACAACATGTCCACACCAACACACCCTCTTACCAACAACATGTCCACACCAACACACCCTCTAACAAACAACATGTCCACACCAACACACCCTCTTACCAACAACATGTCCACACCAACACACCCTCTTACCAACAACATGTCCACACCAACACACCCTCTTACCAACAACATGTCCACACCAACACGCCCTCTTACCAACAACATGTCCACATCAACACATCCCCTCTTACCAACAACATGTCCACACCAACACACCCTCTTACCAACAACATGTCCACACCAACACACCCTCTTACCAACAACATGTCCACACCAACACACCCTCTTACCAACAACATGTCCACACCAACACATCCCCTCTTACCAACACCATGTCCACACCAACACACCCTCGTACATAAACAAGCACACCTCTAATGAATTTGCAGACAGATCCCATTGATTAACATGTCGGTGTTGCTAGTTGATATTTCCCAGACTGCTTTCTGTTGACTTGCATAAACCCCAGGCTCTTTGAAGTACACCACTATCTATTAATATGCAAATGAGCTAGGTTGGTAAAGTGCTTTACTGCAGGAGGGAAAGTGATGCCTCAACACTTCTCAGTTGAGAGCCAGAATGTCAGCACCTCTGTCTGAATAACTAGCTAGGAGGATACGATGAGCCTGTTTTGATCCCTCTGTCCGAATGCAGACATCACACACACACACACACACACACACACACACACACACACACACACACACACACACACACACACACACACACACACACACACACACACACACACACACACACACACACACACACACACACACACACACACACACACACACACACACACACACACACTCCCCTTGGCACTTGCCATCGCGAACCAACACAGTGTCACCCTGAATGTCGGTCTGTGCCCTGACAAACACACTCACCTTAGCACCTGGGGTGACAGCCGTCCTCAGCTCTTACTCAGCCTGTCACCGCGGTTACAGGTTCTGCAGTGTCAAGGAAACACAATATGTCACGCGTCCACGGGCCCCCACTTACTCCTAGTCACCAATTATACATGTACACAGACAGACACAGAGTAGACAGATCACCAATTATTCTGATTCAGGATAAAGCCTCTTACCCTACACACACACAAACACAAGCAACACACACACACACACACACACACACACACACAAACCCTAACCCTATTTTCCCTAACCCTAAACTTAACCCCCAATCCTAACCTTAACCCTGACCCCTAACCCTGAACCTAACGCCTAACCCTGAACATGACCCCTAACCCTGAACCTAACACCTAACTCTAACCCTGAACATGACCCCTAACTCTAACCCTGAACATGACCCCTAACCCTGAACCTAACACCTAACTCTAACCCTGAACCTGACCCCTAACCCTGAACCTAACACCTAACTCTAACCCTGAACCTGACCCCTAACCCTGAACCTAACACCTAATTCTAACCCTGAACCTGACCCCTAACCCTAATTGTCACCCTGAATGTTGGTCCGTGACAAACACACTCACCTTAGCACCTGGTCACGGGTTCTGCAGTGTCTCCACAGGACCCCTCATGCTCCTAGTCACCAATTACACATTCACAGAGAGAAGAGAGAGAAGGCTCCAGCCACCCAAAGACTGTTCTCTCTGGTATCGCAGGGCAAGCGGTACCGATGCACCAGGTCTGGAACTAACAGGACCCTGAACAGCTTTACCTTACAGCCTTATTCAAAATGTATACAAACAACAACAACAAAGATGGGAAAAATTGAAATATGACCTTTATATAATTATTCAGACCCTTCACTCAGTACTTTGTTGAAGCACCTTTGGCAGCGAGTACAGCCTCGAGTCTTCTTGGGTATGACGCTACAGGCTTGGCACACCTGTATTTGAAGAGTTTCTCCCACTCTTCTCTGCAGATCCTCTCAAGCTCTGTCAGGTTGGATGGGGAGCGTCGCTGCACAGCTATTTTCAGTTCTCTCCAACGATGTTTGATCGGGTTCAAGTCCGGGCTCTGGCAGGGCCACTCCAGGACATTCAGAGACTTCTCCCGAAGCCACTCCTGCGTTGTCTTGGCTGTGTGCTTAGGATCGTTGTCCTGTTGGAAGGTGAACCTTTGCCCCAGTCTGGGGTCCTGTGTTTTCTGGAACAGGTTTTCATTACGGATCTCTCTGTACTTTGCTCTGTTCATCTTTCCCTCGATCCTTACTAGTCTCTTAGTCTCTGCTCCTGAAAAAAACATCCCAACAGCATGATGCTGCCACCACCATGCTTCACCATAGGGATGGTGCCAGGTTTCCTCCAGACGTGGCGCTTGGCATTCAGGTCATCAGACCAGAGAATCTTGTTTCTCATGGTTTGAGAGTCCTTTAGGTGCCTTTTGGCAAACTCCAGGTGGGATGTCATGTGCCTTTTACTGAGGAGTGGCTTCCGTTTGGGCACTCTACCATAAATGCCTTATTGGTGGAGTGCTGCAGAGATGGTTGTCCTTCTGGAAGGTTCTCCCATCTCCATAGAGAAACTCTGGAGCTCTGTCAGAGTGACCATCTGGTTCTTGGTCACCTCTCTGACCAAGGCCCATCCACCCCGATTGCTCAGTGTGGCTGGGTGGCCAGCTCTAGGAAGAGTCTTGGTGGTTCCAAACTACTTCCATTTAAGAATGATGGAGCCCACTGTGTTCTTGGAGACCTGCAATGCTGCAGAAAGGTTTTGGTAACCTTCCCCAGATCTGTGCCTCGACCCAATCATCTCGGCGCTCTACGGACAATTCCTTCAACCTCATGGCTTGGTTTTTGCTCTGACATGCATTGTCAACTATGGGACCTTATATAGACAAGTGTGTGCCTTTCCAAATAATTTCTAGTCAATTGAATTTACCACAGGTGGACTCCAATCAAGTTGTAGAAACATCTCAAGGATGATCAATGGAAACAGGAAGCACCTGGGCTCACTTCCCGAACCTCATTGCAAAGGGTCTGAATACTTTTGTAAATAAGGTATTTCTGTTTTTGATATTTTACAAATTTGCAAACATTTCTAATAACTTGTTTTCGGTTCTTCATTATGGGGTATTGTAGGTACATTGATGAGGAAATGTTGTTATTTAAACCATTTTAGAATAAGGCTGTTATGTAATAAAATGTGGAAAAAGTCAAGGGGTCTGAATACATTTCGAATGCACCGTATATGTACATATCTACCTTAATTACCTCATACCCTTGCACATTGACTCAGTACTGCTACCCCGTGTGTATCAGCATAGAGCCAAGTTATACTGCTACCCCGTGTGTATCAGCATAGAGCCAAGTTATACTGCTACCCCGTGTGTATTAGCATAGAGCCTGCTACCCTGTATGTTATAGAGCTTATTCTGCTACCCTGTATGTATCAGCATGTTATTCTGTACCCTGTATGTATCAGCATAGAGCCAAGTTATACTGCTACCCTGTATGTATCAGCATAGAGCCAAGTTATTCTGCTACCCTGTATGTATCAGCATAGAGCCAAGTTATACTGCTACCCTGTGTGTATCAGCATAGAGCCAAGTTATTCTGCTACCCTGTGTGTATCAGCATAGAGCCAAGTTATTCTGCTACCCTGTGTGTATCAGAATATAGCCAAGTTATACTGCTACCCTGTATGTATCAGCATAGAGCCAAGTTATCATTACTTATTGTGTATTTATTCTTTGTGTATTTCTCTCTGCATTGTTGTGACGGGCCCGTAAGTAAGTAAGCATTTCACTATTAGTCTACACCTGTTGTTTATGAAATGTGATAAATAACATTTGATGTGAAGACAGATGACCAGTTAGCTGATTCAGGATACCTTCAGGATACCTTCAGGATACCTTCAGGATACCTTCAGGATACCTTCAGGATATCTTCAGGTTATCTTCAGGTTATCCTGCCTGTTACCCTTTATTAAACACACACACGCACGTTTCTGGTCCCTACAAGAGCAGTTAAACACACCCACACAAAGCCCTGCCGAGGGGGGTCATCCTCACGTGGGGGGATAACAAGAACAAAAGATAAACAAACACAACAAATACGAAAACAAAAATAATTAACAAATGGAAACAGAGGAGCTGACAGGGGAACATAAAAAGGAAAATTGAAATTTTACAGTCAGGATGTGTGTGTGTGTGTGTGTGCCTGTGTGCATCTGTGCATTCTTGTGTGTCTCTGTGTGTATATATATATATATATATATATATATATATATATATATCTGTGTGTGTGTACCTCTGGGGTGAAAAGTGGTGTTCTTTTGAAGTTCATCCCCCTGCAGAAACAGTGACTGTTGATGATTAGACATGGGGGTGTATCTGCAGGCAGATGTGCGAGAGAGAGCAAAAACATAGAGACCCAGAAAACCTACGCCTTCACTATGGTGAATCACTAAAACAATAAAACAATACAGAAATACACTACGGATAAAGAAGGAACAGCACGTCAGCAATCAGTTCATATTAACCGAAGAATCCATAGACTCTAAATGCTTCTGGGAAAATTGGAACACACTAAACTAACAACACGAAGAGTTATCTATCCAAAATGGAGATGTCTGGGTAAACCACTTCTCCAAACTTTTTGGCTCTTTAACAAAGAACAAACAGCAAAAACATTTACATGATCAAAAACAAATCTTAGAATCAACTATTAACCTGTTTGGGGTAGGGGGCAGCATTTTCACTTTTGGATGAATAGTGTGCCCAGAGTGAACTGCCTCTTACTCTGTCCCAGATGCTAATATATGCATATTATTATTAGTATTGGATTGAAAACACTCTGAAATTTCTAAAACAGTTTGAATCATGTCTGTGAGTATAACAGAACTTATTTAGCAGGCGAAACCCCGAGGACAAACCATTCAGATTATTTTTTTAAAGTCACTGTCTTTTCAATAAGTTTTCATGGTGAATCCAGATTTCTAATCGACTTTCCGGCAGTTCCTACCGCTTCCACTGGATGTCACCAGTTTGTAGAAATTTTTAGTTTTTTAAAAAGTTTATTTTATTTTATTTTTTACAGGGACAGTGCACATTAATGAACGTTTCAGTAAAAGTGCCGGTTTTAGCCAGCCGGCTAATTACCAACCGCAGTCTCTGGGCAGGTTATTAAAAACAATTACAATATAGACAATAGCACCATAGAACAAGCAAGACATAGCAACATAGGACAAGCAAGACATAGCACACAGACAGAGCAACATAGGACAAGCAAGACATAGCAGACAGAGCAACACAGAACAAAAAGCAGCAAGACAAAATTCATAAAAGCAACAAAGTGTTTCCACACCTCACAAGCTACAGACAACAGACAACATGGAAAGCGGCAATTGGTTGAGGTTTTTCCTTTGTGAAATGAAGAAGTACCATAGCTCAGAACAAACGTCACTTCATGTGTACCTATTGATAGAGGCGCGTAACCAGAATAGTAGCGTCAGTTTGTTTTGCTCCTGTATTGAACACAGATCATCCCGTCTTTAATTTGATCGATTATATACGTTTAGAAATACCTAAAGTTGTATTACAAAAGTAGTTTGAAATGTTTTGGCAAAGTTTACAAGTAACTTTTGAGATATTTTGTAGCGACGTTGAGTAAGTTGGAAGCGGTGTTTTTCTGGATCAAATGCGCCAAATAAATGGACATTTTGGATATATATGGGCGGAATTAATCGAACAAAAGGACCATTTGTGATATTTATGGGACATATTGGAGTGTCAACAAAAGAAGCTCGTCAAAGGTAAGGGATGATTTATATTTTATTTCGGTGTTTTGTGTCGCGCCTGCAGAGTTGAAATATGCTACTTTCTCATTGTTTACTGCTGTGCTATCTTCAGATCTGACATGTTGGCTGGATTCACAACTAGTGTACAACGAGTGTAGCTTTAATTTGCTATCTTGCATGTGTAATTTTATGAAAGTTAGATTTTTATAGAAATGCATTTCAATTTGGCACTCTGTATTTTCACAGGCTATTGGCCATGTGGGACGCAAGCGTCCCGCCTACCCCAGAGGGGTTAAAGACTACCAGAACCCGCTGGATTCTCCAATTACATTGAATGAACTATAGGACAAAATACAAACCCTCCAACCCAAAAAAGGCCTGTGGTGTTGATGGTATCCTGAATGAAATGATAAAATATACAGACCACAAATTCCAATTGGCTACAATTAAACTCTTTAACATCATCCTTAGTTCTGGCATCTTCCCCAACATTTGCAACCAAGGACTGATCACCTCAATCCACAAAAATGGAGACAAATTTGACCCAAAAAACTACCGTGGGGGACATGTGTCAACAGCAACCTTCGTTAAATCCTCTGCATTATCATTAACAGTGGACTCATACATTTCCTCAGTGAAAACAATGTACTGAACAAATGTCAAATTGTATTTTTTCCATATTACTGTACAACAGACCACATATTCACCATGCACACCCTAATTGACAAACAAACCAACCAAAACAAAGGCAAATGTTTCTCATGCTTTGTTGATTTAAAAAAATCTGTTGACTCAATTTGGCATTATGGTCTGCTATACAAATTGAAGGTGGTGGGGAAAACATACCACATTATGAAATACATGTACACAAACAACAGTGTGCGGTTAAAAACAAACATTTCTTTGCACAGGGCCGTGGGGTGAGACAAGGATGCAGCTTAAGCCCCACACTCTTCAACATAGATATCAACGACTTGGTGAGGGCACTAGAACAGTCTGCAGCACTCGGCCTCAACCTACTAGAATCTGAAGTCAAATGTCCACTGTTTGCTGATGATCTGTCCCCAACCACTGAGGGCCAACAGCAGCACCTAGATCTTTTGCACAGATTCTGTCAGACTTGGGCCCTGACAGTAAATCTCAGGAAGACAAATATAATGGTGTTCCAAAAAAGGTCCAGTTGCCAGGATCACAAATACAAATTCCATCAAGACACCGTTCCCATAGATCACAAAAAACTATACATATCTCGGCCTAAACATCTGCTCCACAGGTAACTTCCACAAAGCTGTGAACGATCTGAGAGACAAGGCAAGAAGGGCCTTCTATGCCATCAAAAGGAATATAAAATTCAACATAAATATTTCGGATCTCGCTAAAAATACTTGAATCAGTTATAGAACCCATTGCCTTTTATGGTTGTGAGATGTGGGGTCTGTTCACCAACCAATAATTCACAAAATGAGACAAACACCAAATTGAGACTCTGCATGCAGAATTCTTCAAAAATATCCTCAGTGTACAAAGTAAAACAGCAAATAAATGCATGCAGAGCATAATTAGGCCGATACCCGCTAGTTATCAAAATCCCGAAAAGAGCCGTTAAATTCTACAACCATCTAAAAGGAAGCGATTCACAAACCTTCCATAACAAAGCCATCACCCACAGAGAGATTAATTTGGAGAAGAGTCTCCTAATTAAGATGGTCCTGGAGCTCTGTTCACAAACAAAAACAGACCCCACAGAGCCCCAGGACAGCGACACAATTAGACCCAAACAAATCATGAGAAAACAAAAAGATAATTACTTGACACATTGGAAAGAACAGAGCAAACTAGGATATGATTTCGCCCTAAGCAGAGAGTACACAGTGGCAGAATACCTGACTACTGTGACTGACCCAAACTTAAGGAAAGCTTTGACTATGTACAGACTGTGAGCATAGCCTTGCTATTGAGAAAGGCTGTGGTTGCAGACCTGGCTCTCAAACGAAGACTATGTGCTCACTGCCCACAAAATGAGATGGAAACTGAGTTGCACTTCCTAACCTCCTGCCAAATGTATGACTATATTAGAGACACATATGTCAACAAATTCAGGGAACTAGATGTATGTCGCAAGTCACAACTTCACAGGAGAACCTTTTGAGCATAACATTTATTTATTTTTTCAAAATGTGTTTTGTGGCAGAAATGCCTCCTCGAACATGTGAACTTTCATGTGCCTTCATCAAGTTAATCAAACTTGCA
Organism: Oncorhynchus gorbuscha; assembly: GCF_021184085.1. Classification (NCBI taxonomy): domain Eukaryota; kingdom Metazoa; phylum Chordata; class Actinopteri; order Salmoniformes; family Salmonidae; genus Oncorhynchus; species Oncorhynchus gorbuscha. The sequence continues at coordinate 70,244,415 of NC_060191.1, read as the reverse complement.
TGTCATCTGTAAATACAAATAATATTGTTATTAACTTCTTAACAACTTCTTGTTCTTAAGCCTAGGCATCCCGCTGGCAGGACAACTTCCTGTGAAACTGAAGGACGCGCAATTTAAATAAATAATCATAAAAATGGGGGATATTAAACAAAAAAAATAATATTCCTGTTGGTTTTTCTTTGGATGTTCTCCTACCATATCTACTGTGATATATTCTCCTACCATATCTACTGTGATATATTCTCCTACCATATCTACTGTGATATATTCTCCTACCATATCTACTGTGATATATTCTCCTACCATATCTACTGTGATAAATTCTCCTACCATATCTACTGTGATATATTCTCCTACCATATCTACTGTGATATATTCTCCTACCATATCTACTGTGATATATTCTCCTACCATATCTACTGTGATATATTCTCCTACCATATCTACTGTGATATATTCTCCTACCATATCTACTGTGATATATTCTCCTACCATATCTACTGTGATATATTCTCCTACCATATCTACTGTGATATATTCTCCTACCATATCTACTGTGATATATTCTCCTACCATATCTACTGTGATATATTCTCATACATTATTTTAGCATTTCTACAAACTTCAGTGTTTCCAATAGTACCAATTATATGCATGTCCTGGCTTCAGGGCTTGAGCAACAGGTAGTTTACTTTGGGTACCTGATTCAGGTGGAAATTGAGAAAAAAGGGGCCCTAATTAAATTACGAGCCTAGTTGGTTTCGCCACAGAGAAAGACAGCAATCTTCCTGCTAGCCACGATTGGCTGAGATAATGACTGGGCTGGACATGCCGAGGAGATGAGTTTGGATTGGTCAGTGGTGTTGCATCTTGTGTCAATAAAATGAGCTGCTTGTAATGCGTAGATAATCCTTTCTACTGTAGTTTTATCGAAAGATATTACGTTAGCCAAGGAGAACTGCAAATATGTTGCTATTGCTCTCAATAACATTTCCGCCCTTTATTTATCAACAAAAGTTGTGATGGACTACTTTCTGGAGGACGATCGTGCCATGCTGATTCTCTCTGACTCTGAAAATGAATCAGACGATGAGGAAATCCTTGATTTAGGTCAAAAAAAGTTACATGTTTAAACAACAAAAAAACAAGTGAAAGCTTGCTGTTAGCTAGCTAACGTTAGCGGAGGTTAGATGGCTGAGTTGCTAACGTTACTCTATGGATTGGGATTTTAGTTCTTTTTTTAGCTACCTAATGTTAACGTTACATGTCTAAACAAAAGACCCCAATGCTGGTTACACCTGAAACATGAGGCTTGTGGGTGGTGACCTTCATCAACAACTACGCAGAGGATAATGCAATAGTATTACCAAGACACAAACACTTTGGTGGAAAGCTGTGGCCATCCCATGTGACAAAAGAAGCAGTTTGGCGTCTCGACAAGGCATCGATGACAACACTTGGTACGTAAAGCATAAACAACACATTTTGATTATTTAATTGACCTCCAACATGATTGGCACTACTTTTATTGATCTCACATTTTTTTCTGTATTTTCCAGAGGTATGTGTATTCAGGCTGTCTTCCTTCAGGAATCTGTGGAGAAAACTGCTGCCCCACATCTCAAACACTAAGCCCAGGACAGACCTGTGCTGACAGTGCCAGAGGAACAACTATCAGGTCTTCAGATCTGCCCGAAACTGTTAATAAATCAGCTAAGCTGAAGACGCAAGAGCAGCATCTCCTGCTTGTTCAGAGTGAGCGGTCTGTCTACCAGAAGATGGTTGCTGACTGCAAGACCACATGTCAAGATCTGCAGTTGTCTCTGGGGGCCCCTACTGAACCAGCAAATAAAAACATCATTACAGCTTTGATTTTGCTCAACAAGTAAGCAACATTTCTTCCTTTATACTGATATGAGAGGCAGGCACTGAGCGGTGTAAAGACAGATTAACAGGGGTGAGACAATCAAATGTAATTTATCTCAATGTTATTTCATTGTTTGCAGGTGCACTATCCTTCTGACCATATGCAGCCAGGTCCAATCTACTTTTTAACTCCTCGCAAGTGTGGCTTGTTTGGTGTCTGCTGTGAAGGAATACCACAACAAGTCAACTACTTGATTGATAAAGGCATGTCATCCAGCAAAGGCAGCAGCGCAGTCATCAACTGCGTGCACCATTTCTTCACCAACTACGGAGTTGAGGAAACACATATGGACCTGAATTGGGATAACCCATCCAGAGGTGGCGCTCCAAGTGGCCGGGGACTTGAATGCAGGAAAACAAATCCATCTTACCAAAATTCTATCAGTATGTTAAATGTGCTACCTGAGGGGGAAAAAACTCTGGACCACCTTTACTCCACACACAGAGACCCATACAAAGCTCTTCTTCGCACTCCCTTTGGCAAATCTGACCATAATTATATCCTCCTGATTCCTGCTTACAAGCTCAAATTAAAGCAGGAAGCACCAGTGACTCGATCAAAAATAGTGGTCAGATGAAGCAGATGCTAAGCTACAGGACTGTTTTGCTAACACAGACTGGAATATGTTCTGGGATTCCTCAGATGGCATTGAGGAGTACACCACATCAGCCATTGGCTTCATCAATAAGTGCATGGATGACGTTGTCCCCACAGTGACTGTACATAATACCCTAACCAGAAGCCATGGATTACAGGCAACATCCGCACTGAGCTTAAGGCTAAAGCTGCTGCTTTCAAGGAGTGGGACTCTAACCCGGAAGCTTATAAGAAATCCCACTATGCTCTCCGATAAACCATCAAACAGGTAAATCGTCAATACAGGACTAAGAACGAATTATACTACAGTCATACTACAGATGTAGCAGGGCTTGCAAACCATTACAGACTACAAAGGGAGTACAGCCGATAGCTGCCCAGTGACACAAGCCTACCAGACGAGCTAAACTACTTCTATGCTGGTTTCAAGGTAAATAACACTGAAACGTGCATGAGAGCACCAGCTGGACGACTGTGTGATCACGCTCTCCGCAGCCGACTTGAGTAAGACCGTCAACAACAACGACACAGCCTATAGGGAGGAGGTCAGAGACCTGGCCGTGTGGTGCCAGGATAACAACCTCTCCCTCAATGTGAGCAAGACAAAGGAGATGATTGTGGACTACAGGAAAAAGAAGACCGAGCACGACCCCATTCTCATTGACAGGGCTGCAGTTTTGTAGGTTGAGAGCTTCAAGTTTCTTGGTGTCCACATCACCAACAAACTAACATGGTCCAAGCACACCAAGACAGTCGTGAAGATGGCACGACAAAACCTATTCCCCCTCAGGAGACTGAGAAGATTTGGCATGGGTCCTCAGATCCTCAAAAGGTTCTACAGCTGCACATCGAGAGCATTCTGACCTGTTGCATCACTGCCTGGTATGGCAACCACTCGGCCTACGACCACAAGGCACTACAGAGGGTTGTGCGAACGACCCAGTATATCACTGGGGCAAAGCTTCCTGCCATCCAGGACTTCTATACCAGGCTGTGTCAGAGGAAGGCCCTAAAAATCATAGACTCCAGCCACCCTAGTCATAGACTGATCTCTCTGCTACCGCACAGCAAGCGGTACCGGAGCGCCAAGTCTAGGTCCAAGAGGCTTCTCAACAGCTTCACCCCACAGGCCGTAAGACTCCTGAACAAGCCATAAGACTCTTGATCATCTAATCAAATAGCTGCCCAGACTATTTGCATTGCCCGCCATTCCCTCTTTTACACTGCTGCTACTCTCTGTTTATTATCTATGCATAGTCACTTTAATAACTCTTCCTACATGTACATATTACCTCAATTACCTCGACTAACCGGTGCCCCCGCACGTTGACTCTGTACCGGTAGCCCCCTGTATATAGCCTCGCTATTGTTATTTTACTGCTGCTCTTTAATTACTTGTTACTTTTATTTATTTTACTTACTCATATTCTTTATTTAACTGCATTGTTGGTTAGGGGCTTATAAGTAAGCATTTCGCTGTAAGGTTGTATTCGGTGCATGTGACTAATACCATTTGATTTGATTTGAACTGTAGTGGCCACAGCAATAACGAGCTTGTGTTCTGGTATTGTGCCTGGCGGACCATGCACAAGCTCCACCACAGTCTGGACCTTCACTTCCTGATCACAGGCCACACCAAGATTGCCCCCGACTTGTTCTTCGGACTTATGAAGCAGCGCTTCAGAAAGACCAGAGTGAACACTTTGTCTGAGATTGCTGGTGTTGTGAAGGACAGCACTGTGACAAGGGTCAACATCCCACAACTGGTTGGACTGGAGGATGGTACGGTGCTGGTGGAAAGTTATGGCTGGCAACAACACCTGACTAGGTTCTTCAGGCCACTGCCACAGATCAAGCAGTACCAGCACGTCAGGTGAATGTAATTTTCATTGCATTGTATGAGGTTATTCTTCTTATCTAAACTTGGGAGGTGAATTGATGTTGCAAGGTTGTAATCTCTTCTCGTCATTGTTATTTCCTGTTTTACAGTTTTGATGCTCTGGAGCTTGGTGTTGTTGTCGCCAAGGAGCGACTCAGTCGGGACTTGATTTCAGCGCAACGCTGACATCCTTCCTCCCATAGATGGTCTTCCTGTACAAGCACCACCTGGACTGGACACAGCTAGACAACCGTATCTTTTTGAGAAGATCAGGATGTTCTGCGACGAAGAGGCTATGAACATCACATAGCGGCAGGGTAGCCTAGTGGTTAGAGCGTTGGACTAGTAACCAGAAGGTTTCAAGTTTAAACCCTGTCGTTCTGCCCCTGAACAGGCAGTTAACCTACTGTTCCTAGGCCGTCATTGAAAATAAGAATTTGTTCTTAACTCACTTGCCTAGATAAATAAAGGTAAATTAAAAAAACATGCCCTGCACCAAAGTCGAGGGCAGGACAGAAACAGGCTCTCCGAATATAGATTCCCTTGTTCCTGCGTGGTTCGGACGGACCAGTCAACAGCACTATCTGCAGTGCCTCTATTCACATGATTCTCTCCTAACACACACGCCATACTGCTACTATATTTAGTTTATCCTTCTGTTCAGCCACTTTACCTCTGATTATATACATATACAGTTGAAGTCAGAAGTGTACATACATCTTAGCCAAATACATTTAAACTCAGTTTTTCACAATTCCTGACATTTAATCCTGGTTAAAATTCCCTGTCTAAGGTCAGTTAGGATCAACACTTTTATTTTAAGAATGTGAAATGTCAGAATGATAGTATATTTCTTTCTTTCATCATTCATTATTCATTATTTTTTCATCACATTCCCAGAGGGTCAGAAGTTTACATACACTAAATTGGTATTTGGTAGCATTTAACAAACAATAGTTTTGGCAAGTCGGTTAGGACATCTACTTTGTGCATGACACAAGTAATTTTTCCAACAATTGTTTACAGATTATTTCACTTATCATTCATTGTATCACAATTTATGTGGGTCAGAAGTTTACATACACTAAGTTGACTGTGCCTTTAAACAGCTTGAAAAATTCCAGAAAATTATGTCATGGCTTTAGAAGCTTCTGATAGACTAATGGACATCATTTGAGTCAATTGCAGGTGTACCTGTGGATGTATTTCACGGCCTAACTTCAAATTCAGTGCCTCTTTGCTTGACATCATGGCAAATTCAAAAGAAATCAGCCAAGACCTCAGAAAATAAATTGTAGACCTCCACAAGTCTGGTTCATCCTTGGGAGCAATTTCCAAACATTTGAAGATACTACGTTCATTTGTACAAAAAATACTGTGCAAGTATAAACACCATGATAACATGCATCCGTCATACCGCTCAGGAAGGAGACACGTTCTGTCTCCTAGAGATGAACATACGTTGGTGCTAAAAGTGCAAATCAATCCCAGAACAACAGGGACATTGTGAAGATGCTGGAGGAAACATTTACAAAAGTATCTATATCCACAGTAAAATTTGTCCTATATTGACATAACCTGAAAGGCTGCTCAGCAAGGAAGAAGCCACTGCTCCAAAACCACCATAAAAATGCCAGACTATGGTTTGCAACTGCACATGAGGATGTTTGGAGGAAAAAGGGGGTGGCTTGCAAGCCGAAGAACATCATCCCAACCGTGAAGCATGGGGGTGGCAGCATCATTTTGTGGAGGTGCTTTGCTGCAGGAGGGACTGGTGCACTTCACAAAATAGATGGCATTGTGACGAAGGAAATTATGTGAAAATATTGAAGCAACATCTCAAGACATCAGTCAGGAAGTTAAAGCTTGGTCGCAAATGGGTCTTCCAAATGGACAATGACCCCAAGCACACTTCCAAAGTTGTGGCAAAATGGCCTAAGGACAACAAAGTCAAGTTCTTGGAGTGGCCATCACAAAGCCCTGACCTCAATCCCATAGAAAATTGTGGGCAGAACTGAAAAAGTGTGTGAGAGCAAGGAGGCCTACAAACCTGACTCAGTTACACCAGGTCTGTCAGGAGGAATGGTCCATAATTAACAAACTTATTGAGAGAAGCTTGTTGAAGGCTTCCTGAGATGCTTGACCCAAGTTAAACAATTGAACCTGTCTAGGACTGGGGACCCCATTCCGCTAGCGGAACCCCTCGCCAACAGCCAATGAAATTGCAGGGCGCCAAATACAAATCATCATAAATCTCATAAATCAAATTTCTCAAAGATACAAGTATTAGGCACCATTTTAAAGATAAACTTCTCGTTAATCCAGCCACAGTGTCTGATTTCAAAAATGCTTTACAGTGAAAGCACCACAAATTATTATGTTAGGTCACCACCAGCTCACAGAAAAACCCTGCCATTTTTCCAGCCAAAGAGAGAGTCACAAAAAGCACAAATAGAGATAACATTAATCACTAACCTTTGATGGTCTTCATCAGATGACACTTATAGGACTTCATGTTACACAATACATGTATGTTTTGTTCGGTAAAGTTCATATTTATATCCAAAACTTGCAGTGATATTGCAGAGAGCCACATAAATTCACAGAAATACTCATTTTAAATTATACATGGAACTTTACATACTTCTCCTTAATGCAACCACTGTCAGATTTCAAAAAACGTTATTATTATTTTTATTATTATTGCAATTCATGCAATAATCTGAGACGGCGCTCAGAACAGAAGCCAAATTAGCCGCCATGTTGGAGTCAACAGAAACCAGAAAATTAATGATAAATGTTTCCTTTCTTTTGAGGAACTTCATCAGAATGCAGTCCTAGGAATCCCAGGTCCACAATAAATGCTTGATTTGTTCGAAAATGTCCGTTATTTATGTCCAATTAGCTACTTTGGTTAGCGCGTTTGGTAAACAATTCCAAAGTCACAAAGCACGTCCAATATAACGTGACGAAATGTCCAAAAGTTCCGTAACAGTCAGTAGAAACATGTCAAACGATTTACTGAATCAATCTTTAGAATGTTGTTTACATGTATCTTGAATAACGTTCCAACTGGAGAATTAGAATGACTTCAAATGAGCGATGGAACACGGGTGCTTCCCCTGTGAACACGCATAATGAATGCATTGTCAACTCGTGGCAGTGGGGACTATTTCCTGTGTCATTCGACCCCCCTTCACATTAGATTCATCAGACAAAGTTCTATTGACTGCTGACATCTAGTGGAAGGCGTCGGAAGTGAAAACTCATCCATATCTCGCTGTAATTTCAATGAGAACTTGGTTGAAGATCTGCCACCCCCAGAAAAAAAACAGGAAGTGGAATTTCTCAGGTTTTTGCCTGCTATATGAGTTCTGTTATACTCCCAGACATAATTGAAACAGTTTTAGATCATTCAGAGTGTTTCCTATCAAATACTAATAATAATATGCATATACTAGCAACTGAGAGTGAGGAGCTGGCCGTTTACAATGGGCACCTTTTCATCCAAGCTACTCAATACTGCCCCTGCAGCCATAAAAAATTAAGTTGTTTTTCGTACTATCTGTACATTACTATTTATATTTTTGCCAACTTTTACAAAACATGAAACACAAACAACAACGCACAGACAGGAGACAAACACCGAGGAAAGAGCCAAGGGGAGTGACAGATATAGATATACAGATATAGATATACAGATATAGATATACAGATATAGATATACAGATATAGTGATTTGATTTTATTCGGAAGATAATCAAGGAGGTGATTTTGATTTGATTTTATTCGATTTTATTAGGATCTCTTTTAGTCCCCATTTGGACTAATCTTCCAAACACACTTTCATATATAACACACTATTACAAACATACATAATACACTAGCATAATGACCCAATAAATACTCAATCTAAACAAATATTGATTCTTCATCTACTATAGTCCCACAACATTTCCATATACTATTTAAATTGTTTTAAAATAATGTTTAAACTTATATATTGAAAGGTTTCTAGTTTGCTCAGTTAATTTATTCCATTTCTTTATTGCTCAAAATCGAAATGGTATTTTGCTTATTTCTCTTTTCTGTCTGGATAACAAATAGATGGAGGACAATCTATTCCTAGTATTTACTGAATGTCTGTCTCTTACCAACTGAATACTGTTCTGTCTGGACAACACATAGATGGAGGACAATCTATTCCTAGTATTTACTGAATGTCTGTCTCTTACCAACTGAATACTGTTCTGTCTGGACAACACATAGATGGTGGACAATCTATTCCTAGTATTTACTGAATGTCTGTCTCTTACCAACTGAATACTGTTCTGTCTGGACAACACATAGATGGAGGACAATCTATTCCTAGTATTTACTGAATGTCTGTCTCTTACCAACTGAATACTGTTCTGTCTGGACAACACATAGATGGAGGACAATCTATTCCTAGTATTTACTGAATGTCTGTCTCTTACCAACTGAATACTGTTCTGTCTGGACAACACATAGATGGAGGACAATCTATTCCTAGTATTTACTGAATGTCTGTCTCTTACCAACTGAAAACCGTTGTGAATAGAACTTACCTGCATATTTAATCTAATGCAAATGTCTATGACACATAACAACATTACAATACTACACACAGTCTCCACTTCTTATTCTTCGTCTCTCTCTCACCTTGTCCTTGGAGAAGCTGATCAGCTGTTTCTTGCCCAGTATGAAGCGTAACACTGCTCATGTGACCTCTGAGTACTTGGTTTAGAGATCACATAGGGTTTCCACAGCAACACCTTGTTGTTACAACCAATGAGAAGTAAGGATAGATATTAGAATATGGGGGGAGTTCTGAGTACCTGTCAGATTCATCCCAGGACAGCTGTGACTCTGAGGAAGGCGGCACCTCAAACCAGCCAATCACCAGACCTGCTCTGGGGGGCTGGTGCTGCACAACACCAACGCCTCCAGACAGCCCAGGAAACGCACCTCCGGAAACAGGAAGTAGACGAGTAGGATGAGGTCACCCCAAAACATTGATCTAAGGTCAGTATATCATATAAAGAGGTGAGGAAAGCGAAAAGGAGAGGGACGAGGAGAGAGAGAGAGAGATTGCGAGAGAGAGGATGACGGTGAGGAGGGAGAGGAGGAAGATAAGTTAGATGAGTTGCAAAGAGTGGATAAGTAGCAAGATATATCGACAAAGCTGCCCTACATACAGAGAGCATTAACAGTTTTTTTTTTGTGGCTGACATCCACACACACACACACACACACACACACGTTTACTGTCAGACCCCGTGTGTAATTACAGGAACAGGAGGGGTTACGAAAGCATCAAATGAGCATCATCAAACAGAACATGATTCTCTCCATAGTGGGTCCCAGGTTCAGCTGGAGATTGTGCTCTGTCAGAAGTCACGAGGCATCAATCTCTCTATCCGTCTCTCATCTCTCACTCCCTTTCTGACCCTTTCCTTTTCTCCTTTCCTCTCTCTCCCCCTTTTCCAAATGTCCTCTCACTTCCCGCCCTTCTGTTCTCTCTCTCTCTCTCTCTCTCTCTCTCTCTCTCTCTCTCTCTCTCTCTCTCTCTCTCTCTCTCTCTCTCTCTCTCTCTCTCTCTCTCTCAATTCAAAGGGTTTTATTGACATGGGAAGCATATGTTAAAGTTGCCAAAGCAAGTCAAGTAGATAATAAACAAAAGTAAGAAAAACTATAAACATTTACATTACACTCACAAAGGTCCCAAAAGAGTAAAGACATTTCAAATGTCATATTATGTCCAAATAGTTATTTGTGTGTCTGTGTAATCTAAAGGGTAATATGTGATTGGCCAGCTCAAATCAGTCTCACGTAGGAACATCTGAAATAGTTTTTTATACATTGGATATAAGCAGAGACTCAGAGCTACAAAATGGTAGATCACACACTGTATTTTTGAGGAACAATGGGGGGGAAAATTCTGCTTTGAAAGTTGATAAACTTGAGAAAAACACTTTTGAGAAAAGAGCCTTTGAATGTTTTGGTACCTACTGGGGAGCTCTTCTTTTGTCTACACCCATTCAGCATTGTTCACACCCTCTTAAACCAGCCCCGCCCATCTCTTTAAGGATTCACATGGGAGGTCATGTAGTAAACAGTGAGCAGTGTAGTAAAGACTAAGACATACAGTGGTAGAAGCCTACAATAGGAACAATTCCAGGTAAACAGAGTGTCCAGACAAAACCATTTAATAAATATTAGATGCCGCTTGCCCAGACACACTTGTCTAATGGGTCATGTGAAAGAAATGCTAGAACCCCCAGCCACATCCAGTGGTGAACAAAATACTACATGATCATACTTGAGTAAAAGTATAAATCATTTCAAATGCCTTATATTAATTAAACCAGACAGCACAATTGTATTTTTTAAAATTTGATGGATCGCCAGGGGCACAATGTACTTAAGTATTAAAAGTAAAAGTAAAAATATAAACCATTTCAAATTCCTTATATTAATCAAACCAGATGGCACAATTGTCGTTTTTATTTTATTTGTTATTGACAGATAGCCAGGGGCACACTTCAACACTCAGACATAATTTACACACAAAGCATTTGTGTTTTGTGAGTCTGCTGGATCAAATGCAGTAGGGATGACCAGGGATGTTCTCTTGATAAGTGTGTGAATTGGACAATTGTCCTGTCGAAACGTAACGAGTGTTTTGGGTGTCAAGGAAAAAGTACATTGTTTTCTTTAGGAATGTAGTGATGTAAAAGTCAAAGTTGTATGGAGTAAAATGTACATTATTTTCTTTACGAATGTAGTGTAGTGTCACATATCCCTCTCCGGCCTCTAGGTCATCAGGCTGCTGATTATCCCACACACCTGTCTCCATCGTCTTGTGCACCTGCTCCTCATGACACTCACCTGGACTCCATCACCTTAATATACACCAACAACCTTCCCTATGCCTTGGTTGAAACTCAAGCTACTATATTGGCAGATGATATTACAATTTATGCAGCAAGACAATCAGTTCAACAGGTACAGCAAGCTTTACAAAGAGATTTGGAGAATATCAGGAAATGGGTTTGCCAAAGCAAACTTGCTTTAAACACCAAGAAAACCAAAGTTATGTTGGTCTGTTCAACTAGGAAAAGGCCAAAACAGCATGGGATACAATTAAGTATGGGAGGAGTACAAATTGAAGAAGTGTCAGAAACCAAACTACTGGGAGTGCAGCTAGACAGCTGCTTATCATGGTCGTCTCAAATAACTCATCTATGTAAAAACAAATATTAAAACAGCATGCATAATCAGAAGGATAGCTAAATATTAACCAGGGAAAATCCTTCAGCAAATAACACAGGCATTGGTTGAGAGTCAAGTGAACTATTGTTCAGTGGTCTGGGGAAATGCATCATCATAAGGTGAATGCACCAATTTGTAAGTCGCTCTGGATAAGAGCGTCTGCTAAATGACTTAAATGTAAATGTAAAAAAAGTTAGGAGGCTGCAGAATGCACTGAATAAAGCAGCATGGATTGTTTTAAGGTGGAGATGTGGTTCTTCTGTTGTAGTCATGGGTTGTTTTAAGGTGGAGATGTGGTTCTTCTGTTGTAGTCATGGGTTGTTTTAAGGTGGAGATGTGGTTCTTCTGTTGTAGTCATGGGTTGTTTTAAGGTGGAGATGTGGTTCTCCTGTTGTAGTCATGGGTTGTTTTAAGGTGGAGATGTGGTCCTTCTGTTGCAGTCATGGGTTGTTTTAAGGTGGAGATGTGGTCCTTCTGTTGCAGTCATGCGCAGTGTTCTTGGTTGGTCATCAATCGACAAGGTAATAGAACTGGCACAGAGAGACAGGAAACACAGGGATAAATACACCGGGGACTAATGGGGAAAACAAGACCAACTGGCACAGAGAGACAGGAAACACAGGGATAAATACACTAATGGGACTAATGGGGAAAACAAGACCAACTGGCACAGAGAGACAGGAAACACAGGGATAAATACACCGGGGACTAATGGGGAAAACAGGAGACACCTGGAGGTGGGTGGAGACAATCACAAAGACAGGTGAAACAGATCAGGGCATGACAGCTCCCACGCAGGAGAGTCACCAGCCATGAGAACCCTGTCACATGCTTCCTCTATAAGAGCCTGTTCAGACAGGTACACACACAGGAACACAGTCATCTACACCTACATGCTTTCTCTCTCTGTCTGTCTCTCACCCATATCTTTCTCTCCCTCTTCCCGACCCTGCCTCTCTCTCTCCTTTCTCTATCATTCTCTCCGCACCTCTCTCTCTCTCTCTCTCTCTCCCCAACCACCCTCTCCCTCCTCTCCCTCCTCTCCCTCCTCTCCCCCTCTCTCTTCTCTATCTCTCTTCTCCCTCTTTCTCTCTCTCTCCCCCATCACTGTCTCTCAGGTGATCAGCAGTGACTCTGGCTCCACAGTGATCTGGCTGGTGGACACAGGTCAGAAGGTCAAGCAGTTCCACCGTTGTCATGGTGATGCTGAGATCTCCACAATGGCGTTGGACAGGATACAGGCACGTGCTCACCGGTAGCTCAGACGGAGTAGACGTGGTCACTCATTACATCGATGAATGTACGTAGTCCCCATAAGCATGAAATATATTGACACTAAGACGTTGCCATTTATCCATTCTAATATTGAAAGGGATTCTGGAGAGATTCACTGTGTACAATATGTAGATGTATCTAATGCATCCACAGATAAATATAAATATAATACATGTTCCGTAATATAATCACCGACAGAACGGACCCTTAATAAGTTGCATTGAAATGGAAGAATTGGGTGAACTGGAATAGATGACAATAGAATCATTTGAAATTTTTTTATTTATTAAGCAGTCCTGACGTGGAAGTTTATATATATATTTTTGCCCTTTTTCTCCCCAACTGGTAGTTACAGTCTTGTCCCATCGGTGCAAGTCCCGTACGGACTCGGGAGAGGTGAATGTCGAGAGCCAAAACAAGACCCAGTCAAGCCGCACTGCTTCTTGACACAACGCCGCTTAACCACGGAAGCCAGCTGCATCCAATGTGTCGGAGGACATTGTCATGTGACCCACCACATGAGTCGCTAGTGCGCGATGAGAGAAAAACATCCCTGCCGGCCAAACCCTCCACTAACCCGGTCGACGCTGGGCCAAACTCTCCACTAACCCGGTCGACGCTGGGCCAAACCCTCCACTAACCCGGTCTACGCTTGGCCAAACCCTCCACTAACCCGGTCGACGCTGGGCCCAACCCTCCACTAACCCGGTCGACGCTGGGCCAAACCCTCCACTAACCCGGTCGACGCTGGGCCAAACCCTCCACTAACCCGGTCGACGCTGGGCCAAACCCTCCACTAACCCGGTCGACGCTTGGCCAAACCCTCCACAAACCCGGTCTACGCTGGGCCAAACCCTCCACTAACCCGGTCGACGCTGGGCCAAACCCTCCACTAACCCGGTCGACGCTGGGCCAAACCCTCCACTAACCCAGTCGACGCTGGGCCAAACCCTCCACTAACCCGGTCGACGCTGGGCCAAACCCTCCACTAACCCGGTCGACGCTGGGCCAAACCCTCCACTAACCCGGGAGACGCTGGGCCAAACCCTCCACTAACCCAGTCGACGCTGGGCCAAACCCTCCACTAACCCGGGAGACACAGGGCCAATTGTGCACCGCTCCATGGGTCTCCCGGTTGTGGCCGGCTGCAACAGAGCCTGGACTTGAACCAGGATCTCTAGTGGCACAGCTAGCACTGTGATGCAGTGCCTTAGACCATGCACCACTCGGGAGGTCTGACGTGGAAGTTTTAAGCAGGGTTGGTCGGAGGCCATCTGACATTTGACTCTCTGTGAAACGTGTTTAAACTTCTCTGCTGGTGTTACTGTTGTGTCAGGAGCTTTTTGGTCTGTTAGCTGCTAGCTGTGTTTACTTGTGTTTGTCTGTCTGTGTACGTTTGAGATTAGGGTATCTATCCATAGGACCACTTTAAGAGCATAAAAATGAGCATACATGTTTGGTGTTCACCAAAAGGCATGTGGGAGACTCCCTAAACATATGGAAGAGGGAACTCTGGACAGATGAGACTAAAATTTAGCTTTTTGGCCATCAAGGAAAACGCTATGTCTGGTGCAAACCCAACACCTTTCATCACCCCGAGAACACCATCCTCCCAGTGAAGCATGGTGGTGGCAGCATCATGTTGTGGGGATGTTTCTCATCGGCAGGCAGGAAACTGGTCAGTATTGAAGGAATGATGGATGGCACTAAATACAGGGAAATTCTTGAGGGAAACCTGTTTCAGTCTTCCAGAGATTTGAGACTGGGACGGCGGTTCACCTTCCAGCAGGACAATGACCCTAAGCATACTGCTAAAGCAACACTTGAGTGTTTTTAGGGGAAACATTTAAATGTCTTGGAATGGCCTAGTCAAAGCCAATACCTCAACCCAATTGAGAATCTGTGGTATGACTTAAAGATTGTTGTACACCAGCGGAACCCATCCAACTTGAAGGAGCTGGAGCAGTTTTGCCTTGAAGAATGGGAAAAATCCCAGCGGCTTGTTTGTTTCACAATAAAAAATCTTAATATAATCTTCAAAGTGGTAGACGTGTTGTGTAAATCAAATGATACAAATCCCCCAAAAATCTATTTTAATTCCAGGTTGTGAGGCAACAAAATAGTAAAAATGCCTAGGGGGGTGAATACTTTCCCAAGCCACTGTACCTGTGTCTCTGTCCTTCTGTTAGTCTAGAGTTTATGCCTCTGTCTCTTTTTGTTTGTCGAGGTGTATCGATAGATGGAACAAGGGGTGCCTTAGCTGGCTCGAGAGATTTCCTTGCCCCGGTTGGCTCGGCAGGCGCCCATCCCACATCAGGCCTCAGCCGGATCATCAGCCGGTTCACCAGGCTCCCTCGCCTTTGCCGGTTCGTCGGGCTTCATCGCCCCCCAGCCGGCTTGTCCAGCGCCATGCCTCGGCCGGCCCGTCAGGCTCGCCCAGGAGGAACGCTTTGTGGCGCCCCAACGGGAGGAGGGGCGGGGGGGTGGTACTGTCACGCCTGCTCCCACTCTCCCTCCGTGGCACTTGAGGGCGCCAGGCTGCCCAGCATTGCGCACACCTGCTTCCCTTGTCACGCGCATCAGAGATTCATTGGACTCACCTGGACTTAATCACTTGTTACCACCCCAATATCTGTCTGTTCCCCAGTTCTGTTCCCCGCCTCTGCATTAATTGTCATTTGTTGTTGTGTGTTACCTGGTTCTGACACTGTTCCTGTCCTGTTGCATGTCTGTGCTAAATTAAATGTTCCCTCTCCGTACTTGCTTCTCTACTCTAGCGTTGGTTCCAACAATAACAGAGTGAAGGGAACAGTCCCAGTATTAACCGCAGGTATAACAGACACCCCTCGCTCTCTCCTCCATTGCCCTCTCTGTTCTCTCCATCCTCTCTCCTCCATCACCCTCTCTGTTCTCTACATCCTCTCTCCTCCATCACCCTCTCTGTTCTCTCTCTCCTCCATCACCCTCTCTGTTTACTCCATCCTCTCTCCTCCATCACCCTCTCTTCCCCATCTATCTCTTCCCCCTCTCTTCCCCGTCTACCTCTTCCCCCTCTCTCCCCATCTACCTCTTCCCTCTCTACCCATCTACCTCTTCCCCCTCTCTCCCCATCTACCTCTTCCCCCTCTCTCCCCATCTACCTCTTCCCTCTCTCCCCATCTACCTCTTCCCCTCTCTCCCATCTACCTCTTCCCCCTCTCTCCTTCAGACACAAAGCCATCTAGATGTGTGAAACCTCAGTAGTCAAAACATAGGCGTAGCAACAGCCCACTCACATCTCCTCTTGATCTCCATCATGGAAAGTGAAGTTCATCACTCTCTCTCTCTCTCTCTCTCTCTCTCTCTCTCTCTGTCTCTGTCTCTCTCTCTGTCTCTCTCTCTCTCTCTCTCTCTCTCTCTCTCTCTCTCTCTCTCTCTCTCTCTCTCTCTCTCTCTCTCTCTCTGTCTCTCTCTCTCTGTCTCTGTCTCTCTCTCTCTCTCTCTCTCTCTCTCTCTCTCTCTCTCTCTCTCTCTCTCTCTCTCTCTCTCTCTCTCTCTCTCTCTCTCTCTCTCTCTCTCTCTCTCTCTCTCTCTGTCTCTGTCTCTCTCTCTCTGTCTCTCTCTGTCTCTCTGCCTCTATCTCAATTCAATTCAAAGTCTTTGTTGTCATGGGAAACATATGTTTGCATTGCCAAAGCAAGTGAAATAGGTAGTTAACAAACATGAAATAAACAATAACAAATGAACAGTAAACATTACACTCACAAAACTTCCAAAGGATTAGAGACATTTCAAATAGAATATTACGTCTATATGCAGTGTTGTAACGCCCTTTTCTCGAGGCAACAGGTCACACATCTTGTTGCTGTGATGGCTCACTGTGGTATTTCACCCAGTAGATATGGGAGTTAATCAACGTTGGATCTGTTTTCTAATTCTTTGTGGGTCTGTGTAATCTGAGGGAAATATGTTTCTCTAATATGGTCATACATTTGGCAGGAGGTTAGGAAGTGCAGCTCAGTTTCCACCTCATTTTGTGGGCAGTGAGCACATAGCCTGTCTTCTCATGAGAGCCAGGTCTGTCTACGGCGGCCTTTCTCAATAGCAAGGCTATGCTCACTGAGTCTGTATATAGTCAAAGCTTTCCTTAAGTTTGGGTCAGTCACAGTGGTCAGGTATTCTGCCACTGTGTACTCTCTGTTTAGGGCCAAATAGCATTCTAGTATGCTCAGTGATTTTTGTTAATTCTTTCCAATGTGTCAAGTAATTCTCTTTTAGTTTTTTCATGATTTGGTTGGGTCTAATTGTGCTGCTGTCCTGGGGCTCTGTGGGGTCTGTTTGTGTTTGTGAACAGAGCCCCAGGACCAGCTTGCTTAGGGGACTCTTCTCCAGGTTCACCTCTCTGTAGGTGATGGCTTTGTTATGGAAGGTTTGGTTATAAAATTTAACGTCTCTTTTCTGGATTTTGATAATTAGTGGGTATCGGCCTAATTCTGCTCCACATGCATTATTTGGTGTTTTACGTTGTACACGGAGGATAATTTTGCTAAATTCTGCAGGAAGTTACAACTTGGTGTTTGGTGTTCTCTCCGTCCCTCTCTCTCTCTCTCTCTCTCTCTCTCTCTCTCTCTCTCTCTCTCTCTCTCTCTCTCTCTCTCTCTGGTAGTAGACCAGTGTCACCATGACTGAGAAGACACATGACCTGGTAGTGGACCAGTGTCAACATGACTGAGAAGACACATGACCTGGTAGTAGACCAGTGTCAACATGACTGAGAAGACACATGACCTGGTAGTGGACCAGTGTCAACATGACTGAGAAGACACATGACATGTGTGTGTATGTGTGTGTGTGTATGTGTGTGTGTATATGTGTGCGTGTGTGTGTATGTGTGTGTGTGTGTGTATGTGTATGTGTGTGTATATGTGTGTATGTGTGTGTGTATGTGTGTAAAGTATGTGTCTCTGTGTGTATGTGTGTGTATGTGTGTATGTATGTGTGTGTGTGTGTGTGTATGTGTGTGTATGTGTGTGTGTATGTGTGTGTATGTGTGTGTGTGTGTGTGTGTGTACAGTATGTGTGTGTATGTGTGTGTATGTGTGTATGTGTGTAGTGTGTGTGTATGTGTGTGTGTGTGTGTGTGTGTGTGTGTGTGTGTGTGTGTGTGTGTGTGTGTGTGTGTGTGTGTGTGTGTGTGTGTGTGTGTGTGTGTGTGTGTGTGTGTGTGTGTGTGTGTGTGTGTGTGTGTGTGTGTACAGTATGTGTCTCTGTGTGGGTGGACCTCCATGCCTCGGAGTGTGTTAGAATGAAAGAACGAGCAACGGAAGGAGAGAAATACAGAACAAATCCATTGAACTATAAAATATCTGGGAGCGATTAGCTGCTGATTAAAATGACTGGTGTTATGAGAGGCACCATTCTCCCACTGTCTCTCTGCTGGGAAGCTGTGTGTGTGTGTGTGCATGTATGTGTGTGTGTGCATGTATGTGTGTGTGTGCGCAAGTGTGTGTGTGTGTGCGCAAGTGTGTGTGTGTGTGTGTGTGTGTGTGTGTGTGTGTGTGTGTGTGTGTGTGTGTGTGTGTGTGTGTGTGTGTGTGTGTGTGTGTGTGTGTGTGTGTGTGTGTGTGTGTGTGTGTGTGTGTGTGTGTGTGTGTGTGTGTGTGCGTGTGTGTGTTTGGGCGTTATCTGCCTGTCCGGCCCACAGGCACATAGCCTGAACTCAGACTCAACTCTGACTGCGCAACATGGCTTTGATTTAGCCCTAATGTGATTGATTTAGCCCTAATGTGATTGATTTAGCCCTAATGTGATTGATTTAGCCCTAATGTGATTGATTTAGCCCTAATGTGATTGATTTCGCCCTAATGTGATTGATTTTGGCCTAATGTGATTGATTTAGCAATAATGTGATTGATTTAGCCCTAATGTGATTGATTTAGCCCTAATGTGTATCTACAGAGAATAACCCATCAGAACAACTAGGAGCTGAATCTTAATGTTTACTGACCCATCAGAACAACTAGGAGTTTAATTTGAATGTTTACTGAGCCATCAGAACAACTAGGAGTTGAATTTTAATGTTTACTGAGCCATCAGAACAACTAGGAGCTGAATCTTAATGTTTTCTGAGCCATCAGAACAACTAGGAGCTGAATCTTAATGTTTACTGACCCATCAGAACAACTAAGAGCTGAATCTTAATGTTTACTGACCCATCAGAACAACTAAGAGCTGAATCTTAATGTGTACTGACCCATCAGAACAACTAAGAGCTGAATCGTAATGTTTACTGACCCATCAGAACAACTAGGAGCTGAATCTTAATGTTTACTGACCCATCAGAACAACTAAGAACTGAAACGTAATGTTTACTGACCCATCAGAACAACTAAGAGCTGAATCTTAATGTTTACTGACCCATCAGAACAACTAAGAGCTGAATCGTAATGTTTACTGACACATCAGAACAACTAAGAGCTGAATCTTAATGTTTACTGACCCATCAGAACAACTAAGAGCTGAATCTTAATGTTTACTGACCCATCAGAACAACTAGGAGCTGAATCTTAATGTTTACTGACCCATCAGAACAACTAAGAGCTGAATCGTAATGTTTACTGACCCATCAGAACAACTAAGAGCTGAATCTTAATGTTTACTGACCCATCAGAACAACTAAGAGCTGAATCTTAATGTTTACTGACCCATCAGAACAACTAAGAGCTGAATCGTAATGTTTACTGACCCATCAGAACAACTAGGAGCTGAATCTTAATGTTTACTGACCCATCAGAACAACTAGGAGCTGAATCTTAATGTTTACTGACCCATCAGAACAACTAGGAGCTGAATCTTAATGTTTTCTGAGCCATCAGAACAACTAGGAGCTGAAACTTAATGTTTACTGACCCATCAGAACAACTAGGAGCTGAATCTTAATGTTTACTGACCCATCAGAACAACTAGGAGCTGAATCTTAATGTTTTCTGAGCCATCAGAACAACTAGGAGCTGAAACTTAATGTTTCCTGACCCATCAGAACAACTCGGAGGTTAATTTGAATGTTTTCTGAGCCATCAGAACAACTAGGAGGTTAATTTGAATGTTTTCTGAGCCATCAGAACAACTAGGAGGTTAATTTGAATGTTTTCTGAGCCATCAGAACAACTAGGAGGTTAATTTGAATCTTAATGTTTACTGACCCATCAGAACAACTAGGAGGTTAATTTGAATCTTAATGTTTTCTGCACTAATCTTCCATTGACAGCCGTTCAGGATTTACCAGTAACTTTGAGGTGCAGGTGCTTATCTGGGGGATTCTGCCCTCAACCATTACTTAGACCTATAGCATGGTTTTACTGTTATGAATTCACACGTCCTTATAGAGAGACCTCTCCTGTGTAGAGGACCGAAGAGTTCATCTATTGTAAAGAGTGTTCCATGAAACAGAAATGGATATCTCCTCGATAGAAATGTCTTCAGCTAAACTACAGTTTAGTTCTGAGATTCTGTGGCAGTGTTCCCGTTGAGAGGTACAGCACAGACTACAGTAATCTTTGCACAATGGCTACTCTGTGTGAAAGATTCACTGCAGTGATGAGTACAAGGCGAAGGAAAAGAAGAGAGAGGGAGAGAAGAGGGAACGTTTCGGGGAAAAGAATAAGAGAACACTTTGGGCAGATAAAGAGAAATGGAAGAAAAACATACTGTTTCTGTTAGATGAGAAAAGTTGTGAAAAGAAAGATAGAACTAACAAGATACTTTCAAACACGTATTTCTCTCCTTCCCACTTTCTCTCTCTCTCTGTTGCTCTCTCACCCACTCTCCACATTCCATTTACATATGCCCCTTTTGCCAAATGTACTCTTTGTCTCTCTCCTTCTTCCCCCTCTCTCTTTCGCTCTGTTTTTCTCTCCATCCCTCCCTCCTTCTCTCCACCCCCATCTCTCTCCCTTCCTCCTTCCCTCCACCCCCCTTTCTCTCTCCCTCCTTCAATCTACCCCCTCTCCCCCTCCTTCCCTTCACCCTCCCTCTCTCTCCCTCTCTCCCTCCCTCCTTCCCTCCACCCCCCCCCTTTCTCTCTCCCTCCCTCCTTCCCTCCACCCTCCCTCTCTCTCTCCCTGGATTATCCTAATTCCCAAATTCAATTATGTTTATTAGCTCTCCCTGCGTGACAGAGAGGGAAATGGATCTCAATAGTCTTCATCTCAGGCCTGAAGTAGGGAATGTGTTTGTGTATGTGCTCACTTGTGTGCGTATGTCTGTGTATGTGTGTGTGTGTGTGTGTGTGTGTGTGTGTGTGTGTGTGTGTGTGTGTGTGTGTGTGTGTGTGTGTGTGTGTGTGTGTGTGTGTGTGTGTGTGTGTGTGTGTGTGTGTGTGTGTGTGTGTGGGTGTGTGTATGTGTGTGTGTGTGTGTGTGTGGGTCTTTGGGTGTGTGTGTGTGTGTGTGTGTGTGTGTCTTTGGGTATGTGTGTAAGAGAATCAGAATGCAGGAGAACATTTGGCTGTTTGAGGATTGTACTCACCTCATCAATATTCAAACTCTGTGCAGTGCTTTGCGTGGCCGCTCCTCACGCTCCAACACTCACGGCCTGACACTGCAGCCACAGTGAGTTATTCTCCCTCCTCCTTCACTTCTCACCCCTTACTTCACCCCACAAGCAGGCAGGATCTCTCTTTTCTTCATCCTTTCTTCCCTATTCACCTCCTCATCTCATACATTTACCTGAAGAGGTGTGGGACATAAGAAGTCAGGGTATTTCAAGCTTCTTAAACATTAACGTTTCCCTCTACATAATAAGACCAGCCTGGAGGAGTAAAGCCCTGTTGTTTTGTGTTACAAAGTAGTGGCATTTTGTTCTCTACATGTTTGACTAGTTCTGTCTGTTTGACTAGTTCTGTCTGTTTGACTAGTTCTGTCTGTTTGACTAGTGTTGTCTGTTTGACTAGTTCTGTCTGTTTGACTAGTTCTGTCTGTTTGACTAGTGCTGTCTGTTTGACTAGTTCTGTCTGTTTGACTAGTTCTGTCTGTTTGACTAGTTCTGTCTGTTTGACTAGTGCTGTCTGTTTGACTAGTTCTGTCTGTTTGTTTGACTAGTTCTGTCTGTTTGACTAGTTCTGTCTGTTTGACTAGTTCTGTCTGTTTGACTAGTGCTGTTTGTTTGACTAGTTCTGTCTGTTTGACTAGTTCTGTCTGTTTGACTAGTGCTGTCTGTTTGACTAGTTCTGTCTGTTTGACTAGTGCTGTCTGTTTGACTAGTGCTGTCTGTTTGACTAGTTCTGTCTGTTTGACTAGTTCTGTCTGTTTGACTAGTCCTGTCTGTTTGTTTGACTAGTTCTGTCTGTTTGTTTGACTAGTTCTGTCTGTTTGTTTGACTAGTTCTGTCTGTTTGACTAGTTCTGTCTGTTTGACTAGTGCTGTTTGTTTGACTAGTTCTGTCTGTTTGACTAGTTCTGTCTGTTTGACTAGTTCTGTCTGTTTGACTAGTGTTGTCTGTTTGACTAGTTCTGTCTGTTTGACTAGTTCTGTCTGTTTGACTAGTCCTGTCTGTTTGTTTGACTAGTTCTGTCTGTTTGTTTGACTAGTTCTGTCTGTTTGACTAGTTCTGTCTGTTTGACTAGTTCTGTCTGTTTGACTAGTGCTGTTTGTTTGACTAGTTCTGTCTGTTTGACTAGTGCTGTCTGTTTGACTAGTGCTGTCTGTTTGACTAGTTCTGTCTGTTTGACTAGTGCTGTCTGTTTGACTAGTTCTGTCTGTTTGACTAGTGCTGTCTGTTTGACTAGTGCTGTCTGTTTGACTAGTTCTGTCTGTTTGACTAGTGCAGTCTGTTTGACTAGTTCTGTCTGTTTGACTAGTTCTGTCTGTTTGACTAGTGCTGTCTGTTTGACTAGTGCTGTCTGTTTGACTAGTGCTGTCTGTTTGACTAGTGTTGTCTGTTTGACTAGTTCTGTCTGTTTGACTAGTGCTGTCTGTTTGACTAGTGCTGTCTGTTTGACTAGTTCTGTCTGTTTGACTAGTTCTGTCTGTTTGACTAGTGCTGTCTGTTTAACTAGTGCTGTCTGTTTGACTAGTGCTGTCTGTTTGACTAGTGCTGTCTGTTTGACTAGTGTTGTCTGTTTGACTAGTTCTGTCTGTTTGACTAGTGCTGTCTGTTTGACTAGTGCTGTCTGTTTGACTAGTTCTGTCTGTTTGACTAGTTCTGTCTGTTTGACTAGTGCTGTCTGTTTGACTAGTGCTGTCTGTTTGACTAGTTCTGTGTGTTAAACTTGTTCTGCTGTAGGCCTGTCTTAATCTAAATGTGATTGGCATGGGGCATAAGGTCACATGTTAAGTGATGTCATGTATCCTGGAGACATGTTAGATCACAGCAGAGTGTGGGTGAGGATTGTCATTATGCATGGGTTTCCTCTGGTCCCTCCCTCCCTCCCTCCCTCCCTCCCTCCCTCCCTCCCTCCCTCCCTCCCTCCCTCCCTCCCTCCCCCTCCCTCCCTCCCTCCCTCCCTCCCTCTCCCTCCCTCCCTCCCTCCCCCTCCCTCCCTCTCTCTCTCTCTCTCTCTCTCTCTCTCTCTCTCTCTCTCTCTCTCTCTCTCTCTCTCTCTCTCTCTCTCTCTCTCTCTCTCTCTCTCTCTCTCTCTCTCTCTCTCTCTCTCTCTCTCTGTCTCTCTCTCTCCTGTGCTGCTCACCTTCAGTGAAGCAGAGCCTCTTTCTCTCTGTGGCTGTCTGTCCCCTCCTTCACTTCTCTCCTCTTCTACCCATTCCCACGCTGTGAGCCTCCTGGGAGTCTGTCTGTGCTGCAGGAGACTGGGAGAGAGCCCGAGAGAGAAGTGGGGGAGAGAAAAGTATTATCATGGTTCCTGTGTAGATGTAGTGAGGAGAGAGAGGCAGTGATAACAGTGGGTATAGCTGGCTCCTGGGCAGCATGAATAATGCAATGAGCTCCCTCAATGGGGATCACATAAACCTTCTCCAACTGTTCTCACACTCTCACTGCTCCTTCTCCCTCCCCCTCCTCCTGCTCCTTCTCTCTCCCTCATCCTCCCGATCCTTCTCTACCCCTCCTCCTCCTGCTCCTTCTCTCTCCCTCCTCTTCCTGCTCCTTCTCTCACCCTCCCCCTCCTTCTCCTTCTCTCTCCCTCCTCCTCCTGCTCCTTCTCTCCCTCCCCCTCCTGCTCCTTCTCTCTCCCTCATCCTCCTGCTCCTTCTCTCTCCCCCTCCTCCTGCTCCTAATCTCCCTCCTCCTCCTGCTCCTTCTCTCTCACTCCCTCCTCTTCCTGCTCCTTCTCTCTCTCTCCCTCCGCCTCCTGCTCCTTCACTCTCTCTCTCCTCCTCCTGCTCCTTCTCTCTCTCCCTACACTCCTGCTCCTTCTCTCCCTCCTCCTCCTGCTCCTTCTCTCTCTCTCTCTCCCTCCTCCTCCTGCTCCTTCTCTCTCTCTCCCTCCTCCTCCTTCTCTTTCTCTCCCTCCCCTCCTGCTCCTTCTCTCCCTCCTCCTCCTGCTCCTTCCCTCTCCCTCCTCCTCCTGCTCCTTCTCTCTCTCTCCCTCCTCCTCATTCTCCTCCTCTCTCTCTCCCTCCCCTCCTGCTCCTTCTCTCTCTCTCCCTCCTCCTCCTGCTCCTTCTCTCTCTCTCCCTCCTCCTCCTTCTCCTTCTCTCTCTCTCCCTCCTCCTCCTTCTCCTTATCTCCCTCCCCTTCCTGCTCCTTCTCTCTCACTCCCTCCTCTTCCTGCTCCTTCTCTCTCTCTCCCTCCTCCTCCTTCTCCTTCTCTCTCTCTCTCCTCCTCATGCTCCTTCTCTCTCTCTCCCTCCTCCTCCTGCTCCTTCTCTCTCTCTCCATCCTCCTCCTTCTCCTTCTCCTCTCTCTCCTCCCTCCTCCTCCTGCTCCTTCTCTCTCCCTCCTCCTCATTCTCCTCCTCTCTCTCTCCCTCCCCTCCTGCTCCTTCTCTCTCTCTCCTTCCTCTTCCTGCTCCTTCTCTCTCTCTCCCTCCTCCTTCTCCTTCTCTCTCTCCCTCCTCCTCCTGCTCCTTCTCTCTCTCTCCCTCCCCTCCTGCTCCTAATCTCCCTTCCCCTCCTGCTCCTTCTCTCTCACTCCCTCCTCTTCCTGCTCCTCCTCTCTCTCTCCCTCCTCCACCTGCTCCTTCTCTCTCTCTCCCTCCCCTCCTGCTCCTAATCTCCCTCCTCCTCCTTCTCTCTCTCTCCCTCCTCCTCCTGCTCCTTCTCTCTCTCTCCCTCCTCCTCCAGCTCCTTCTCTCTCTCTCCCTCCCTCCTGCTCCTTCTCTCCCTCCTCCTCCTGCTCCTCCTCTCTCTCTCCCTCCCCTCCTGCTCCTAATCTCCCTCCTCCTTCTTCTCCTTCTCTCTCTCTCCCTCCTCCTCCTGCTCCTTCTCTCTCTCTCCCTCCCCCTCCTTCTCCTTCTCTCCCTTCCCCTCCTGCTCCTTCTCTCTCACTCCCTCCTCTTCCTGCTCCTTCTCTCTCTCCCTCCTCCTCCTGCTCCTTCTCTCTCCCTCCTCCTCCTGCTGCTTCTCTCTCCCTCCTCCTCCTGCTCCTTCTCTCTCTCTCCCTCCTCCTCCTTCTCTCTCTCCCTCCTCCTCCTTCTCTCTCTCCCTCCTCCTGCTCCTTCTCTCCCTCCTCCTCCTACTCCTTCTCTCCCTCCTCCTGCTCCTCCTCTCTCTCTCCCTCCCCTCCTGCTCCTAATCTCCCTCCTCCTCCTGCTCCTTCTCTCTCTCCCTCCTCCTCCAGCTCCTTCTCTCTCTCCCTCCTCATCCAGCTCCTTCTCTCTCTCTCCCTCCTCCTCCTGCTCCTTCTCTCTCTCTCCCTCCTCCTCCAGCTCCTTCTCTCTCTCCCTCCTCATCCAGCTCCTTCTCTCTCTCTCCCTCCTCCTCCTGCTCCTTCTCTCTCTCTCCCTCCTCCTCCTGCTCCTTCTCTCCCTCTTCCTCCTGCTGCTTCTCTCTCCCTCCTCCTCCTCTCTCTCCCTCCTCCTCCTGCTCCTTCTCTCCCTCCTCCTCCTACTCCTTCTCTCCCTCCTCCTCCTGCTCCTCCTCTCTCTCTCCTTCCCCTCCTGCTCCTCTTCTCCCTCCTCCTCCTGCTCCTCCTCTCTCTCTCTCCCCTCCTGCTCCTAATCTCTCTCCCTCCTCCTGCTGCTCCTCTTCTCCCTCCTCCTCCTGCTCCTCCTCTCTCTCTCTCCCCTCCTGCTCCTGATCTCTCTCCCTCCTCCTGCTGCTTCTCTCTCCCGCCACCTCCTGCTCCTTCTCTCTCTCACCCTCCTGCTCCTCTCTCTCTCCCTCCTCCTCCTGCTCCTTCTCTCTCCCCCCTCCTCGTGTGTGTGTGTGTGTGTGTGTGTGTGTGTGTGTGTGTGTGTGTGTGTGTGTGTGTGTGTGTGTGTGTGTGTGTGTGTGTGTGTGTGTGTGTGTGTGTGTGTGTGTGTGTGCGTGTGTTCGGTGACTGGTGTGTAACATGTACTCATCTACACACACATTTTCTCTCGCCGTGATTATCCCTCAGGTAGACATTACTCAGGTAGGCTGTGATTATTGCTCAGGTAGACATTACTCAGGTAGGCTGTGATTATTGCTCAGGTAGACATTACTCAGGTAGGCTGTGATTATTGCTCAGGTAGACATTACTCAGGTAGGCTGTGATTATTGCTCATCCAGTTGCTGGTAGACATTACTCATGTAGGCTGTGATTATTGCTCAGGTAGACATTGCTCAGGTAGGCTGTGATTATTGCTCAGGTAGACATTACTCAGGTAGGCTGTGATTATTGCTCAGGTAGACATTACTCAGGTAGGCTGTGATTATTGCTCAGGTAGACATTACTCAGGTAGGCTGTGATTATTGCTCAGGTAGACATTACTCAGGTAGGCTGTGATTATTGCTCAGGTAGACATTACTCAGGTAGGAAGTGATTTTCAGTCTGACAGTGTTGGAGGTGTGTGGTTGAACTCTCTTTAGAAGTGTGTTTGTAAAACGGTGTTCAGTTAGCCTGGGGCTGTCTACAGGGCGTTGACTCAATTCAGTTAGCCTGGGGCTGTCTACAGGGCGTTGACTCAATTCAGTTAGCCTGAGGCTGTCTACAGGGCGTTGACTCAATTCAGTTAGCCTGAGGCTGTCTACAGGGCGTTGACTCAATTCAGTTAGCCTGGGGCTGTCTACAGGGCGTTGACTCAATTCAGTTCACCTGAGGCTGTCTACAGGGCGTTGACTCAATTCAGTTAGCCTGAGGCTGTCTACAGGGCGTTGACTCAATTCAGTTAGCCTGAGGCTGTCTACAGGGCGTTGACTCAATTCAGTTAGCCTGAGGCTGTCTACAGGGCGTTGACTCAATTCAGTTAGCCTGAGGCTGTCTACAGGGCCTTGACTCAATTCAGTTAGCCTGGGGCTGTCTACAGGGCGTTGACTCAATTCAGTTAGCCTGGGGCTGTCTACAGGGCGTTGACTCAATTCAGTTAGCCTCAGGCTGTCTACAGGGCGTTGACTCAATTCAGTTAGCCTCAGGCTGTCTACAGGGCCTTGACTCAGTTCAGTTAGCCTGAGGCTGTCTACAGGGCGTTGACTCAATTCAGTTAGCCTGGGGCTGTCTACAGGGCGTTGACTCAATTCAGTTAGCCTGAGGCTGTCTACAGGGCGTTGACTCAATTCAGTTAGCCTGGGGCTGTCTACAGGGCGTTGACTCAATTCAGTTAGCCTGAGGCTGTCTACAGGGTGTTGACTCAATTCAGTTAGCCTGAGGCTGTCTACAGGGCGTTGACTCAATTCAGTTAGCCTGAGGCTGTCTACAGGGCGTTGACTCAATTCAGTTAGCCTGAGGCTGTCTACAGGGCGTTGACTCAATTCAGTTAGCCTGAGGCTGTCTACAGGGTGTTGACTCAATTCAGTTAGCCTGAGGCTGTCTACAGGGCGTTGACTCAATTCAGTTAGCCTGAGGCTGTCTACAGGGCATTGACTCAATTCAGTTAGCCTGAGGCTGTCTACAGGGCGTTGACTCAGTTCAGTTAGCCTGAGGCTGTCTACAGGGCGTTGACTCAATTCAGTTAGCCTGAGGCTGTCTACAGGGTGTTGACTCAATTCAGTTAGCCTGAGGCTGTCTACAGGGCGTTGACTCAATTCAGTTAGCCTGAGGCTGTCTACAGGGCGTTGACTCAATTCAGTTAGCCTGAGGCTGTCTACAGGGCGTTGACTCAATTCAGTTAGCCTGGGGCTGTCTACAGGGCGTTGACTCAATTCAGTTAGCCTGAGGCTGTCTACAGGGCGTTGACTCAATTCAGTTAGCCTGAGGCTGTCTACAGGGCGTTGACTCAATTCAGTTAGCCTGAGGCTGTCTACAGGGTGTTGACTCAATTCAGTTAGCCTGAGGCTGTCTACAGGGCGTTGACTCAATTCAGTTAGCCTGAGGCTGTCTACAGGGCATTGACTCAATTCAGTTAGCCTGAGGCTGTCTACAGGGCGTTGACTCAGTTCAGTTAGCCTGAGGCTGTCTACAGGGCGTTGACTCAATTCAGTTAGCCTGAGGCTGTCTACAGGGTGTTGACTCAATTCAGTTAGCCTGAGGCTGTCTACAGGGCGTTGACTCAATTCAGTTAGCCTGAGGCTGTCTACAGGGCGTTGACTCAATTCAGTTAGCCTGAGGCTGTCTACAGGGCGTTGACTCAATTCAGTTAGCCTGGGGCTGTCTACAGGGCGTTGACTCAATTCAGTTAGCCTGAGGCTGTCTACAGGGCGTTGACTCAATTCAGTTAGCCTGAGGCTGTCTACGGCGCTCTCTGCCCCATACCATACAGCTACTTAGTCTCTGTGTAACAATGTTCCTTAAAGAGCTCCTGGATGGGGAATTACAGGCCCAGCCACGGGGTCAGGGCAGCAGGAAGAACCGGAGCAACGCCAGGGGGTGTGGAAGGAAGAACAGGGGACAGAGAAGGACAGGTGTCAGAGTAGAGATGTGACATAGCAGGACAGATTTGAATTCAGCGATTGTCGTTTTTTTTTCTCTAGAACGTTCTCTGGAACTTTCTCTTGAAGTGAAAACACCATTTATATTGTTATCTACTTTCTGACATTTTAATTTGACTTTAATTTGACTTTTATATGAGAGTAAAATGTATTCTGAACATTCAAGCCATTTTTAAGGTCATGTAGCCAAGAATAATAATAATAATAATAATATATGCCATTTAGCAGACGCTTTTATCCAAAGCGACTTACAGTCATGTGTGCATACATTCTACGTATGGGTGGTCCCGGGGATCGAACCCACTACCCTGGCGTTACAAGCGCCATGCTCTACCAACTGAGCTACACAGGACCATAAGAAAACTTAACTGTTGTTAAAATGTGTATTCACAGTGTGTGATCTATTCTGCCAGTGTCACTAATGCCATGTTAATTACATGTTGTTAAATTAGAGTTCATACCAGAATAGCAGGTTTTTAAATTAGGTGCATTTCTATTGGCCGGTAGGGATATCCTTGTCTCATCTCGCACCAGCGACTCCTGTGGCGGGCCGGGTGCAGTGTGCACTAACCAAGGTCGCCAGGTGCACGGTGTTTCCTCCGACACATTGGTGGAGGAAACTGGAAGCAGTGCGGCTTTGCTGGGTTGTGTATCGGAGGACAGTTCTTTCAACCTTCATCTCTCCCGAGCCCGTACGGGAGTTGTAGCGATGAGACAAGATAGTAGCTACAAAAACAATTGGATACCATGAAATTGGGGAGAAAAATGTCTACATGAGGCTTATTTGATCAAATACAAAGGGATTGATATAAGTGTTTTGTGGGTATAATATATGTGTATATATAAGTGGATTCACATGGCATTTGTGGGTTAGAAGAGATCAACATCCGACAAGCTTCTCCTTCACGTCTCTGTGGATTAAAATTACTATTTTTTATATACAATATATATATATACACAATCTCTTAAGTGAATATTGTTTCAAATTCAATAATAAAAATAAATAAATGTCCTGTTGACGAAACAAGTCTGTGTTTATGTCTCTCTGCTTCCCCTACTGAAAAACCTGCTGGTTTTAATACTCATCTAAACTACACAAAACCTGCTGGTTTTACTAGTCATCTAAACTACACAAAACCTGCTGGTTTTACTAGTCATGTAAACTACACAAAACCTGCTGGTTTTACTACGCATCAAAACTACACAAAACCTGCTGGTTTTACTAGTCATGTAAACTACACAAAACCTGCTGGTTTTACTACCCGATTGCCATTGAGACGCCATTGAGACCAGTAGTGATTTATGTAGTAATGAGTGATAAATTGGGACGTTTAACTTCTTGTGAACACTTCATATTTCCTACTAAATTCCTACATGTTCCCAATATAATTACCAATACTGAATCTCTATAGAATTACCCCTGTCATTTACCTGTGTAGTGTCAGTAGTGTTCAATACTGAATCTCTATAGAATTACCTCTGTCATTTACCTGTGTAGTGTAGTGTCAGTAGTGTTCAATACTGAATCTCTATAGAATTACCTCTGTCATTTACCTTTGTAGTGTCAGTAGTGTTCAATACTGAATCTCTATAGAATTACCTCTGTCATTTACCTGTGTAGTGTCAGTAGTGTTCAATACTGAATCTCTATAGAATTACCCCTGTCATTTACCTGTGTAGTGTCAGTAGTGTTCAATACTGAATCTCTATAGAATTACCCCTGTCATTTACCTGTGTTGTGTCAGTAGTGTTCAATACTGAATTTCTCCTGATCATTATTCATTTCCTACATAAACCCTCTATTCAGAATCACTACTGCCATCTTCTTGTTCCACTACTCTGTCACTGCTAGACTAGTGAACATACTATGTTTTCAAGTTTCTAACTGTGGTTAAATCATCAAACAAGAAATGATAAGCTTATACAAAATTTATTACAGACTTTAAAATTAATTTAATTACATATTAAATGACACATTAAATGACATGTTAAATGACATATTTAATTACATGTTAAATGACATATTTAATTACATGTTAAATGACATATTTACACTTGTTAATTGTCCATTGTTAATCCCTTTGAGGCCTTGTCTTCATTCAGCTTTGACTTAATGACTTAATTACCTTCAGATCCTCTTCTTTGTTGCGGCCACATTTATACACCATGTAAATTTTTAGAAAATAAAGACAAGCACAAGAGACAACTAATTATAAGCCATTAATTACCAATCATCTGTGAGCAGAGGTCACATAAACACAGCACGGAAAAACATTTGATAAACAATGTTAATCTTACCAACATTTGCCTCCAGTCTTATGAAAGTAGTCATAGAACAGAAAGGAACATTCCAGATGGAGCATAAGGGCTTTAAAAGACAGTAATGACGAATGATGGAAGATCATTACATTAGAGATTGACACAAACAGTAGTTAGGTAACAACAACCAACTGCTTCCTGTTTTGTATTCTTATGCGGTCGCGAAAAGCCGATGTAGACTGGCTGACGAATAGGTTTTGTGCAGTAACTCACTAGTACTTTTTCATGAGGTTCTCCCTCTTCTCTTCCTCTCACTTTCTCTTTCTTTCTCTCTCTCGCTCTCTTTCTCTCTCTCCTCTCTCTCTCTCTCTCTCTCTCTTCCTTCTCTCTCTCTCTCTCTCTCTCTCTCTCTCCTTTCTCTCTCTCTCTCTCTCTCTCCTTTCTCTCTCTCTCTCTCTCTCCTTTTCCTTCTCTCTCTCTCTCTCTCTCTCTCTCTCTCTCCTTTCTCTTTCTCTCTCTCTCTCTCTTTCCACCTTAACCTTTCCCCTAACCTGACAGGAACCTTGGTAGCTGAAAACTGTAGAGTGGGCCTGTGTTCCACCTTAACCTTTCCCCTAACCTGACAGGAACCTTGGTAGCTGAAACCTGTAGAGTGGGCCTGTGTTCCACCTTAACCTTTCCCCTAACCTGACAGGAACCTTGGTAGCTGAAACTTGTAGAGTGGGCCTGTGCTCAATCTATGTTCTTGTTGTGTTACAGCACTGAGCCTGGGGACATATGCTGTACTTACATATTAAGGACTATGGCTCTTTCTAATGGGAATGAAAGCACCTCTCTATTGATTCTCTCTCAGTAGGAAACACTATAAAATAATGACATTGCAGAGCAGACTGGGTACAGGTTTTCTTTAGCTTATTCTGAGGCTGTAGCCTATGTTATTTCATTGATGTTGGCATACTATAGTCACTGCTAATGGGTCAGGACCTTACTGGCACAGGGCAGGAGGGAATGTACTTGGCCTGTAGCATGAAGGTGTGGTGTGTCTGTGGTGTGTCTGTGGCGTGTCTGTGGTGTGTCTGTGGTGTGTCTGTGTCTGAGTCTGTGGTGTGTCTGTGGTGTGTCTGTGGTGTGTCTGTGGTGTGTCTGTGGTGTGTCAGTAGTGTGTCTGTGGCGTGTCTGTGTCTGTGGCGTGTCTGTGGTGTGTCTGTGGTGTGTCTGTGTCTGTGGTGTGTCTGTGGCGTGTCTGTGGTGTGTCTGTGGTGTGTCTGTGGTGTGTCAGTAGTGTGTCTGTGGCTGTGTCTGTGTCTGTGTCTGTGTCTGTGTCTGTGTCTGTGTCTGTGTCTGTGTCTGTGTCTGTGTCTGTGTCTGTGTCTGTGTCTGTGCCTGTGGTGTGTCTGTGTCTGTGTCTGTGGTGTGTCTGTGTCTGTGGTGTGTCTGTGGTGTGTCTGTGTCTGTGTCTGTGGTGTGTCTATGTCTGTGTCTGTGGTGTGTCTGTGGTGTGTCTGTGTCTGTGGTGTGTCTGTGGTGTGTCTGTGGTGTGTCTGTGGTGTGTCTGTGTCTGTGGTGTGTCTGTGTCTGTGGTGTGTCTGTGGTGTGTCTAGGTCTGTGTCTGTGGTGTGTCTGTCTGTGGCGTGTCTGTAGTGTGTCTGTGGCGTGTCTGTAGTGTGTCTGTGGTGCGTCTGTGTCTGTGGTGTGTCTGTGTCTGTGGTGTGTCTGTAGTGTGTCTGTGT